>NC_090436.1:486630546-486933576 GCF_031143425.1 Pleurodeles waltl
CTAGGTAAAACTCTACACCCAACTCAAAACAGGTAGCCAACCCCTAATGCACACGGCCTTTGGCTTTACCCATCAGTAGCTGGCTGCAGCTTCTGGCCTTTGACCAGGTCGTGTACATTTCATACTTTTGCATTTTATAATTTATGTTTGGAAACGCAAAACCTGGGTCTGCTAATCCAATGGCAAAATCATTTACGTTTTAATATTTGAACCTGGGGAGTCCTTTGGGGGCCCTCCACCTGAGCCACGGGGTTAATAGATACTCTTCCAGACCCTTATGGCTCCCTCATATTTTTATTTAAGATGCATGCCTTTAGACTCAAAATAATTGATGGGAGAAAAATCGCCCTTGTCTAGTCAGATTTTTTAATTTTTTTAATTTGGATGGCACAAAGGGGCCTTTCTTAGAAGTCAGCAGAGGGGAATACTCTGTCACAAACGTGACGGGTATCCCGTCTGCCGAATTACAATCCCATTCTATCCTGAAGGGATTGTAATACGGCGGATGGGATTTCCGTCACATTTGTGGCAGAGTATTCCCTCTTCGACTTCTAAATCAGGCCCTTAGTCCTGAATGAACAAACCTCTGGAGGTGAACTGTCCAGGTATCTTTAACTTTTTAACCTTTTCAAGCCCATGCATTTCAATATGTGGATAAGCTTTTTTTTTTTAAACTACCACACATATTTATGCCAAACCAAGCAAACAAACTTCCTTGAGCAATGTTCTACTTTCATGCCAAGTTTGAGGTAATAACATATTTATACTTTTTTATCGCCGCATTTGCGTCATGTTTTAACGCAAAAGCGGCGCAAACTCACAAAATACAATTGGCCCGTATTTATACTTTTTGACGCTAAACTGCGCTAACGCAGTTTAGCGTCAAAAAGTTTAGCGCCGGCTAACACCATTCTGAAGCGCCATGCGGGCGCCGTATTTATTGAATGGCGTTAGCCGGCGCTAGCAGACCGGCGCTGCCTGGTGTGCGTGGAAAAAAACCACGTACACCAGGCAGCGCCGGCGTTGGGGAAAATGGCGTTAGGGCGTCTTAAAATGGGGAAAGTCAGGTTGAGGCAAAAAAATCGCCTCCACCCGATTTGCGCCATTTTTAACAACGCCCAGACGCCATTTACATGACTCCTTTCTTAGTAAAGACAGGAGTCATGCCCCCTTGCCCAATGGCCATGCCCAGGGGACTTATGTCCCCTGGGCATGGTCATTGGGCATTGTGGCATGTAGGGGGGCACAAATCAGGCCCCCCTATGCCAAAAAAAAATATAAAAAAAAACAAAATTATACTTACCTGAACTTACCTGAATGTCCCTGGGATGGGTCCCTCCATCCTTGGGTGTCCTCCTGGGGTGGGCAAGGGTGGCAGGGGGGGTCCCTGGGGGCATGGGAGGGCAGCTGTGGGCTCATTTTGAGCCCACAGGTCCCTTAACGCCTGCCCTGACCCAGGCGTTAAAAAGAGGCGCAAATGCGGGGTTTTTTGCCCCGCCCACTCCCGGGCGTGATTTTTGCCCGGGAGTATAAATACGACGCATTTGCGTCGCAGTCATTTTTTTAGACGGGAACGCCTACCTTGCATCTCATTAACGCAAGGAAGTCGTTCACGCAAAAAAATGACGCTCATTCCTCATACTTTGGCGCTAGACGCGTCTAACGCCAAAGTATAAATATGGCGTTAGTTTTGCGCCGAATTTGCGTCTAAAAAAACGACGCAAATTCGGCGCAAACGGAGTATAAATATGCCCCAATTGTATTTTGTGAGTTTGCGCCGCTTTTGCGTCAAAAAGCGGCGCAAATGCGGTGCTAAAAAAGTATAAATACGGTCAGTGTTTTTTTCTGTACTAGAGAGCACATATTCCTTCAGAGTTCAAACAAGAAATGTCATGTTTTTACCATGCTGGACAGATCTGTACGAAAGTTGCCATGCTGAACCTAATGCAGTAGAACTACCATTAAAGAAAATGTCATGTAGATTCGTAGAAGAGCAGCAAAGGTATTAAGAAAACAAAATATGCCGCTATAATATATGTTACTTAATGAAAATAAATATGGTCAATAAACATGTTATTTAGAGACACTATACTAAATGCACACCTTTCCCACACATGTATTATCATAGAATAAAGACATTGTCATGAGCAAAGCCCTAATTACTGCCTCACAGATGCCTTTCACAATGGCTTTACACAGAGAAATGTTTTCTAAACAGCAATAAGGCCTCTTTCATGTGAGTTTCTATTACTCCACAACTCCAAACCATTGCATCCTTCTTTGTGATTAAATCGTTTTTTATTAAAGAAAAACAATGAAACATGAAAAAACTGGATGGCATATAATATATATGTAGATGCGCATGTGCTACTAAAACTGGGTGGCATAAGATATATATGTAGATGTGCAGATACTACTCATTGCCATTGCTGAGGCGGGAGGAACATCATGACCCAATCGATTCTCCACCTGTTATCAGCCATCATATTTCCCACACAGAGCAATTGCACCTTGCTCATCTACATAATACGTATAATATTTTAGGTAATGACTCTGTTGTTACAGTAAGGTCATAGCTTCCCCTGAAATGTCATTTTTCATTTGCTAGGAACTTTAGTGCTGTTAGAGAAAGTTGCACAAAATTTGGCAGATGCTTAGCAAAGTAAGCTTACTTTTTTTTTTTATTGTGTAGGTCTTTTGTGGGGGGAGGGGGTTACATAGTGCTCATACCTTTAGCATCCTTTGACTAATCTACATGAAATTTGGAAGACAGTTCACTGGTTTGGTCCTTTTTGAGCAATGCAAGCTGTGGGCTAGTCACATAAAGAGGCAAAGTTAAAGCGGTGGAAAAAAAATTAATGTGCTAATAACTTTAGAGCGCTTTAATGAATGTGCATGAAATTGCACAGTGCAGGACTCTCCAGTTTCATTGAGATCCAAGGTGAAGGCAAACGTAACTGAGAAGTCCAGAAATCATTGCAGGCTTATTTCTGTTTCATATCTGCGAAGCAGGTGATGTTCATTTGCTGCTAACTCTGGAGCTTTTTAAATAATTTTGCAGAGATTTTGTAGGCTGTTAGCAAGTTAAGGCTGGTGCAGGGTTTTCAAGTTTCACTGAAATCCATGAAAATTCATTAAGGGGCATGAACATTGATACATTTGTGCAAAATTAATCATGAATCTACATGTCTAGTTTTCTGTTTATATGACAAGGGAAGTCCAGTGCAGGGATCCTAGGTTTCATGCAGATCTGATAGGGGAGGCAGGTAATTGAAGGCTGGAATAAAAATAAAACTTTTGTGTCAGTTGACAATTTTGGTCACAGAGTTTGAATTTACTTGCCAACCTCTTATGAAGCTGGTGGCTGGCTGTGTGGGAGGTTTGTTGCCTGCAACAATCAAGCATTGTACACAACCATTGGCAGTGAGCAGTCAAAGGTAACCATGGGCATACAGTTGGATGCAATATGTCACTGACAAAACAGAAGTTCTCTGATAGAAGCACCGTTAAATTGAAGTTATTGTTAGCATGAATCATAACGCCATAATCATACCTTGCACATACGCCAGGCATACCACATCTGGTCATGGTATGCTAAGCAAGTGAGCCTTAATAATTGTTAAAAAAATGATAACGTATGGGTGACCCACTCAAAGAGAGACAGTATGGTTGGAAGTGTGGTTATAAAGTTGCATGCTATTCTGCTCATTTCAGGAAGGTGTGTCGTCTATTTTAGCAAACTATGGAGGGCTGTCCATAGGGCATAACTTTGCATACCTTATCTGTGGCTAATGCATAGATATGAAGCTTTTGTCCTAAAATTGGGAGTCAGATGAGGTGTTTAATAGGCTGACTCAATTAAAGTAAATAAAGAACAAACACTGTTTTTGAGTATATTCAAGGCTTAACAAGTTGCAAACCTCATTAATATGTATGCAACCATTTTGTTTTCAGACAGTTAATACTAGTCACATCAACTAAATGTTGTTGAGTTGAGAGGTGTCCTGCATGTTACAGACAGGTATGTCCATTACCAATTGAGTAGTAATAGAAAATTAGCCACAAGTGTAGCTTGTTGAATCACCTTAAATCCACAAAGCCTGTAGTACACTGCCACATTAATTGGATGAGGTTGTTTCAGACTTCATCAATGATGCTATCAATTATGTCATGAATTATATAATATGTGAGGTCATAAGCAGTGCATGGGACAGGCACAAGGTTAGCTCAGAGAACTATAACTGGTGAATTCTAGTGGTATTTTAGTTTTTAACATATGTTCTGTGGTCTTTCAACACTTAACTATAATACTACTTCAGCCTTTTTTTTGTCAATGAATTTCTTTTTTTTTTTTACCACACTCTAACGCCCTCATTATGACTTTAGCGGACGTTTCAGAAGACTGCCATGGTGGCAGCCGCCAAAAGACTGCCAAGTTGCCGGTAATCTGACTGCCGTATTATAACTCACACCGCGAAGACCGACAAAAACAGCCACAAATCCGACAGAACCAGGAGACAAGAGGGCGGGAAAAAGGTGGTTTCACCACCAGCACCGCCAGGCCAACACAATTCCAAACACCACACTACAAGCCACAAATCACCACAGCGGTTCTTTCACGGCGGGAAACGATTGGAGGTGCGAACTGCCGCACTCAGAACCCATTACTATCAGAACACAACACCACATTGGACAGTTTGAATAACCAACACCTGACACAGATACACACAGTAGACACACCTACTCACTGCACTATATAACACACCCCCACACAACCCGCAATCCATTACTGCAAAATCGATTCTCACATACACCGAGAGCAGGCAAATACATTTATATAGCACCATTACACCATAGGCACATATACACATCTCACTCAGCACACATGACACAACTGCACTACCAACACACATAGGGGGTTATTCCAACTTTGGAGGAGTGTTAATCCGTCCCAAAAGTGACAGGAAATGTGACGGATATACCACCAGCCGTATTACGAGTTCCATAGGATATAATGGAGTCGTAATACGGCTGGTGGTAAATCCGTCACTTTTCCGTCACTTTTGGGACGGATTAACACCTCCTCCAAAGTTGGAATAACCCCCATAATGACCACACACACCACAAGCGTCCATCACTCACCACACACCACCCACACCCCATCAATCACCCTACACGGCACCCTTATACACACAACAACCCCCCCACCCTCAACACAACCACTACCATGTCCCCACAAAAGCACCCACGGTACACAGACGAGTTGAGGGTCATGGTGGATGAAATCGTCAGGATAGAGCCACAACTGTTTGGATCACAAGTCCAGCAAACTTTGATAGGCAGAAAAATTGAGTTGTTGCAGAGGATAGTTGACAGGGTCAACTCATTAGGCAACCATCCACGCACAGGGGAGGACATCAGGAAGAGGTGGAATGACCTTAGGGGGAAGGTGTGTACCATGGCATTACGATACCAGCTCACCGGGCACAAGACTGGCGGAGGGCCCCCACCTCCTCCCTCAGACTTAACATCATGGGAGGAGGTAGTCTTGGACATTCTACATCCGAGGGCCTGACTGGAATATCCAGGGGACTGGGCTCTGGTAAGTACCCACAACTCCCTTGTCACACAATTTGCATGTCATGCATGCCTCTTCACCATCCAAATACTCCCCATTTCACTGTATGTTTCACTACGCCTTTCACATATCCACCAAATGCCCCTCTCCTGCATGCCACACCTCCACCCAGCCCAAATGCCCACACAGCTCTCGGCAAAGCACGGATGGCATTGGTTAATACTATCAGCATGACTCCCACAATGCACTAGCCCATCTATGGGTATACCTGGAATGTGCACATCACATCCCTTGCATTTATGACTATTGCGCTAGCTATACCAACTAGATGGTAAGACTGAGGACCACTACTTGGCAATGACAGCAATGCAATGGCAAAACACAATGCCAAAAAAGGCTAAAAACAGCTACTGTGCACTAATCCAATTGGCCACTAATCAGGATCCACAATCCAGAAATTGACTCATCATGGTGTGGAATGTAAGATGACAGACTCCATGCACATGCACAACTTGCACAGACAGGACAATTTACCTTGCATACACACATACCCTCCTCCCACTGGGATACCATGCTGCAATGCACAGCCATTACCTTTCACAACTAGCAAGCCTGACTAGTCACTAGCTAACAATGCAGAACAGTCTTGTGAACTATCAGACAGTACCAGAACCCATCCACAGAGCCAAAGTTACTGAACCTGAATGACTGCAACCAAAATGTAGTATGGCACACATGTCACAGATTACTGACTACCATCAATGGTATGCTGTGCAGCATCTGTCATTGTCATTGCTGGGAATCATGACAAGCCACTGTGTGCATATGATAAAGAGAGAACCAACCACAGGTTCAAAACTCAACTCACTCCATCCACAGGTACCCCTGCAAGTGCCACCATGGAGAGGATACCAGAGACTGACAGCCCTCCTCAGGATGAAGGCTGTAGTGAGGAGAACATGCCTGGAAGCCAGGACACTGACAACCTACCTTGCCCATCTGGGACACAAGGTCAGTCTACGACTCCTTGCCTTACCCTGCCCACATCCATCCCACACAACCCTGTGGCTTCTACATCACAGCCAAACCCTCATCCCCAAACCTGTGTCCAAAGGACTGTTCAAACTATTGGGTGCCCCACAGTACAGGGACCTGGTTCGACCCCTTAAACCCCAGACACTGAAGGTCCTGCAAACACTGGGAGTGGGCACACTGTGCCAGGACCACAGTCACATGGGGGTGGGGGGCATGGGAGGGAAGCTGTGGCCCAGAGGATGGGCCCCCAAGGGACACTACTGATGAGGAAACCATCTCCCGGGTCTCAGAAGCATACCAACAATCCCAGGACAGGATGGGCTAGATCATCACCATTTTGGGGGAAAACCAAAGGCTGCAGAGGGAGTACCACCAGGAGGTCATGCAGCAGTAGTAGGTACACAATGCCACCATGGCCTCCGTTGCAGGGGTGCTGAGGGATCTCAACACCACCCTGTGTGCTTCCACCACCCACCAGCAGGCCTCTTGTGGTAGCAACATAATACCTGAGCATCCACATCAGGGGCAGTTAGTGGAATGGAGGCCCTGCCAGAAAAAACACAGCCCTCAGACAGCCCTTTTTCTGTAGCAGAAGAACCCCCCAGCAAACTGGGTCATCCATCCAGACATCTGGCTGGAGCAGATGCCAAGACCAAATCCACTCCCAGGGAGTGAACCTCATCTGACTTGTCTCCCTTGTGTGCCACTGGGACACCCCGTTGACTGTTCAATGACATAACTTCATCTGCCCATTGGAACATGGACACTGGACCTGTGCATCCAACTGCTGTACCACCTACTCTGATGATTCCATCTACCGTAACCTCACTCATCATCTGGACAATGTATGCACCATAATTTTGTAATCACATTAACATTCTATACACAATAAACACCAATGGAACACAACTACTGTATATGTGTATTCATCAAAACATCATCAAATGTAATGATTGCAACATGTGATCTGGTTATGTCCCCCTACATCCAACAGGCAGTGTAATGGACAACAGAGGAAGGCATCCTCAGCAGGAAATAGAGTACAATAGATATGTTTCAGGACAGATGTCAGAGAGTCAAAAATACAGGGCCACACAAGAGTACAGTCAGTATTCCAACCTGCAAAAATACGACAGATACTACCATAAGGATGGAAGGCATGGAGCCACACAAAGCACATACTCAGGTCATAGATGTCATGCCCAGTGTAGAATACCTCCTAAGCAGGGGCCCCCAGAGATCACCCATACATCACCAGTCACAGAATATTCATCACAAATCACATTAGCTGTCATCTGTCAAGTACAACCCTCAATTCTCTAATCATTTAGCAATGGCTTAAGACTATGAACGCCTCAAGCCATAGTTAGCAGAAGCACATATTTCAATACCACACTCAGTGGGTGGAATGACATAAGAACAGGAGCATGCAGCAAACATAACTCAATAGTGGTCTGTACAGTGAAGATGTGAATGTAAGAAACTGCAGTGAGTACATTAGTAAGAATTGAGGCACTTGTACAGTGCACCTTAAATTCAATCAGTCAGCTCCCCCAGCACACACATAGGGCTAGGACCACATTACACCCCCACTGATGAGTAAACTCCGGAGGACTATTGTCAGCAATTCATGTGGATATACAGCACTTGAAAACTTGCACTCAACATAGCTGTATGTCACTGGAAGTACTGATTGATGAGCTCAGTCCTAGTGTCATCTGCACCTTCCTCCTCTGTCTCCTCATCACTTGCCATGTCAGCATTACCAGCTACTGGTCCAGCTGCCTCACCCTCATCAGCTAGCAATGGTATCTGATGTCTCAGGGCTAGATTGGGGAGCATGCAGCAGGCTACTATTATCTGGCATACCTTTTGGGGAGAATAGAGGGTGCCTCCAGATAGGTCCAGGCACCTGAATCTGACCTTCAGGAGGCCAAATGTTCTTTTGAGTACACACCTTGTCCTGCCAAGGGCCTCATTGAAATGGCAGGGTACCTCACTGGTGTCAGGGTACCTCACTGGTGTCAACAACCAGGGAAGGTTAGGATATCCAGAATCACCTGTGTGAAAGAATGTAGGGCCAGTGAAAATGGAGGTACAGCGACAGGGAAGAATGTGAAGACAGGTGCCATAACAGTGAAACACCTTCATATGCATACATACCAAGGATCCAGGCCCTCTCTGTGTGCAGACGTGCCATCATGGTTGGGCGATTGCTGTTCCTCAAAATGTAGCAGTCATGCACAGATCCAGGAAACTTGGTTGTGAGATGGACTAGTGTGCCAGACACACCATCTGAACATTTATGGAGTGGTAGTTCTTTTTGTTCCTATGCACCTGTTCATTGGCACTGAGAGAGACCAGGGCTATATGGGTGCCATCCATGGCCCTTATCAAATGAGGTATGTGTCCCATATCATAAAAGTCTGCCTTCACATAGGCCAAATCTGCACGTTGGGGGAAACTGATGTAGCTGTCCTGGTGTTGCACACAGTACAACACAAGACTGAACATGGGCTGTAACATCCCTGCTGTCAAGCGCACTGCATTTGTACTGTGGGAGGGATGCAATAGGGATTGCGTATGGCTGGTAAGAGATCAAGCTCCACTGTGTACATAGATTCATGATGGTCTGATGACATAGACAGTAGGTCTGGATGATATGCTTGTTCTCCAGGGTGGAAAGGTCAACCAGTGGACGGTACACTAGTGGTTGTCTAAATCTCCTCATGGCATGATATCTAGATAGAGAGGGGAGAATGTACATTTACTAATGCACTTGACACATGTAAGCAGAAAATGTAAAAATCGCACACACCTAATACTGTAGGACATGCATTGTACAGCTGACACATACTATTATGAGCATGCTGAAGCCCGTTGGACACCATCCTTGCAGCACATTGCTGAACCTGTAAGTTGTATGGGACACCTATCACATGTGTTATGTACCATATGTGGCACACTGAGCAGTCCTACCATGATCAATTGATTAGTAATGGGATATACCAATATAGTTCCACCTATGTGCCTCTGAGTATCCCTATCATCAGATATGCTGTCACATCACTACCATAATGGCACAACATAGGCTCACTCCGCCATTTAGGCGAATATGTGTATGGTGCACTTATTTAGGCACATCAAAGCATAATATGTGCACAAAATTGCAGCTGCCTGTCAAGCTGCACTGGGCAGTTGAAAGTGTCCTAAGTCCACCAGCATATGTCGTCATGGCGGTAGGCGTTCACAACTGCCGGGCAACTTGTAATTGAATAGCTGTGACTGCCATTTTCTGCAGCTTTGCTCACTTGACTTTTTACATTGTTGCTAGCAAGACCTCTATAACCTGAGCTGCTGTGTACTGTCTCTGGGAGCCATCATGCATTGTCCTGCAGGTGATGGGGCCCCAACCTTCAACCCAGAAGAGCTTGGAAAAGCTTGTGGTTGGGGTCCTACCCCTGTATGTGCAGCTGTATGGGGCACCAGAGGGAGAGGTGAGCGTGTGAGGGTGAATGGGGTAAGTGTACCAGTGAGGGAGTACATGCATGCAGAGGGCATAAAGTGAAGGCGTGTGAGCTGAGAGAATGGGTATGTGTGGTCACTTGGTGAGTCAGATGTGTACAGGCCACCCCTGCTATTACAGTGCCAGTGTACATGACTTTCTCTTTTTGTCTGTGTCATCCATGCAGATAAAAGGCCATCAGAAGAAATGGAGCATGCCATCACCAAACAAGTGTGGACCCTGGGGGTCCACAGCCGGCAGATCACCCATTGTACCAAGCGGTGGGAGGACCTGAGACGATGGGCCCGGAATACTGTGGAGGCTCAGCTGGGGATGCCCTCCCAATGAGGGAGGGGTGCCTGTTGGAACTCGACCCCCCCAGATGGCCTGCATTTTGGCTGTGGCCTACCCTGAGGTGGATGGACATTTGAGGGCAGCACAGCAGGCACAAGGAGGTGAGTTATGATTGTATCCTGGGACTTGGCTCTGGTGGTATGGGATTAGCTGCCTTACTGTAGCTTATGTGACAATGTAGTCAATGCAACGTGTATGTAGACTAGTGGAAATGGGTAGTTACCACCCAGGCTGAGTATTAGTTGTAAATGTGTTTTGATGGTTTACTGTCAGTGGATGTGCATCTCCCATATCAAGACATCTCATGTCTGGATTGTGGAGATGGTCTAGTGACATTGCACATATGTGGCTACATCCTGCCTAGACAATGGACATTTAATCACAGGGACTATATACATCAAGTACTGGTAATGGTATTGACTGAATGTAAGTCAGCCATTACATTTCCACCACAGACGTGGCCTGTAGAGGACTGGACTAATGGACTGATAGTTGTATACCCATATATGGGTCATCTGCTAACTATAGGGTATGTGAAGGTTGCTTAAGCAGGATACTTTTACATGTACATTTGATTAGCTCTTATTGCAATCATCATGCATTTCTACGTGCTAGACCTGTGGGGATGAAATCTTGAAGCCAATGGGATAGTACTAGAAGTGGTAAGTGCCCAGGCAGACCTGGTCGTCATCAGTATGTTATGTATATACCATGAATGCCAATGCCCTAGCAATTACAGTGCAACATAGACTAGTTACTGCCTACGTCATGTCTCAGTGGTTACTTTGTGGCACATCTGATGGAGTTGGAAATGCCTGCTGCCCTTGGCCTAGCTGAAGTGACAGATTAGGACAGGATTGGGTATTGCATGACTTATGAGATATTGATGTGAATCAAATGTTGTATTTTCTCTTCTAAGGCTGCCCTGTGCAGTAGTGGGATGTGTTGTCAGTGCAAAGGCAGTGGTGTTGGTGCATGTGTGCATAATGCTTACATGTATTTACAGTCTGAGATGTGTGTTGTCTGTACTTAGGTGCAGGTATTCACAAATCTGGAATGGCGTGTGTGAGGGTGGTTTTATCATTTTGTGAAGTCCTACTGGTGAATCTGCATGTATGGTGGTATTGTATGTGGACCATGTTGTCAGATGTGTGTTCCTGAAGTTCATCAGTTGTGACACTGTGCTCATTGATTTAGTATGGATGTGCAATATCTGCAAATGGGCCATTGTAGATGCACTTAGTAGTATGATTACTTGTGATTTATGTGTTTGGTGTCTGCAGATCTTCCTCTGTGGTTCGGTCAGACTAATCACATGGCTATACCCCACACTTGTATTGTACACATCAGATGCCACCTCTATTGGTGTCTAACTTATAGTGGCTAAATCTGTTATGATATGTATATTGGCATTACTGTACAGTGTTTGGTCAGCCATGTAATGTGACAGGCAGATGCTGCATGGTGTGTGAGTAGAATAGTCTACACTGTCATGGATATTTACCAGAGGACATGGACTGATCAGCTGTTGTAACTGTAGAGGCCTGATGTGTTTTGTTCAGTCAGATGTACTTCCAATGAATGAAAGGTGTATGGAGAAGTATGATGTGAAATCAGGGAGTTATTTGTACTTCATCAACGGTATGATGTGCATGCAAACATGGCTTTGGTGGTGATCATGTGGATGATTCCAGTCATGCCGACCTACTTGGATATAGATGTAGGTGTGAGGGTTGGCACACAGGGGTGGGTAGTAATGACAAGTTGTGACATGATGTAGGAAATGTGTATTGGCACCTGAGATAACCTAGCCAGGATATGTATTCTCACAGATGTACATGTTTACATATGTGTATGTGAGGTATATGTTAACCCTCTCTCGCGCTATCTTTCTCCCTCCCTTCCTCTCTCTCTATTTGAGTGCATCAGCAGGTGAAGGAGAAGGGGCACAGGCGAGTGGGGATGCTGCAGGCCATGGGACCCGAGGCGCTGCTATCAGCGACAGCATGAGACCCAGTGGCACGAAGAGTAGTGCCACGGGTGGAGACCGGATCTTTCATGTCATCTTTGGAATCCTTTCTCGGTGGACACTCCCTGGTGGTGGTGGACCCATCTCGTACCACCCCAGCACCATCTTTGTTCACCACCCCCCTTCCTACCAACACCCTCCCTGTAGTTCCCCACCTAGTTGCCAGTGCCCCCATAACCCAAGAGGGTAGGCTTCTCCTTTGCCGCAGGCACCTCTGCTCCTGCCCCAGTCAACCCTCCTGGTTTCTGGGTATATCACTCCTCTTCAGCCAGGCTAGCTTGAATCCAGTGGCACAGTGAGCAAGAGACCCACGTCTGGCTACTTAGGGTGACTTTAGCAACACACAAGAATGATAGACAGAGTCTTGAAAGTTTTCAAACATTCATCCCCAGTCACAGATCTGGGTTTATTCCATTGTTCTTTTGCTCACCAGGCTACCCCTGTCTGGACCCAGCCATATGCAAATCAGCCTTGGCCCTGTTCCCCATGTAAACAGTCCAGGTTTTGGGGTATCAATCTTGTCTTTCTCTGCCATTGTGAGGTAGCTGAAGAGGGTGATTCTGGTGCACTACAGGGGACAGGGCTGCTTTGCATGAGGATGTCACTCTCTTATTCCTCACCGTCCACTGTAATTTGATCAGTTGCAGTTGATGTTTCCCAGCTCTCCTCACCTTCATCACCACAACCATGTTCAGCAACTTTTTTAAGGTGTTCCTCCCATGGGATTGCGTGTTATTTTTTTGTATGGACCGTCTGGCCTCCAGTACCATAATGTGAACCAGGCTTACCTCGTCGAACAATCGTTTGGCAAATGGAGCCTGTGGCAATGTTCTTCTCCTGTTTCTGAATAGTAAAAGAGCCGCAGACTGGGGAGACGTACTTTCTGACTGCCTCACTACTAATGCCTGAAGAACTGGAGGTAGGCGGTGTGTTGATTGACTCTCTGCAGTGCACACTTCTACTGAGGTAGGGGTTGGTGCAGGTCTCTTCTGGCGCCTCACGCATATGGGAGCTGGTGGTGCTGCCTGTGCCACATCCCTTGGAGCAGGTTGGATAGTAATGTCAGACTCCTCTGTGCCAGCTTCCACAATGACTGGCTCATTGTCATCATCCCCCTCACTATCCCCTTCTATAATTCTAGGGCTTTCTGGAACTTTTCTTTTCTCTTGCATCTCCTGAAGTCTCCTTGCTGGGGTACACTCCATGTCCTTATCATCATCATCATCAGAAGTGGTGCTTGGAGAAGATAGTGGAGTAGTACCCTTCTCTTGCTGGAGATATAGGAATCATTGATTCTAAAACAGGAGGTTCTTGCTTGGCAGGAACCTCAACCTGCTGTTCTGCTCCATGTTCAAGAAGATCTACTATTGCTGGTTGAGGCTGCTATCCACTTTGCTCTGTCTCCTGAAAAGATTGGATACTACTTTGTGAAAGGGACAAATCAAATTCAAAGTCACTGCTCGTAGGCGTCGCCTTGATTGCAGTGGCTGCCTCACTGATATACATGGTCTTGGGCTTAGGTTGAGGTGGTGCTGTTGATGTGCTGCTCCCAGGCTCCTCCCCAGAGGCCAATGTGGCAGGCCTACACCTCCCAAAAAAGGTTGCAGTCGGCACACCACTTGTGGAAAGCTGCTTCGTCTCAATGATCACTTTCTTGGGAGAAACTTTCTTTGAGCCCATCTTGAGGCTCTCCGTTGGCAGTGGCACTAAGCTGCAAAAGTGGAAGGGATTGGAGGACTAACAGTACAGACCTTCTCTTTGGCAGTACTGCAGATGATGTGACGTGTCTTCTCTTGTGCCCCTAAAAGCAGCCAAGCAAGAATAACATGTAGTTAGTGAAACATGCCATTGTTGCAGGTTGAAAAAGTGCACACAAATGCAATATTAGTGTGGTTGCTTACTTATGTAACATTGTAAAGTCAAACCACACCACCACACTATAAAATGTAATTTCAAATCAGGCAGAAAAACATGCAAATATAGCTCTTTGCTGTATCTCCATCTCCAAAGGGACGCCTGTGGTAGTCAGAGAGAGGTGCATGGGTAAATGAAATATTCCTTAAATAACCTATGGTGGCAAGTTGGCCCAGGGGAAATGGAATGATCATTAAAAATGATTTATGCTGCTGCTGCGTCTGCAGTGTTCTACAGTCAGGGTGTTCAGGAGGAAATGGAATTATTATACACCAAAAGAAACCGAATGCTCAAGGGCAGCTATGGCCTTTGGTAGATGGATGGATGGAGGAACGGATAGATGGATGGGTCAAGGCAAAATGCAGAGCTAAATAAAGTGATATACAAAATTACTAAAACAAGAACAAAAATTTTAAAAACGAAAAATTAAAATTAAAATAACAAACACTAAATTAGAAAAAAAAGAAAAAAAAAAGAAAAAAAAAAATTACAATTCAAAAGTAAATTAAGAAAATAGAATACAAAAATTAAATAAAAATTAAAATATCATGTTAAAATAAACAAATGATCATTAATTACTGATGCTTGTATGAAATCATATGGCAAAGGAACACTGGCTACATGCACTAAAAGGCTGCAGCCACATGATTAGGCTCTGCTGGGGTCCACTTCATGTCCCTATTATCATCATCAGAAGTGGTGCTTGGAGAAGATGGTGGAGTAGTACCCTTCCTTTTTCTTGCCGGAGCTCTGGGGGCCATTGATTCTATAAGAGGAGGTTCTTGCTTGGCAGGAACCTCGACCTCCTGTTCTGCTCCAACTTCAGGAAGATCTACTATTGCTGGTTGCGGCTGCTGTCCACTTTGCTCTGTTTCCTGAAAAGATTGGGTACTACTTTGCAAAATGGGCAAATCAAATTCAGCGTCACTGCTCATCGGTGTCACCTTGATTTCAGTGGCTGCCTCACTGACAGACGTGGTCTTGGGCTTAGGTTGGGGTGGTGCTGTTGATGTGGAAGTGCTGCTCCCATGTTCCTCCTCAGAGGCCAATGTGGCAGGTGCACACCTCCCAAAAAATATTGCAGTCTGCACGCCACTGGTGGAAAGCTGCTTCTTCTCAATGATCACTTTCTTCGGAGCAACTTTCTCTGATGCCATCTGAAAGCTTTCAGTTGGCAGTAGCACTAAGCTGCAAAACTTGAAGAGATTGGAGGACTAACAGTACAGGCCTTCTCTTTGGCAGTACTGCGAATGATGTGACGTCTCTTCTCTTGTGCACCTAAAAGTAGCCAAGCAATAATAACATGTAGTTAGTGAAACATGGCATTGTTGCAGGTTGAAACAGTGCAGACAAATGCAATATTAGAAGAAAAAAAAACTAAAAAAAAAAAAAAGACAAAATAAAAAAATAAAAATAAAAATACCATTACACTAAAAAATTCATATTAAAATTGAAAAATAAAAAAATAACATAAAAAAGAAATCTAAATTAAAATATAAATTTATGATCTAATCTTACAATAAACAAATGGTCAATAATTACTGATGCTGGCATGAAATCCTATGGCAAAGGAACACTGGCTGTATACACAAAAAGGCTTCCAGCCCCGTGGTCAGACAGCAACAGCAAGGAGCAAGGAGGCCTGGCAGACAAAGAACACCGACGGCAAAGGGACACTAGCTGGATTCACAAAATGACCACCAGAAACATGATCAAACAGCAACAACAAGGATCAAAGAGAACAAAGAACACATGCAAGCCTATGGCAAAGAGACACTGGCTGGATGCACAAAATGACAGCCAGCCACATGGTCTAACAACAAGGATCAAGGAGAACAAAGAACACATGCAAGCCTGTGGCAAAGAGACACTAGCTGGATGCACAAAATGGCCCCTAACTACACGATCCAACAACAAGGTGCAAGGAGACATGGGGAACAAAGAACACATGCAGGCCTATGGCAAAAACACTGGCTTGGCTGGATGCACAAAACAGTTGCCAGCCACATGGTCAAAGGCCAACTAGGAGCAAGGAGACATGACAAACAAAGAACTCATGTGAGCCTATGGCAAAGGGACACTGGCTGGATGCACGAATTGGCCACCAGCCACATGGTTAAACAACAACAACAAGGAGCAAGGAGACATGGGGATCAAAGAACACATGGGAACCTGTGGTGAAGAGACACTGGCTGGATGCACAAAAAGGCCACCAGCCACATGGTCAAACAACAACAACAAGGTGCAAGGAGGCATGGGGAACAAAGAACAAATGCAAGCCTATGGTAAAGACACACTGGCTAGATGCACAAAATGGCTGCCAGCCACAGAGTCAAATAACAACAAGGAGCAAGGAAGTGTGGCAAACAAAGAACACATGCAAGCCTATGGCAAAGGCCCACTGCCTGGATGTGCAAAATGGCCCCCAGCCACATGGTCAAACAACAAGACACAAGGAGGCATAGGGAACAAGGAACACATGCAAGTCTATGGAAAAGACACACTGGCTGGATGCACAAAACGGCTGTCAGCCACGTGGTCGAAGAACAACTAGGATCAAGGAGGCATAACAAACAAAAAGCACATGCAAGCCTATGGCAAAGGGGCACTGGTTAGATGCATAAAATGGCCTCCAGCCACATGGTCAAACAACAACAAGGAGCACGGACAATAAAGAGCACATACAAGTCTATGGCAAAGACCCACTGGCTGGATGCACAATATGGTCACCAGCCACATGGTCAAACAACAACTGCGAACAAAAAGGCATGGAGAACGAAGAACACATGCGACACTAAGAACACAGCATGTAGAACAAAGACAAATGTTAGATGATGAGAAAGACACATACACACTGGCCATAAGGAGGTATGGCGGTAACATTGAAGAAAACAGTAACATTATTTCAGCAATGCAAAACACGAAAATTAACTAGGCAATACAAATTTCACAACAACAGTACCCATCCTCCTACGCCACCAAATATTACCCCACAACATATACACTTTTTGCAAAAAAAGAAATGAAATGCAAACAATAGCCAAAATGTTTAATTTAATCCACTGCCATCCCTACCCAAATGAAGTTTTAAAAACAGATACCACTGAAACATTTATTTCATGCACCAATGACTACTAGTACGGGGCCTACTGGCTAGATGGCCCTTTGAAAACTAGGCCACATAGTAAAATAATATTGCAAATGTTACAGACATGTAGAAAATGTACTGAGCTGTGCAACAATTTTCCTTTACAAAACATACAAAATCAATGAAATGCAAAATAAATAATAACTAGGCCCATACTTAAACTGCAGGCCAATCATCACTATAAAATGTTTAAATTAAATTAAAGTACAATGAATACTGGTGCATGCCCAAGCAAAAACACAACGTCCTTATTGAATAATTTGTTTTAACTTATTTGTGTTTTTTTCACAAAAACTAAGGCCTTAAATTCAAAGGTACATCCAGGAGACAAAGAGAGTGACCCTTCTACCTCGAAATCCAAGTAAAATGTAACCAGGAGATGGACAGAGCACTGTGAGGAGCCTGTGGAACAGAAACAGGAAGTTGTAGTCTCTGGGGTACTTTCTTCCCATTTGGAAAAAAAATAAAAAAAGGCTTCTCACACTAAAAAACAATTGAAGGGTCCATTGGAGAAGAAAATCCTCTCAAAAACCTCTTTTGACTAGGTTTAGATGCAATCTACACCAGGTGCTTTCGTGTTTGTGAGCAGGACTGTTTTAGTTGTCGTTGTGGCCCGAATCAGTGTGCATAAATGAAAAGTCTCACACACATGGCCAGAAGGAGGGCCAGCGAACAAAGTCTTGCGTGCACTCACTAGTGGCCGGAAAGTATTGTGGCACCAAAACCGAAACTCGTGCACAAGAATGAACTCTGCTACTGAATTGCGTAATTTGTGAACTCTACCGGCAGTTCTATGCCCGGGCCTACAAACTGAATGTTTCTAATAATGTATTTGACACAATCTAGGTTTAAAATAGTGTAGGAAAGAAACTCAGGGCTGTCAGTTCTAGGGAGTACTTCTAGTGCTATTACACATAAAATGTTCTTTAATCAAAGAATGTTTTATTACAGAGCATTGTACAATTGGTTATGCTTATATTACATGTTTGAGACATGGTCATCTGATAAATGACTCCCAGAGTTAATTCAGTACTATTCCATTCACAAGGGAATCATGGTAAATTCTTAAGCCCTCCTTACATATTGCACCATTTCAACCAGATTGATGACTTTTCAGAGTGGGCAGAAAATGTCATCATTTTTATCCCCAACAGGAGAAAAAAATGCATAGTAAAGGACCGGGTTTTTCCATGTTTATGCATTTATTCCTGATTCCTGAGAGAAAACGTGGAATGGCTGGAATTTGTTTCAGGATACCAGCCTGAATCAGAGATTCTGACCACTGGGCAAAACTGCTCCAAACTTCGGCTGACTCGTAATGAAGGCCTTAGTTAATTATTTAGACTATTACCACAATGATGTATAGCGGTCCTTGATGATGTAACATTTTTCTGGGTAACTAGCTATTTGACTCAGTGAATAATGGAATAGAACCTCGAACTACCATAAAAATCTTTTAAATGAAAACCATTATTGACTGGCCATCTTGTATTCTAAACCAAGCATCCTTTTTTTCCCAAATCATAGGTTTATTCATAACTACCATTGACAAAGTAGATATAGAAGTATTAAAAGGAATGAATCAGTTTGACAATCCATATTTAGACTTGATCTAATAATTTCCTCAATAAATCAATCAATCTTTCAAACAAAAATAAGAGGTTGTTTCAGAACCTGGTAGTAACTCAACAGTTCTATCAATAGAAAGGAGGAGAGGACTTAACCAGGTGACCCATTCAATATGAACTACATGGTCTAGCTGTGGAGCCTCGCTAGTATAGAACAAGTGCTTAGTTTGACAACTGTGGACTAAAATCCACATAACAATTTGCTTAATAAGTTATTGTTTCTAAAAGTAAAATTATTGTGAAACATAGGAAATGAAATAAATTAATTTGGGAACTGTGTAAACCTTGCTTGATAGAAATGAAGAAAAGACTAACCTGGACAGCTCTCTACCCGCACGTTACACATAGGAGAGAGTAACTATGCCAAACAACTAGTAATAACGATGAGCAGCAGACTCTGGCTGCCAATGCTCCTGCTTTCGGAGCAGACGCGTCACAACGAAAAGCTGCACACCAGGATCAAGTCCCTCTCCTGTGAGATAGACTTAATGGCACACAAGTTGTTTCTATGTATATATTTCATTTTAACAAGAATGGCAGACAGATGTATATGTGTCACATAATCATTGATACTATCCCATATATGCAACAGAATACAACAAAGCAGACTGGGAGACTGTGTTGCTGGGCTGGCGAGACAATGCTGCACATGTGTGTTTGGCCGGCCCAAGATGGCCGGCCAAACATACATGCCAGGTGAAGGGAAGTGCTGAGCACTCCCCCTCATTGCTTGTCACCCCCATAACCCTTCCCCTTTTCCTCAAAAACTATAATAAACCTTGTTTATTATAGTTTTTTGGGAAAAGGTTTGCAGCTGCTGCTGCTAGCGGGGGGGCAATGCTCCTCTGCCCTGAAGGAGGAACCGCCCCTGCATATATACAGAACTGTGTGACTCTATATCATTGGGACCAAAATGCTAACTGACCATAAATTAGATGAACTGTAAGTAGTACAAACTTTCAATGGTAGAAAGTAATTCACAATCAATTTCAGCTATAAACACTTCCACCTCTCTCTATGCTGATAGTATTCTAGAAGAGGAACTACTCACGGTTGACAGGTCAGGCATTAATATGAGGTTTAAAAACACAAGGATACATTTATTCAGAGCTATGTTTATTATTCCAATGTGAGGCAACACAAAAGGGCAGACATGTGTATAGATAAACACTTTGTAAAGGAAACACTGAGTATCATATCTGTAGCTTGGTTTAATGGTTCAGTTTTGGAAGTTGGAGATCAATATAGACTAAGAATGAAATGCTGTTTTTGTGCCCAGATTAAGTGGTAACTATGCACAGGCAGGTAGGTATATAATGTTTATGTTGTAACTGCGGGTACACTAGAAATTAATATAGAGCTGATGCACAAAATGAACACAAAATGCATTGAGCATAACTAAAATTAAGGAAAAAGATGGATTTACATTGAAAATATTAACAAAAAAGGTCTGTACTATTGTCATCAAATTAGTAAAATATGGAGATAAATCAACTATCATTGAATGGTTCCCTTCACTGAGAGATTCTCTTTAAAGGACATGTAATAAGTTTTACATACTACAGAAACAAAATCACACAAGCAAAAAACAAACAAGACCTACTTTGTATGAAAGCTTGAAACAAATTTGGGTTCTCATCAAACCAGCCACTGGAGGAATGAGCCTCAAACTCTAAAGTTTATTTCTGCCATCAATCTCCAGCCTTTTTTGGGAAATGAGTGAGTATGCAGCTGTCAGTGTCCTGGGCTTTCAGACCTATAGTTTTGGGCTCTGCATGTAAACATATCAGGAAAAGGAAAAGGAAATATCCATGTCAAAAGGGTTGGTAAGCTAGAGTTCTGGGACCACACACACACTACGGGAAGGAATAACACAGGAGAAGCAACAAACCACACACTGGTAGAGGACAAGTATAATAAGGTAAATTAAACAAAAATCCAATTGATACCTTTACAGGGTCTTGGTGGATTGTTTCAGCACCGAACCCCTTACAGAGGCCCATCCATTGCAATAAGCCAAAATCAATAGGCAACAGTCTTCATATCGAAATGCCGAAAAGTGTCAGAAGGTCACTAAACTAGCCACTGCTTTTGTCAATTAAAGCGCAGACCTTAACATTAAATGGCATAAAAATATTGGAAAATCTGTCACAAAGCAGTCAATACATCTGCTTGAAGAAACTTGTGAATACAAGAAATTCCAATACACCATGTTCAGACATACATATATAAAACTAGTTCTTGAATGTTAGTAGATGACATTAATAGATGACATCAACTTCAGAAGCCAATATTTTCAACAACCTGGTAATCTGGTCCAATCCAAATTGCACACTCGGACCCTAGGAAAGAAAATTAAGTAAATACGAGAATTTAAGTGAGTAAAATATGAAACACCAAGGCACAATTAAACTAATTATTCAAGCCATAGTAACTGGTACTATTGTCTATGCCATGACAGAGGAACGAATGCAGAATGTACTGATATCACCCTCAGTTGACAATTAAAGCAAGTCAAATCCATCTCCAAAAAGACTGTCAGAACGAAAGTCTGCAGCTGTTTGCACCAGCTGTCCCATCTCACGAATGTCTGCATTATTCCAAACAGCGCACTTGTGTTTTTCAGCTTCTGGCTGTGATTGAGGGGACCCTTATCTAAGTTATCCACCAAGCAGGCACTCCACTGCTTCACAGGAACATTCTTGAGTGTCCTTTGGAAGACCTTTTAATCAGGACTGGCCGTGTGTATACCTCAGATCAAAACTTTGTGTAGAGAGGCAACATTTCCTGGCTTCACTCGAAGCAAAGTGTAACTCTCCCAGCCACCAGCAATGAAGATTTACTGAGGCACAATGTCCTGTCGTCAGGAAAATCGACCAGGTTGAAGTTATGGCTTCGACCATCACGCTGCTCTTCCAAAATAAACAGTGCTGAGTGATGGTGCAATAGCGTAGGAGGCTAAGATCAGCAGGGACTTTGCTGTGGGCTAGCGGTTAAAAGCATGGGAATCCAAAGAATTTCTGACTCACTCCACCTTTGAACGATTCCATCGATGCCAGAAATATTCCAGAACACATAACAGTGCAATGTAGCTTAACAGACATTGTTAGTTGTGAGTTGCCCATTACATTGTGGTCAACGGAAGGTTTAACGTTTTTTTATTTTTTAAACCCTTCTTCTTGTGTGACTTTGGGCCTGATTTATAGTTTGGTGGACGGGTTTTACCCTATCGGGCTGATGGGGTAAAGTACTCTGTTGCCCTGAGGAAGTGCCAACTTGCCAGATTTTGAGATGTCCACTGGCCTAGCAGACATCTCTTGCATTTACAGGAACTCTTGAATTTAAAGAAACTGCTATCACTGTGGTTTCTGTAAATGCTTTGAAAGTTTGGTGGATAGTTCTGTCAACATGATGGAGCCATGTGGCAAACCTTCAATGTTTTTCTTTTTAAATATTAAAAAATACCCCCTCCCCAAGGGAGTTTTCTTCCATGGTGTGGGAGTCATTTTACAGTTTTCACTGACCTTTACACCAACTTTTCACTAACTGTGACAAACAGTGAAAACTGTTCATTGGTCCACCCACAAACCTTCAATGGCCCTCACTAAGTTGGACCGTCGGAGGTACATGTTGGAGGCAGAAATGGAGTAGTCGTCTTCTCTGTTGCAGACATACTGAAGTTCTGCCCAGGTCTAAATGAGGCAGGCAGATTTTCAGTTTGGCAGGGAGAGAAGTCCGTCATGTAAATTGGGCCCTTTGTCACCTAATTATGATGCCACTTTGACCTACTTTTTTATGTATGCTAAGGTCTTATTTCTATACACAATTGTAATATCACTTTAACCTTTGTTTTTTCACTGAATTAGTTTTTTTAAGGCTTATGGTTTTAATTTCAAACATAGCTAAACTGCCTCTTTAGCCTTTGTTTTTTCAGGGAATTTCTTGTTATTTTTTTTATCATTCTCTATATGCATCATATGTAACACATTCTTAAGGTGGGGAGCCCCACTGCATATGACCATATGCTGTAGGTATTTGGGCAGAAGTTCTTGTCTTTGACCAGACATTATTTAACATCAACTTTATGAAACCATCCAATGACGCCCGCTCTATACACAACCTTCAGTTGTGTATAAAATGATCAATATTAAGCAGACAATTTAAACATTTTGGGTACCACAATAGACCTGTTGGAGCAACCATTCAGATGTGCATAACATTTTGTGAGGGTAAATTCCATCAGGCCCAACCCAAGCCATGTTTAACTGCAAATTTCTCAGAAATGGCTCAACAGATCTATATCAAATAACAAAAAAATGCTTTCTCAGTAAAGGTCTAACTGTTTGCCAAGTTTGGTGTAATTCCATTCAGCTGTTTGTTCTGTGTTGGTCAACATTTTCTATATGAATTAACATGGAAATTGCACTTTTGTAATACACTTTTCCTTGCCCTCCACTTGATGGTTTGGCTCAAAACTTTCCATGAGGGAACCAATGTGACTTTGATTTTGGTGAGTTCCTGCAGGCTAGTTTGCACTCTAACGTTTAGGTTAGGGTAGGCTTCAACTGAAGTCTACTTAGGATCATGGCAAAGGTGCTCCCAGCAAGAACATTTTTGTAATGTTGAATTATACATATTGCTATAGGTCATTTGACTGTTGTTGTCCATTGTTTGAATATAATAGGCACCTGATTTTGAAGAACAGGGAGGCTAACCTGTTTTTTTTTAGCCCAACAAGAAGCCATTAAAGTGCTTATAATTCTAGAATTTGATGGATCTTTGAGTAAAAGCTGCAATATTTGTAGCAACGCAACTGATATAAAATACCCAAGAAATCTACCTTCAAATGAAAAAAACAACCTTTGATTCTTCATTTTAACTTAGTCTTTGTTTAAATTAAATGTATTTTCATAACTGAAACATGTCCTATTGTTTGTAAATCCATTTTCGTTGGTTTGGATGTTATTAATTAAACATATTGTTTTTTAGGGTAAAAACAGTGTTTCCTTAATCTCTTAACATAAAATAGTATGTCTTGAATTGTAGGTATATTTAAAGTCATGGGCAAATAACAATTTCTTTAAAAAATGAATCACCACATTTTTATACCAGGTGCATCCATCTGACAAACGATTTAGTGACATTAACTTTTTTTTAAATCCATGCCTATTAGAGCTATGTTCCTAATTAGTACCATTGCTTGTGCTCTTGACAACCATTGAGAGCACTGCTCTAATCTTATTTTCTACCTGGTATCTCCCTAGTGTGATTAGAATGATTTTTAGAGAGATCTTAATTTTCCATGACAGCACCAATCAGAGCATGTGACCTGAGAAGCTCTGTACTGTGTGAAGTCCTCTAGAGTTCCTGTGTCGTTAGTAGTGCTATAATTAATCCATTACATAAAGGCGGCTCAAGGTCAAGCCCAGCCAACTATAGGCTAATAGAATACTTGATAATGAGGCTCAGTATTATGCTAGTCTCCTGTTAGAAGACTTGCGGACTTGGGCTAAGCTGAAGGGGTTAATTTCAACATGTCAAACTGAGTTTATTCCTGAATTTTGACCAATTAAATAGCTCAATCTGTTTTGATGGATAAGGTAATGTTATTATGCTCTGTGCTGCATTGCTGTTTTGTGGATTTTAAGTGTTTGATCGGATCCCCGGGGAGACTTTGTGGACCAAATTACCCGTGCTCTTGGGGGCTATGATTGAGTTGCATACCGACACTTGGGTCCGCATTAAGCTTGGAGATGGCCACTCCCTCTCAAGGAAAATCTCAACTTTCCGTGGTGTGACACAGGGGAGTGTGTTGCTCCCTTGCTTTTCAATCTCTTCATTGGGGATCTGGCAATTGTTCTTGATACTACTAATCTCCATCCACCCAAGATTCATGGTCTACAGATCAGTCACTTGCTTTACGCTGATGATCTGGCAATGTTTAGCCACACACAAGTAGGCTTACAGCAGCTATTTAACCAGCTATCACTCTATACAGTTTCCAATAATTTGAAAGTAAATTTGTTAAAAACAAAGGTGGTCTCTTTTGGTGGAAAAAGGCTTTTGGGAGGTAGCTAGCATTATAATAGGAACAAAATCACTTGGGACCATTGTTATAAATATTTAGGGGTGCATATCAATGCCAGGGGCAGCTTTGTAAAGCAGAAAAAAGAGGTGGAGTAAAAGCATTGGCTATGCAGATGTCTTTCTCGAAACTATTTAAATCTCTGAGGGGACACATTTGTCACCACTGCTGGAAGTCATGAGAGCAAAGATCACACCTTCACAGACTTATGGCCAGGAAGTTTTGTTTGGTAGATACAGTTGTATGATAAATAACTTAGTTACTAAGATTTGTAAGTTTTTTTCACCTGCTGAAATCATCATCTCCTGCCCAAGTTCGGCTTGAATTCGGCCTCTTATATCAGCGGGCAGTAGGTGCTGGTGCCTTCCTGAAATTGTGTCATAAGTTACGGAGGGCAAAAGAGGGCAGTCTGGAGTCATTTTTATGGCTTGAAATTAGTTCTACTGAGACAAAAGGTCACATGCTCGCATTTTGGATCATTGTAGGTGGTTACTGAGAGTAGAGGATCTTTGGGCTGATAACTCATCCCAGTCACTGTTTAAAATTGGCATTAATTAGTGTGCAGCTAATGTCCTTCCACTCAGACAGAGCCCTTCTTGCTAAACGTAAGCATGCTTGGGCAGTAATTTTTACTTCCCCGGCTGGCAAATGTTTATGTACGTATGGTATTCATATGAAAGAGAAATGTATGGCCCTGAGGTTGGTCTGGGCTTTTCTGAGGCATCTTCCAAACTGGCTGCACCACCCAGTGAATGGTGCAACATGCAGGGGCTGTGGCAGTTGGGAGGAATCTCTCAAACATGTAGTATGTTTGTGCCCAGCTCTGTTGAAGGAGCCTAGATCCCTGCTGTGGGGTTAGTGGAATGAACCTGTGGTCCACTCCTGTCGGCAGGCCATAATTGTGTCTTTGAACCCAGATAATATGATTTTGAATGTTTCGCTGACCAAATTTCTTAATTTTGCATGAACTAAACTTACATGGGGCACTGCAAACAATGACTAATGACCTATGTAAATTTATTTTGCTCTTGCTCCATTGATTTTTATAGGGTAATGTGATAATGTTTGACTCTTGCAAAGTTCATGAGTTCCAGATTTTTATTGTTGCCACTCTATTGATGGATTAACTAAAGCACACAAGCACTTTAAGGATTCATGCAGTTGTATTAGCAACGCATATGTGCACTTGAGCACAAATGTTTTTATCTTCTTTTGGGAGATGGAATACGGCAGGTATGCAAGCCCTATAAGGACTCATGTATTTGTTTTAGCAATTAATATGTGCAATACGTTTCTTTCTTCTATTACTAAATTTGTAGTTTGGATCTTTTGTTATTAATGAAATGTACCCTCTTGATGCAAATGTATTGCCCTTTTGTGCTGGTGAACTTTCTGCTGCTCCCATGTGTGTTTAATTGGTATAATTGAGTTTTTAATTGTGATCATATTGTTTGATATTAGTACTGTGTTTTAATGGCAATACGTGCTTTCAAATTGTGCATGTGTCAAGAAGTGGATGTTTTTGTGTTTTTGTAACTGATTGATATTGGTTTTAAATTGTAATGGATTTTAATATCTGGACTATAAATATGCTTTAATAATGGTGACCGTTATTCTCAGGCAGGCCAGGACGGGGGCGATCTCCTAAGGCTGAGATTACCTAGCATAGTCCTGTATACCTATGCCACCACACCTGCCCAATGCTGTTTGTCTAATCCTGATGATAAAACTCACTCCCCTAAAATTGAAAAACTGCAATGTCTAAGAACTGCAGTGCAAAACTTGGTTTACAGATTAACTATTCTAAAAAAGAAAGGATATACAAATACCTGACAGAGACTGGAAGTCCACTTAATTGCTGTGGGCTCTCTTGATGCAGTCTCAAAATCATCAACACCAAAGCTCAAAATCAGTAAGTTAAAATATATGCAACTCACTAAATAAACCTAAAGAACCAAGTGACGTGCATGCACTTTAATGAACGTCCATTCCAACAGCATGTAACTGATTAGGCCAGAGAATGTGTCTTCATCTCCCAATCTTATTATTTGCAAATCCCATCAGAGATCAAACAAAATTCCCAGATTGTTGAAATTGTATGGAACTGCTGAGAATGATGATGAAGGATGATATTGAAATTTACCCAAAAATGAATTTGCTCAAGGACATCACTTGCCTTACAAACTGCATGATAAATTATCATTACTTGATGTCCACAAAATTCATTGGCTTATTCTTGAAAAACAGCATTGTTCTATGTTAACAAAGCAAATGCAAATTCATCCGAAGGTGGTTATTTGATGTTGACATTGATAGCTTCCCTGTGCCTCTTGCTGAGCAAGTGAAATCCATTGGCTTCAATAATGACCCTCATTTATCCTTGCACTCAAATATCAAGCATATACAAATGGTGGTGATAGATACTCTTCTTACCACAACATGTGGCCTCTTCTAAAGAGAACCACACTGCCTTTGGTTGTCGTGCCGCCGAGGCCTGCGGTGTCTCCGGATCAGGCCACAGTGGGGGCCGCGGTCCGTGTTTGGGGCCCGCCGCAGCCCTTTTTTCCGGCCGCGCGCTGTTCTCTTTGCAGCGGTGAGGACTGGAGCCCTGGATTGGGCATCAGTCCTTGCTGCGCACAGCATGCGGCGTGAGTGTTGTCGTGGGGTGTCCGCGCCCCCCCCCCCTCGATTCCCACGCTTACCGGGTGCCCCATTCCAGGGCTTTCCTTTCTTCCTCTTTCTGGCTAATGGAGCCATGCCTTCTCCTTCCCAGCACACCATTCACCTCTCTTTATTCCCTGCATGCATCTGTTCCCTTTTTTGCTATGGTATCTGTTCCTATCTGTTACTATAGCCCCTTCCCAATCCAAGATGGTGGTGTAACTTCTTCCTGTCTAGGGGTATATAAGGGGAATCAATTCTTCTTCTCATTGCGTTGCAACACTTCTGCGGTGGTGGTCACGCTCTGGCTGGTCTTCGCTTGCACTCAAGTTGTTCCTGTTTATTCCTCTGCTTTCCAGTATTTCCAGGATTCTAAGTGCTAATTTCTTGTGTCCTCCTTTCTGTTCCAGGGAGTTCCTGTTAGAGGTTTTTCCCCTTGGGGTTTTCCCCTCTGGGACTCCTTCTGGAGGGCACGGACTGTGGTGGCGTATTATTGTCAACAGCACCGTGGCTACCAGAAGGGGTCGCCCCTACCTCAGTCAGAGTAGGAGCTGTAAGAACCGAGGCCGCACACCATCCCCCTCTGATCCGGACGGTAAGCCAAGGGTGAATCGTGACATTGGTAGGTCAAGTACTAATCACCTCACATACGTTCTGATTACACATCAGGCATAGAGGTATCCAGTTGCCTTCTTCCAAGTCCAGTCTTCTATAACTAAGAGCAGGTGAGTTGCAACCGTGCTTGATCACAACTGGCACAGTGCCCCATACCCAGTTTTCCAAGGTGCAGGAACACTTAACCAGATTTTACCGGGTGGTAATGCTAGCTATTAAAATTGCATGAGGTCTTGGTGGCAACAGCAGGCAAGCCTCTGTCCCCATTACTTCCTGAGCATTTTATTCAG
This sequence comes from Pleurodeles waltl, assembly GCF_031143425.1. Taxonomy (NCBI): domain Eukaryota; kingdom Metazoa; phylum Chordata; class Amphibia; order Caudata; family Salamandridae; genus Pleurodeles; species Pleurodeles waltl. The sequence goes on from NC_090436.1 coordinate 486,659,389, forward strand.
CAAACGGGGAACATGTAGTGCTCTTCACAAACAACAAATCAAATTGCATATCTTCCCTGTTCTAAAATATCAGGCCTTACCAAAAATCTGGGGAGCAAAGATGTGTTATCTTTTGAAGTGAAGAATCTTTGCCAATTCCAGCCTCTCTTTTTGGGAAGGGCCTCAGTATACTTCATGTTGGAGTGACATCTGTGATCTTTCTATGAATGTATCTTCGGTAATTACCCTCTGAAAATGTCCCTACAGTTTATCCTCCTGCACTACTTTCAGTGATCTTTAACCTTGATGACATTCTTATTAGGAGGTCCCTAAGTGATCATCCTTTTCAAGTACTTTCAGAAATACTCTTCTGAGCAGTTCTCCTCATATCACTGTCCTTTGTTACATTCCTCAAGCAGTACCCAACAATCTTCCTACAGTACAGTGATCTACCTCTCAGCGAAGCTCTCTGATCAATATTCAGTTGTGTGCTTGATGGCCTTCTCCATGTGATCTACCAGAAGATGATGTATGCTTTCTGCCATTGAACTAAATCAGTGTAATGCTGGTATTCCATCTAAAGAATTTCTACAAAGGTTCTAAAAACAGATCAAATATTTAGACTGAGAATAGACAGTCTTTTCTTGCTACTTTCCACTGCTGTACACAACAGGACTATTTGTAACAATGCACAACATATGACTTGAACATAATTTCTTAATTATCTCATAAAAAGCCCTTGCAAATCCAAACTATCTGAAGAGACCCTCTTAAATGAGTCATCACAATCACCATCACCAGACACCAGTCCATGTATTTTTGCCCAAATTACTAATGACATCCAAGAATAAACAGAGTAGATTGGTTGGATTTTCTGAATTTTACGATTTTGGTGTGAGGTTCCAAGGGACACCTGTGGTTGTACCTGGGGACAGTGCATCACAAGCCAACAGGAGAGCTGATGGTGCAAGCAGGAGCATCTCAAGTAGGGGGAGCACAAGTGAGGGCAGCGAGCCCCAGAGCGACAAGCAGTCGTGCAACTGACAACGGGACAGCAAGTGTCAGGAATGGACTACAGGCTGACACATTGACACCTCATTTACTACCTTGAACAAGGTCTTGATTGACAACATAACATTTCTTTTAAGCCTTGACTCTCAGGTAAACCTGATGGGTAGGGCCCTCCTATGCAAACTGAACTGTACTGTATATTGTCATTAATATTTTGTTTATTAAGCTGATTCAGGTGAATATGCACAAATTTGTTTTAGCTGTGCTAGATGGAAAAGAAGGCTCTCCTAATGTTGATGATAATTTGACTGCTTCATCTCAAATCATGACTGATGCCTTATTGCAAGCCCATTAATCTTTATTGTAAAATTTAATTAAAAAAATTAAAAAAGTACCTGGTCCATTGCCGCCCCTCTCCTCTTTCTCCTGTCGCTGTAGGCACAGGCTCTCAGCCTGCCCTGCGGCCAATCCTGATGCTGCCAAGAGCCACATCATGATTAGCTGCCAGGGCACTCCCATACAGACTGGGAGCCTGTGCCTGCCCTCTCCAGCTCAGCAATATAGTGCCAGGCTGGAGAGAGTCCACTGCGCATGTGTGTTTGTCCTGCCCAAGACGGCAGGACAAACATACATGCGCACTGAGGGGAGTGCACAATGCACTCCCCTCATCATCCCCAATGCCCGCCACCTTAACAAGCTAAACAATAATAAACAAGGTTTATTATCATTTTGTTTGTTAAAGGATTAGAAGCGGCTGAAGCTGGCAGGAACGCGACGTTCCTCCACCCTAATGGAGGAGCTGCCACTGTTACTAATTCATGTAAATGGGTCCTTGCATCAAAAATTGATACAAGGTTGCATTTCATGCTAAAATATAATGCTAAATGATAGAATTGCATTTTGCAAAATTATGTGCAATTGCGCTTAATTAAGCAAAAGCAAATTCTGAGAATTCTGCACATCACTACTATGAACCTTTTGGCTATCACCAGGACTAGAACTAGAAATCTATTGTCGAATCATCAGGCCCAAGAGGCAGGTTACTTGCTTAAAGATCCCAAATCTTTGCAACTTATTTTTCCAGTGTGCCAATAATCCTCCCACAAAACTCTGTAGAAAGTACCAGAACAGGTCATAGAAATCTGTCTCCCATTCATTACATCTGGAGCAGTTGGCTGATGTAGTAGCATACATCCTCAGGAATCATGCGGGAGTGAGGTATTTTCTGTGGAAGAAAAGCAATTGCTGCATACAGATTCTCATTTAATTATAAACTTCTAGGGTTGTTAGGGGTGCTAACCCTTAACTGTACATAGGGGCCCATTGTAACCAATGGTGTGCCCCCCTTTAACACCTGCTCTGAGAAGGCATTACAATTGCTGAAAATAATGGCGCAAAGAAATCTTATAGATTTCTTTGCGCTATATTTTCAGCCCCCCTAATGGGGGAACGCCCCCTTGCATACATTATGTCTGAAGGAGGCATAACGTGGCACAAAGAGTTACAAAGTGGCCCAATGCATGCATTGCACCACTTTATAAATCTGGCGTGGAGATATTGGCCTTGTTGGGCCACATTAGCATAAAAAAAGACACTAATGTGGCGCAAGGAGGAGCTAGGCCCTCTTAAATCTGAGCCTAAGATTGCAAAAGTTTTAGATTTTCTATCAAAAAGTATAAATACTTGTCACCTTGAAGCTTCACCTGACTCCAAAGACGTGCAGCTCATTCATGTATGGCACTTGGCTTGCCACATCCTCTCCCCTTGGGTTCTTTGTCTGGAGTGTGTCAGTGCAGTCTGGCAATAACTCTTTTTTTTTTATATAGCGCAGGTGCCATTCTTAACAAAATTGCTATAATTCATTTGCATCGACCTTGCAGAGATGAAGAGATAAAAAAGCTATGTCAGGATTGTAATCTGTGACATTCCCACCCTGTCAAGACGTCTGCAGTGGGTGCATTAACCAACTGACTTGAGTAGAGCGTAACACTAGGAGATAGCATGTGCTCTTGATAACCTCCTGAGGGTCACCAACCAACCACATAGGTTAGTTCTAGGCAAAAAGATGACCAAAAGCGTTGGCTCCAAAATGGTGTAAAAGGAGTGATGACTTCCAACCCAAGCACTTCATGGCCTCAGGCTTAATAGCAAAAAACATCTAGCCTTTGGATGTAAATTGGGCCTCTTCAAACAGAGTTCAGCTAGTAAAGGTAGCCATTTTCCTAACACTGTAGTGCAAAGAAGCTAAAACTAGGGTGCCACAGTGAGAGGAGCAGCGTATCATAGGGCACAAAAGTGGAACAAACTCCATCACTTCTTCCTCTCAGAATTCACTGGTATCATGGCTTTGACAGTCCCCTCACAGCTACTGCAATCTTGCAGATGCCACTTCTGGAAGCATTGCCTAAAACAGTGCTTGAATAGCACTTGTTCCTGTTTGACGAGGCCCCACCTAGAATACCCCCCACAGTCGCTGTCACACACCCAGAGTGCTTCTCCATCACTCTCTGGACTCCTGTGTGTAATGATCCACGCATGGTCTTTCACAGTCCAGTAATGTTTAACCTACTCTCCTCTCTTCCAACCCCAGCCTCCATGTAACCACTTCACTAAGTTCACATGCATCATTTGATGTAAACTCTATGCATTATTTCTGATTGTCATACTTACCAACTACAGGGAAAATCAATGTAAAAAATATATCATTCTGACCCTATCAAGTGGCCTTTTTCTCACTCCTGCTTCCACTGGTGTTCCACTCAGTGCTTCACTACACCTCCCCTTGCCTATAGGAACATACATGTGTTTGTTTATATGGGTATACACCCCAAGGACTACATCTCAAGCTCAATCCTGGACAGTAACAGTAAAGACCCCATGGGCAGGAAATGTTTTAAACAGGAGAACTATTGTTTCACAAACTGTGGCCACCAGGATCAGCTACTGTTTGTACTTATGTAACAGAAATGTGTTGTTGTACTTAGGCCTTTTTTTTTTATAAGGCAACAAAGAAAGACTACAAATGGACGCTAGTACAGATTTGCCGCTGGCACAACATTGACAGATTATTATAATATGGCTCGCACAGGGCCATGGTGAAAAGACACTAGGCAATTGAAATAGAGTCCACCATGTGTTTTTTTCACACAATTGCATAACACGTTTTGTTCACATTACAAATATTTGAAATTTGAGGTCCCGGCATATAAGTGAAGGCAGCCTGAATGTGGGCTAAGGTAGCCCACAGGCCTAATGTGTCCTCAGCACAGATCTGTGTGGCAGTAAGGATTAAGTTCCTTTTTACAACTTTGGCAGTCTTTTACGAAGACTGCCGCTGTGGCAGCCACCAAAAGACCGCCATATTGGCGGTAATCCGACTGCCAGATTAAGAGTCACACTCTGAAGACTGCCAGAAAACAGCCACAAATCTGACACTGCCAAGACACAGGAGGGTGAGAAAGAGGTGGTTCCACCACCAGCACCGCCAGCCCAACACAATTACACTCACCAGATTACGAGCCACAAATCACCATACTGGTTCTTTCACAGTGGTAAACCATTGGCGGTGTGAACTGCCGTGCTCAGAGCCAACTACTGCCAGAACACAACACCACATTGGATAGTTTGAATATCCCACACCTGACACGCATACACTCACCAGACACACCTACTCACTGCACTACATAGCACACCCCCACATAGCATACACCTAGAGCAGGCAAATATACTTATATAGCACAATTAAACCACAGGCACATATACAAATCTCACTCAGCACACACCACACAACTGCACTACCAACACAAAGCACAAGTAACAAGCACACACACACACACACACACACAGCACAAGCGTCCATCACTCACAATGCACCACCCACACCCCATCAATTACCCTACACTGCACCCTTACACACACAACCCCCCTACCTTCAGCACAACCTCTACCATATCCCTACAAATGCACCCATGGTTCACAGACGACGAGTTGAGGGTCATAGTGGATGAAATTGTCAGAGTAGAGTGAACAAACCTCGTTAACCAGGAAAATGGAGTTGTGGCAGAGAATAGGCGACAGGGTCAACTCATTATGCATCCATCCAAGCACAAGGGAGGACTTCAGGAAGAGGTGGAATGACCTTAGAGGTAAGGTGTGTTCCATGGCGTCACAACACTAGATCGCCGTGCAGAAGACTGGCAGTGGCCCCCACCTCCTCCCTCGCAGTTCACATCTTAGGAGGGGAAGGTCGTGGACATTCTGCATCCCAAAGGCCTCACTGGAATACCTGGCTGACGGGACTCTGCTAAGTACCCACAACTACCATGGCACACAGTTGTCTTGTCCTGCGTGCTTCCTCACCACCCAAATACCCCCCAAACAACTGTATGTCTCACTACACCTTCCACACATACACCTAATGCCCCTCTCCTGCATGCCACACCTCTACCCAGCCCAACTGCCCCCACAGACCTTGGCAGAGGCACAGATAGCATTGGGCAATACCAGCACTACGACTTCCACAATGCACTAGCCCATCTTCGTGAAAACCTGCAATGTGTACATCACATCACATCTCTTGCATGTATGACTATTGAACTAGCTATACCAACTAGATGGTACAACAGAGGGCCACTGCATGGCAATGACAGCAATGCAATGGCACAACCCAATGCCAAACAAGGCTAAACACAACTACAACACTGTGATTAATCCAAAATGGCACACCAATCAGGATCCACAACCTAGAAATTGACCCACCATGGTATGGAATGTAAGATGGCATACTCCATGCACATGCACAACATGCACAGACAGGACAATGAGCCTTGGATACTCACATACCCTCCTCCCACTGGAACACCATGCTGCAATGTCTAGCCATTTTCTCTCACAACTAGCAAGCCTGAATAGTCACTAGCTAACAATGCAGAACAGTCATGTGAACTATCAGACACTACCAGAACCCATCCACAGAGCCAAAGTTTCTAAACCTGAATGACACTAACTTAAATCAAGTATGGTAAACATGTAACAGACCACTATCTACCACCAACAGTATGCTATGCAGCATCTATCATTTTCATGGCTGGGAACCATGTCAAGCCACTGTATGCATATGATAAAGAGATAAGCAAACACATGTACAATATTTAATTCTGTCTCTCACTCCATCCACAGGTACCCCTGCCAGTGCCACCATGGAAAGGATACTAGAGACTGCCAGCCCTCCTCAGGATGAAGGCCCCAGTGAGGACAACATGTCTGGATGTCTGGACACTGACGATCTACCTGGCCCATCTGGGACACCTGGTCAGTCTATGACTCCCTGCCTCACCCTGCCTACATCAACCCCCCCCATCCCAGTGGCTTCTACATCACAGCCAACCCTCTATCCCCCAAACTTGTGTCCCAAGGACTGTTCAAACTATTGTGTGCTCCAGTACAGGGACCTGAGTCGACCCCCTCACACCCTAGACAATGAAGGTCCTGCAAGCACTGGGAGTGGGTATGCCATGCCAGGGGCACAGGCACATGGGGGCAGGAGGCATGGAAGACAAGCGTGGGCCAAAGGATGGGGCCCCCAAGAGACTCTACCGACCAGGAAACCATCTCCCAAGTCCTGGGAGCACACCAACAGTCCCTGGACAGGATGGGCCAGATCACCACCACGTTGGGGGAAAACCAAAGGCTCCAGATGGAATACCACCAGGAGGTCATGCAGGAGTGGCAGGCCCACAGTACTACCATGGCCTTCATTGCAAGGGTGCTGATGGATGTCAACACCACAATGTGTGGTTCCTGCACCCACCAGCAGGCCCCTTCCTCTAGCAATCTAAAATCTGAACCATCCCATAAGCGGCAGCAGCTAGTGGAATGGTGGCCCTGCCAGGGGAACCACAGCCCTCAGAACATCCTCCCGCAAACATGGACATCCATCCAGAAATTCAGCTGGAGCAAATGTCAAGACCTAACCGACTGCCAGGAAGTGATCCTCACCTGATTTGTCTCCCTTGTGTGCCACTGATACACCTTGTTGTCTGCTCATTGACATCACACCATCTTTCCATTGGCACATGGACACTGGACCTGTGAAACCAACAGCTGTACCACCTACGCTGATGATTCCGTCTACTATGACCTCACTCATCACCTGTTGGACAATATATGCACTATCAATTGTTTGTCACAATTTCATTATATGCACAATAAACCCCATGGAACACAGCTACAGTATATGTCCCTTCATTAAAACAACAACAAATGTAATGATTGCTAAATGTGATCTGGTTATGCCCCCCTACATCCAACAGGCAATGTAATGAACAGCAGAGGGAGGTATCCTCAGCAGGAGACACAGCACAACAGATATGTCCCAGGGCGGATGTCAGAGAGTCAATAATCCAGGGCCACAGAAGAGTATAGTCAGTATTCCAACCTGCAAAAAGACCATGACAGAGAGTACCATCAGGATGGAAGGCAAGGAGCCACACAAAGCACATATGCAGTGCATAGATGCCATGCCCAGTGTACAATACCTCCTAAGCAGGGCCCCCCAGATATTACCTATGCATCACCAGTCACAGATTATTCTACACAAATCACTTTAGCTGCCATCTGTTATGTACAACCCTCAATTCTGTAATCATTTACCAAAGGCTAATGACTATGAATGCCTCAAGCCATGGGTAACAGAGACACATAGTTAAATATCACAGTCAGTGGGTGGAATGACATGAGAGCAGGAGAATACAGCAAACATAGCTCAATACTGGTCTGTACATTGGAGATCTGAATGCAGGAAACTGCAGTGAGTACACTTGTTATAGATGAGACAAATTTCTTGTGAACCTTACATTCAATCAGTCAGCTCCCCCAACACACACATAGGCATAGGACCACATTACACACCCACTGATGAGTGAACTCAGGAGGACTATTGTCAGCAATTAATGCGGATATACTGTATAACACTTGCAAACCCACACTCAACATACCTGTATCTCACTGGAAGTACTGATTGATGATCTCTGTCCTAGAGTCAGCTGCACCTTCCTCCTCTGCCTCCTCTTCAACCTGCCATGTCAGCACTACCAGCCACTGGTCCAGCTGCCTAACCCTCACCAGCTAGCAATGGTATCTGAAGTCTCAGGGCTAGATTGTGGATCATGCAGCAGGCTACTATTATCTGGTATACCTTTTGGGGCGAGTAGAGGAGGGCACCTCCAGATAGGTCAAGGCCACTGAATCTGGCCTTCAGGAGGCCAAATGGTCTTCGATTACATGCCTCATCCTCTCATGGGTCCCATTGAAACGGAGTCCCCCTTCCGTGGCAGGGTACCTCAATGTTGTCAATAGCCAGGGAAGGTTCTGATAGCCAGAGTCACATGTGTTAAAAAATGTAGGACCAGTGCAAATACAGGTACAGCGCCAAGGAAGAATGTGATGACAGGTGCCATAACAGTGAAACACCTTCAAATGTATACATACCAAGGAGCCAGGCCCTCTCTGTGTGTAGCTGTGCCCTCATATGTGGGACATTGCTGTTCCTCAAAATGTAGGAGTCATGCACAGGTCCTGGAAACTTGGCTGTGACTTGTGAGATGTTCTGGTCTGTTAGATACACCACCTAAACATTTACGGAGTGGTAATTCTTTCTATTCCTATGCACCTATTTATTGACACTGGGAGGGACCAGGGCTATATGAGTGCCATCAGTGGCCGCTATTACATGAAGGATGTGTTCCATATTATAAAAGTCTGCCTTCACATAGGGCCACAGCCTTCACCCCAGAAGAACTGGAGAAGCTTGTGGAGGAGGTACTTCCCCTTTATGGACAGCTATATTGAGGTACCAGAGGAACAGGTGAATCCAATGCCATAGTCATGTGTGATAGGGGTTGCATGTGATTGTGAATCGGGCAAGTGTACCGGTGAGAGAGTACATGCATGCAGAGGGCATAAAGTGAAGTCATGTGACCAGAGAAGATGGGTATGTGTGGGCACTTGGTGAGTCAAATGTGTATAGGCCACTCTTGTTGGTATGTGCCAGTGTACATAACATTCTCCTTTTGTCTGTGTCATCCATGCAGGTGAAGGCCCATCAGGAGAAAGGGATCTGGCATACCATCGTCAAGCAAGTGAGGACCCTGGGGGTTCCCAGTTGGTGAAGCATTCATTGTCGCAAGCGGTGGGAAGTGCAAAGGCAGTGGTGCAGGGCTATGTGTGCATAATGCTTACATGTATGTACTGGCTGAGATGTGTGTTGTCTGGACTTAGGTACAGGTATTCATAGTTCTGGAATGATGTGAATGAAGGTGGTGTTATCATATTGTGAAGTCCTACTGGTGAATCTGCATGTGTGGTGGTATTCTATGTGGACTATGATGTCATATGTGTGTTCCTGAAGTTCATTAGTTGTGACACTACACAAGGCTGACCGCAACGACCTCAAAAACTTCCGTCCGATCTCTCTCCTCCCTTTTCCAGCGAAAGTCATCGAGAAGATCGTCAACACTCAGCTCACCCACTTCCTCGAAGACAATTCCATCCTGGACCCCTCACAATCCGGATTCAGACGAAACCACAGCACTGAGACCGCCCTCCTCGCCGCCACAGATGACATCAGACATCAAATGGACAAAGGCGAAACCTCAGCCCTCATCCTCCTCGACCTATCAGCCGCTTTTGACACCGTCTGCCACCGCACCCTACTGACCCGCCTCCAGGAAGCCGGCATCCAAGATAAATCCCTCCACTGGATCTCATCCTTCCTCTCCGACAGAACGCAGAGAGTCCGTCTCTCCCCTTTCCGCTCCAAAGCCACCAACCTCATCTGCGGCGTCCCCCAAGGATCCTCCCTCAGCCCCACATTGTTCAACGTCTACATGGCCCCCCTCGCTCAACTGGCCCGCCAACATCATCTCAGCATCATCTCCTACGCCGACGATACCCAGCTCGTCCTCTCCCTGACCAAAGACCCGCTCACCGCCAAAACAAACCTCCACGAGGGACTAAAATCCATCGCCGATTGGATGAACAACAGTCGCCTGAAACTCAACTCCGACAAGACAGAAGTCCTCATCCTCGGACGCACTCCCTCAGCCTGGAACGACTCATGGTGGCCCTCCGTCCTCGGACCCCCACCCACCCCTGCCAGCCACGCGAGAAACCTCGGCTTCATCCTGGACTCCGCCCTCACCATGTCCAAACAGGTCAGCGCCGTCTCCTCCTCCTGTTTCAACACCCTTTGAATGCTCCGCAGAATCTTCAAGTGGATTCCAACAGAAACCAGAAAGACGGTGACCCAGGCCCTCGTCAGCAGCAGACTTGACTACGGCAACGCACTCTACACAGGCATCCCAACCAAAGACATCAAACGCCTCCAACGTATCCAAAATGCCTCAGCCCGACTGATCCTCAACATACCCCGCCGAAGTCACATCTCCCCTCACCTAAAGGAACTCCCTGGCTCCCGGTAGACAAGAGGATCACCTTCAAACTCCTGACCCACGCTCACAAGGCACTTCACAACACCGGACCCTCCTACCTCAACACCAGACTCAACTTCTACACTCCAACACGTCAACTCCGATCCGCCAACCTCGCCCTCGCCATCGTACCCCGATTCCAGCGCAAGACATCCGGCGGCAGATCCTTCTCCTTCCTCGCCGCCAAGACCTGGAACTCTCTCCCCACATCTCTTCGCCAGACCCAGGACCTCCTCGCATTCAGAAGGCTCCTCAAGACCTGGCTCTTCGACCGCTAAACCAGCAGCGCTCTCCCCCCCCCCCCCCCTCAGCGCCTCGAAACCCTGACGGGTACATAGCGCGCTTTATAAATACTATGATTGATTGATTGGGAGGTCCTGAGATGCTGGGCCCGGAAGACTGTGGAGGCCCAGTTAGGGATGTCCTCCCAATGAGGGAGGGGTGTCCATCAGGACCTGACTCCCCCTAATGTCCCGCATTTTGGCCGTGGCCTACCCTGAGGTAGATGGGTGTTTGAGGGCAGCACAGCAGCCACAAGGGGGTGAGTAATGACTGTCTCCTGGGGCTTGGCTTGGATTGTATAAGATTAGCTGCCTCACTGTAGCAATGCAACATGTATGTAGACAAGTGGGAATGGGTATTACCCACCGGGCCTGAGTGCAAGTTGTAGATGTGTTTAGATGGATTGCTGTCAGTAGAAGAACATCTCCGATATCAGGACATCTCCATCTCTGCATTGGCACATGTGTAACTACTTCCTGCCTTTTTTATTGATGTGAGCTTGTGTACCACCCTACCCATTGAGTATAACATACTCCATCCATCTTCATTTGAGCATTTGTGGCTCTGAGGTGTCAGTCCACTCCCATATGTATAGCACACCTGTATAAGCACCTGTGTGACCTGTTTTATCACAGGGACTATATACTTCAGGTACTGGTAATGGTATTTACTCCATGTGAGTCAGCCATTACATTTCCACCACAGATATGGCCTGTGTATGACTGGACTAATGCCTTGATACTTGTATCCCCATTTATTGGGCACCTTGTTACCTATAAGGTATGTGAAGGTTACTAAAGTAGGATATTTTGAAATGTATATTTGATGTGGTCTGATAGCAATCATCAAGCATTTCTAAGTGCTATTCTTGTGGGGATGACATCTTGAACCCAATGGGATAGTACTAGAGATGGTAAGTCCCTAGGCAGATCTCACCATTATCAATATGTAATGTAAATGCCATGTATGACAATGCCCTAGCAACTACAGTGCAACATAGCTTAGTTGCTGCCTACATCATGTCTCAATGGTTACTTGGGGACACATCTGATGGAGCGGGACAATGTCTGCTGCCCTTGGCCTAGCTGAAGTGGGTGATTAGGGCAGGAAAGGGTATTGTATGACTTATGAGATGTTGATGTGAAATACATGTTGTATTTTCTCTCCTGAGGCTGCCCTATGTAGTAGTGGGATGTGTTGTCAGTGCAAAGGCAGTGGTGCAGGGCTATGTGTGCATAATGCTTACATGTATGTACTGGCTGAGATGTGTGTTGTCTGGACTTAGGTACAGGTATTCATAGTTCTGGAATGATGTGAATGAAGGTGGTGTTATCATATTGTGAAGTCCTACTGGTGAATCTGCATGTGTGGTGGTATTCTATGTGGACTATGATGTCATATGTGTGTTCCTGAAGTTCATTAGTTGTGACACTACACTCAGTGATTGAGTATGGATGTGTAATATGTGCAATATGGCCATTGTAGATGTATTTAGATGTATGATTAGATGTGATATATATGTGTTTGGTGTCTGCAGATCGTCCTCTGTGATTGGGTCAGATTAATCACATGCCTGTACCCCAGACTTGCATTGAACATATAAGAAGTCACAAGTATGGGTGTCTAACTTGTGGTGCCCAAATCAGTTATTAGATATATATTGGCATTACTGTACAGAGTGTTAGGTCAACCATGTAGTGTGACAGGCAGATGCTGTGAGGTGTGTGAGTGGAGTATTCTTCACTGTCATGGATATTTAACAAAGGACATGGACTGATCAGTTGTTGTAACTGTACAGGCCTGAGGTGTTTTGTTCAGCCAGCTGCACTTCCAATAGGTGATAGGAGTATGGAGCGGTCTGATGTGAAATCAGGGAGTCATTTGTACTTCATCCAGGGCACGATGTGCATGCAGACATGGCTTTGGTGGTGATCATGTGAATAACTTCAGTCGTGCTGACTTCGATGTAGATGTGTGGGTTGGCATACAGAGGTGGGTAGTAGTGATATGTTGTGACATGATGTAGGAAATGTGTATTGACACCTGAGATAGCCTAGCCAGGATATGAATTGTCACAGATGTGCATGTTTACATGTGTGTATGTGAGGTATATGTTAAACCACTCTCTCTCTCTCTCTCTCTCTCTCTCCATTCCTCTCTCTCTCTATTTGTGTGCATCTGCATCGGGAGGCAAAGGAGATGGGGCAGACGTGAGTGGGGAATGCTGATGGCCCACGGGTCCCAAGTGCTTCTACCAGCAACAACGAGGGACCCAGTTGGACAGAGGACGAGGGGGAGTGCCACAGGGGAGACTGGATCTGCCACGTCACCTTTGGAATCCTCCAGCGGACACTCCCTGGTGGTGGCAGACCCTTCTGTGACCACCCCAGCACCATCTCAGTCTGCCACCCCCCTTACAACCACCGCCCACCCTGTAGCTCCCCACCCAGTTGCCTGTGACTGCTCACCCAAAAGGGTGGGTGACTCCTCCACGACAGGCACCTCTGCCCCTGCCCCTGTCAGCCCTGCTGCCCTACGTGAGGAGGCTATTGACATCCTGAGGTACATCTTTGTGGCCCAGTTGACCATTGTGAATGCCATCCAGGGACTGACAGCTCACGTCCAGTAAAGCAATGCATTCCTAAGGGCATTCACGATGCACTGGCTGGCTTACAGAGATCCTTTCAGGCTCTGGCCTCTTCAGTGACGGCAGCCAGTCACCTTTTGTCTACCGCCCCCCTCCACCTACCTCTTCCTAATCCTAAACGCAGCCAAAGCATACAGACATACAAGCATGCATCCTCCTCCACATCCAAGGGTAGCGCAGACAAACACTAGCACCACAAGGCCTACTACCGGCATGCACACAAACAACACCCACCTGCAGACACCCCAACACTAGCTACCTGCACAGACTCCCCCACCACCCACACCCTCACAGACACTACACCAGACACACTAGCAGCAACCACACCAACATTCACTGATCCAGCCACAACTCCTATTTACCCACGGTCAGCACAGTATCAGACCCACAGACATCCATCCCAGTCACCACATCCACAGGTACCACAACCACTGACACACCCACATGCAGCACATCTTCCATACCTGCAGACACCAGTCCAACAGACAGTCACCCATCCAGCATTGCATCTTCCAGCACCTCCCCCTCTTCCCAAGACACCTGCACTCACCCACCCAACAGATACCCAGCACCCATAAGCATTCCTCACACACACATGCACTCAAGACATCCACCAAGACACCTCCTACAACTACTCCCTCTACCTCCACTCCCAAACCTTTTTGTCATGGCTACCCCGTGTGTCTAAGAAGGTGTTCCTCTCAGAGTTTTCCCTGTTCCCTACTCTTCTCCCACCCTGTGATACCCCCAAACGTCTAATTCAAAAGGATATACACAGTTCCACTGTAAGGGTATGTACCTATAGGTCACGAGTTTCTGGGAGTCAAAATATTTGAAGCAAGAGCCCTCACTCAACATTTGGTGACATGCTTCATCATTGGGCTATGCTCCTCGTCAGGCCGGCACTGCAATGCCTGACGGGCCCCACAGGGAGGCTCTTTTTGGAATGGTATACAGCCAGTCAAAAAGAGACCTACTAGGATTGGTATGAAAAGAAAAGCTGTTAAAAATGACTAGAGGTAAAACATGATTTATTGAGATATCTAACCTCTGTCATGATTAAAAACAGGAGTAGGGGAGAAAATAAAATAAGGTCTAAACTCCCCAGAAAACAAAAAGTGTTGATGATAGTCACTAAGTCTCTCAATTCGGAGTATAGTGAAAATAGGTACAGGATCCCCTGTACTACTTCTAAATTATGGCCAACATGTTTCTCGCTAATTAGTCAAAAAGATCTAGTGCGATTCTTCAGGACCAGAACATGTACCTAATCCTTTAAGTAATATATAGCCCGTAGTAGGGAATGTATGATTATCAGGAACCCTCCTTATATTAGAGGATGGGCCCCGTCGGGGAAAGCACCAAGCTTGCGTGGTCCGATAAGGTTTTTGGAGTTTCCACGTGTTGCGGCAACACCTACACTTCCTCGATGCTCCCGATACCCCCAAATGGTCTATGTCCCTCCCAGTCCAGTCCTTCCACCTCCAAGACCTCCCCTGCCCCCCCTGCTAGTACCCATGCCCCTCCCGCTGCCAAGAAGTTGACCCCGCCCAAGCCCAAAGACCCCCCCTCCCAAGCCTAAGCCCAGAATCCCCCTTCCAAAACCAAGCCCAAACCACACCTTAACCCCCCCTTAATACCTGAGGTGCCTGCTTCCTTGTTACCTCTACCCTGTGGAGGTCATCTAGAAGTCATGTAGGCATACACAGAAGTGCCATTTGTGCCTTGTGCACTTTGGACTTCGGACTGGCCAATGGCCTTCTCTTTGTATACAGCTATTTATTTATCAACATATATTTATATTTATTATATCCGGGCGAACCAGTTGTTGGTTCAATGTTAACATACTTGTCCTGCATTTCTTTCCACATGGCTGTTTTGATCTTGCCAGCTCTGGTTTGTGTGTGAGTGACATGTGTGTGTGTGTGTGTGTGTGTGTGTGTTGGTTGTGCTAGTTGGTGGGTCTGGGCTGCATGTGTGGGTGTTGCCCTGCCATGTCCCGCTGTGATGGCTGTGTGTTGTGTGTAGGATATATTTGTGTTTGGAACAAGCATGTATGTTAATAATTTGTGTATTGTTTGTGTTGACATGTGTAATGGTGGTGTTGTGTGACATGTGTAATGGTGGTTTTGTGTGCCTTTGTGTGGTCGTTATGTGCGCATGCGTGTATGTGGTGATGGATATGTTAGAAGCGTTGTGTGTTGTGTTAGCGTGGTCTGACGTATGCCTCTTTGTGTGGCTGTGTGATTGTGTACATTGGTTGTCAGGTGTTGTAAAGTGTTGCTGTATGTATGTAGTATCATGTTGAGGTGTGTAATATATTAGCGTGTTGTAGCATTTGTGTTGTTGTGGTTGTGATGTAGTTGTGTGGATCTGTGTTGTTGTGTGTTGCTGTGTTAGACTATGTCAGTGCTGTGTGTGTGCGGGTTGGTGCGTGTATTGTACATGGGTGTTGGCCGTGGTTTGTGTAGTATGAGTGTGTATGTGGGTGTGTGCATATGGGTGTGTGGTTACGTGTGTGTGTCGCCATCGCCTGCCGTCCTGGATGTGTATGTTGTGTGTGCATGTGCACATTGGGTTTTCCCTACAGTGTGAAGTAGCTGTGTGTACTCACAGTTGTTGTCATCGTCGTTGGTTCCAGAGTCATTGTGCCAGCAGGAGCAGTGGGAGGATGTGCAGTTCAGGTTCCATGGTGGCTCCAGACAGGTATGTGTTCCAGAATATGAGTGTCTCCTTTTATAGCACTGGTTTCCGCCAGGATTTTCATGGTGGTGTGACCTTGGCGGAAACATGGTGTCCACTGGCCTGAAGGTGGCTACCACCATCCGTGGCAGCATGACTGCACTGGTGGTACAAGCAGTGGTTTGGCTGTCTTCTGTTGGGAAGACCACCATGGTCATGATTTGGCAGTCTTCTCCACTGGCCCATCGGAGGTGAGGCAGCAGCCGCCAACATGGCAGCGGCCACCAACATGGCAGCCCTGGTACTGCCAAACTTGCAATGACACCCTAAATGTCTAAGGGGGTCATTCTGACCCTGGCAGTCATTGACCACCAGGGCCAACGACCACGGAAGCACCGCCAACAGGCTGGCGGTGCTTCCTGGCCAATTCTGACCGCGGCGGTAAAGCCGCGGTCAGAAAAGGGAAACCGGTGGTTTCCCGCCGGTTTTCCCCTGGCCAAAGGAATCCTCCATGGTGGCACTGCAAGCAGCGCCGCCATGGGGATTCCGACCCCCTTCCCGCCAGCCTGTTCCTGGCGTTTTACACCGCCAGGAAGAGGCTGGCGGGAACGGATGTCGTGGGGCCCCTGGGGGCCCCTGCACTGCCCATGCCACTGCCCTGGCCTGGCATGGGCAGTGCAGGGGCCCCCTAACAGGGCCCCAGCAAGATTTTCAGTGTCTGTTTGGCAGACACTGAAAATCGCGACGGGTGCCACTGCACCCGTCGCACCCCAGCAACTCCGCCGGCTCCATTTGGAGCCGGCTTCATCGTTGCTGGGTCTTTCCCGCTGGGCCGGCGTGCGGCCTTTTGGCGGTCGCCCGCCGGCCCAGCGGGAAAGTCAGAATGACCGCCGCGGTCATTTGACCGCGGTGCGGTCTTCTGGTGGTCTCCGCCCGGCGGGGTCGGAATGACCCCCTAAATGTGTGCTTTTTAATGAATCTACATGAAATTTTGCAGGCTGTAAGCACCTTAAGGCAAGTGCAGAAAACTAAATGTTTCATGCTTATCCAATAAGGCGGAGCTGGGCAGAGTTAAATGGTCATCAAAAATCTTTTATGTGTTAATGACATTTGTGCAGTTTTATGGATCTACACAGTGGTTGAGAGACACTTACTATCTCTGATTCACGTTCGATATCACGAAAATTTGTTAAGGTGGGAGAACAATTAATGGGGCATTAAGAAAGCATAATTTCCGTTTTCCAATCTCATGGTAAACGTTGCTCTCTGATATAATACAGCATATGAAAAGATTAGCACAAAACTAGAACTTTACTCACAAAAGTGCATTTCCTTGGTTTGATGCAAAGCCATTCAGTATATTTTGCGAAACTTTCCCTCCCTTGTATCTGTGCCCCTTTTGACAGATCTACATTTTGTTCAGCCAGTGAGATAATACTAAAGATATTAGCAAATCAAGGAGTTTTTGACTGCCCACATTAAACTCTACCCCCTCCTTGTTAGAGCTGCTTGAAACCTAAGATTCTTACACTTTGCATAACTTGCTAACAGTCTATAAAGTATTATGACGATGTATTAACCAGTGCAGACGCTTTTTGCCTCGCATCCATTTAACTGTGCCTACTCTTAATGGATTTCTATAAAACTCAATACATCATGAGTAAGCTAAACATGACAGCGTTAGCAAATCAAAGATTTTTTGACCCCCTCCCCTTTACATTTGCTCTTCCTCTATTGAGCTTCGAAAAACGACATACCAAAGAAAACTAAATATGCTAGAGGTTTGCCACGTTTATGAGGATTTGTTAAACAGTAGCACAGTTATTAGTAAATAAATACTTTTTAAATTCCCATTTTAAACTATACACCTTTAATGAATCAGCACTAATTGAAATATTCTTGGAGTGAGCTGGACATGCTAAATGACTGCCAAATGTTTTGCATATTCAGCAACAGTCATAGAAGTTACAAGCAAATTAATAGACATATGTATATACATATTGAATAAATAACTAAAAGGAGAACGTGGAGTTCTGATTAGCGTTGGCCATAACGCCTGAACACAGGTCATAGTTTAAAAGAAAACCTTAAAAAATTCACTAAGAAAACCACAGTTGAAGTGCAGTTATGGTTATGAATAAAAAAAAACAGAAAAACTATTAAGTTCACTGGTGAAGGTTAAGACCGTAACTTAATTTCTCACTCGCACAACAGCCATACAAACCATAACTTACGAATCAAAAGCAATGCTCACCCTTGATGTGGCAAGTACAGGTACAAAGGTGTACATAATCTTACAGATGAATTACGTACTGCATTACCCTTAACACTATGAAAGACATGACTATGAATGTATCCAGATATGTTGGTTTGAGTATGTGTTGTGCTTTCATTATATTGTGCTTGTAGGTACTGGTATTTATAGGTATAAATATCATGAGGCCATAAGCATTGCATTTGTTTGGTTTCATAATCATCACCACCACTTTAGTTTGTCCTTGTATGGAGCAACCACCTAAATTATGCAGCAAGAAATGGCAAAATATGTAGCACATTCTTTGGTAGTAAGATTATATTAGAAACAATAATGTTGTTGAAATCTGCAAAATATTCAGCAAATATGTTGCTTGTGGTAAATAAAAAAAAAGTAAGCTGTATAATTGCATAATTCCACTGGCTATGACCATTCTTTTATCAACAATCTATTCATAAACGAAGGAGAAAATCTAAATATTCTAATTCAATTCAGTGCCCATTGTCAGATGTGCCTTGAAGAGAACAGCTTCAACAATGTGTCACTTTTACAGACAGGACGTGTTTTTTAACACTACAAAAGGTATTTTCTTTCTAAAATATGCATTCTTTTTTCAATCACATTGTTTCCAACTGCTTTCCTGGGAAGGGAATAACACAGTTAATATAGCAACTTGGTACCAACCCCCCCATCCCCAACACATAAACACTTTTTTTCTTTCCTCGCATCTAATCCAAGCATGGCCAGTCCCCTGCAGCCACCTCCAAGGCTCATGCTTCCCCACATTGGCTCATGTGATATTGTCTCTGTGACATGGTATCATCTCTGTCATTGCTCCATTGGTTCCATCTTGTCACAGTTGGCAAATTGTGGGAACCCCAAGTTATGTCTTTCTTAACTACAACCAGGCCGATGTTGCACCACAGAAGAGTATATTAATGAGTGTTTTTCCCCCCATATCCCCAAGGTTGCCAGTGCTGGTGGGTGACTGATGCTGTCTCCAGTGGCCTCCTCTATTTGCTGTTGCACCCTGGACTAGAAGAAATTAATGTCTGGGTGCTCCCATAGTGTATGCAATAGTGTACCTGTGAGGTTGCAAGCGCTCATGCAGGTGACTGTGGTAATTCTGCCCATAAGCATCAGCAAAATATGCATTCCTAACTATATTATTAAGTAGTGCTCCCTTATTTTTGCTGCAGACTGCTGAACTGTAATCCAGAATTTCACCTTGTGTTTTCAATATTCATTTCCCTGTTTTAAAAAGACCTTCTGTAAGCTAATTGTTCCCTCCAAAAAAGATGTTGTGTAAATATGCATGAGGTAAAATGTGTACAATAGTCACTTAGGGGGCCATTCTGACCCTGGCGGTCATTGACCGCCAGGGCCAACGACCACGGAAGCACCGCCAACAGGCTGGCGGTGCTTCCTGGCCAATTCTGACCGCGGCGGTAAAGCCGCGGTCAGAAAAGGGAAACCGGCGGTTTCCCGCCGGTTTTCCCCTGGCCAAAGGAATCCTCCATGGTGGCGCTGCAAGCAGCACCGCCATGGGGATTCCGACCCCCTTCCCGCCAGCCTGTTCCTGGCGGTTTACACCGCCAGGAAGAGGCTGGCGGGAACGGGTGTCGTGGGGCCCCTGGGGGCCCCTGCACTGCCCATGCCGCTGGCATGGGCAGTGCAGGGGCCCCCTAAAAGGGCCCCACCAAGATTTTCAGTGTCTGCTTGGCAGACACTGAAAATCGCGACGGGTGCCACTGCACCCGTCGCACCCCAGCAACTCCGCTGGCTCTATTCAGAGCCGGCTTCATCGTTGCTGGGTCTTTCCCGCTGGGCGGAATGACCCCCATAGTCCCCTATAGTCTGGACTCAGGAGTCTGGAGACCTTCAGAAACCACTCAGCCTTTGAACCTGTGTTTTATGATGTCACTGGAACAATAGCAGGAACTGCAGGCCAGATGTAGGTAGGAAACAATTTGCGAGTCAGAAATTGCGATTCAATGCGAATCGCAATTTCCGACTCGCAAAATGGGATCCAAGAAAAAAAAGCGACATCAACTTGCGACTCGCAAATTATGTTGCACAGCAACTAAAAGCAAACTCGCAATTTGCGAGTTGGGTGTCGCAAATTGCGACTGGCCCGCAAATTGCATGCAGGTGCAGCATAACAGTTGGAAAAACACTTCCTTGCTGATGACATCAGAACCAGGAAGTCATCAAATACACCTGGGAGGAGAGAGGACCACACCCTTTTCAAACTGCTGTGCAACAACCAGGAGAGAGGACCTGCTGCTACCATGGAGGACACAGGCAGTGCAGGGAGGAAAAGAAAACTCAAGTTTTCTGAGAAAGAACTTGAGGTGCTAACAGAAGAATGCTGCCAGCACCATGACCAACTTTTTGGCAAGGCAGCCCTGAGTGTCCCAGACACTGAGAAGAAGAAGATCTGGCTGCAAATCCAGGACCGGATCAATGACATTGGGGTGAGCCACCGAACCCTGGATGAAACTAAAAAAAGGTGGTACGACTTGCGCTCCAGAACAAAGGAGAGGGTGGCAGAGCGCCTCAGGGAAATGAGGGGCACAGGAGGAGGCCCATCCACCATCCCACCACCCACAGCCATGGAGGAATTGGTGCAGCAGACACTGGAGCCTGAGGCCGTGTCAGGAATTGAAGAATTGGACACTTCTGCGCAAGGGACATCCAAAAGTGAGTACCATGAAAAATGCATTCACACCTACAAATGCAGTATCCACACTCTCCCAGTACACAGCAGCAGGCACAACCAGACTAGCAACCACCAAAATGGTGCATTATGGGCAATGTAGTACAGTAGTCAGCATATAGGCAAATGTTTATTATGAGGCATACAACAGATGTGAGAGACTGATAGTGTGTTCCCATATGTCCCACAGGTCTCCCACAAGACACCCCCACCAGCCACACCATCCAGGGAGGAGACAGCAGGCCACAGGCAGTGCAGGAGCCTGCAGCAGCTATTCCAGGGCCCAGCACGACAACCACCACAGTCCCCTCCAGAACAAGTGCAGGACATGGAGGAAGAACACACAACCCCTGGCCCCAGCCCCACAGTGAGACGTCCAGAGCCAGCAGCACAACCACATCGCAGACGCAGATACCAAGGTCAGGCGGTGCCCCTGGAGGAGTTAGGGGAGGCAGCAATGTCTGTAGTCGAGGCATCCCTCCTTACCGGTCAGCGCCTGCAAACAAGGCAGTTGCGGTTTATATCAGGTGCTTTGCACAGACTTAAAAATAACATGACACATGGCCTGGCTGATGTGAACTCACAGTTCACAAGACTCAATGACAATGTGAGCGAACTCACCCAGTCCATCTGCCAACTAGTGACGGAACTGGTGGCTGATAGACACAGCGCAAGGCGCCGGGAGCACCACCTAGTCACAAGATTTGACCGCATGGCAGCATCCATTGGGCGTCTTGCCACGAACACTACAGGCCTGTCAAGACAGACCATGAGTCTGCAGGTCGAACTTGGCCACTTTGCTGGGGATGTGGCACAGGGACTAGGCCGCATCAGCCACGCAGTGGACAAGTTGGATGCCAGGCAGGTGGCAAGGGGCACAGGTGAGACCCCTCAGGACAGTGAGGAGGGGTCCACTATCAGCAGTGTGTCCGCAACTGACTCACTTGTACTGAGGAGTGGAAGTGCACGGCAGGGGTCAGCAGAAATAAGCCATGCTGGGCGACCAAGGAGGAGGGTGTAGGCCATAACACAGCAGGACTCACGAGGCTCATGAAGTCATTGTGTCCTCATAAAAAGTGGACAAGTGCAGCCCCTTACGTACAGATACATTCTTTCAACATTTGGTTCACAAATAAAAAGGTTTTGTTTGTTCCACTACACAACTGGGCTCTGTTTGTGTGACATCAGTGAGTGTGGTGACTGTTGCCACGTACCTGCCAAAGTATTGGGTTGCAATGTGGTCCCGTCTCTGTCTGCCTTGATTTGCAATGCTTCTATCCCCAGGCTGGCGATGTGGTAGCTCTTGCTCCTCATCCTCCGAATCTGTGTCTTCAGGGGTGAAATGTAGCCCACGTCTGGTGGCAATGTTGTGTAGGATTGCGCATGCGCCAATGATCTTGAATACTGTTACTGGGGCATACTGGAGCGCACCTCCACTTCTGTGGAGGCATCGGAATCTTGCCTTTAACAGTCCAAAGATCCTCTCAATGACATTTCTGGTCCGCCGATGTGCACTGTTATATTGCCTCTCATTCTCATTGCCAGGTGTTAGGTACGGGGTAAGTATCCATGGTCTTAGTGCATATGCACTGTCACCTGTTTGGCAAAAATAAGCAATGTTAGCAGGGCATGGATGGTTTCTACAGTGACCTGTGTGTATGGCTTCAGGGTGTAGTCAGCAATATCTAATAGATATCCGTCTCCAAACTCCCCACGTTCTAGGCGTTGGTGTATTCTTCTGTGCCTGAATATGTATGAGTCATGTGTACTCCCTGGAAATTTGGCTACAATGTCAGTGATGACATTATGGGCGTCGCATACCACCTGGATGTTCAGTGAGTGGGTACATTTCCTATTGCGGAACACATATTCCAAATTTGCACGTGGGCAGATTTGTAGATGTGTCCCGTCCACACACCCTATTACATGAGGTAAGTTGGCAATTCTGTAGAAGTCCAACTTGGTGCTGTTAATTTCTGCCTCATTCCTGGGAAGGTATATGTATCTGGACATGTGTGTGAGTATGGCATCTAGGAAACATCTGAAGAATCGTGACAGTGCACTTTGGGATACCCCAACTGCCACTGCAAACACCCCCTGATAGCTACCCGAGGCCAAAAGGTGCAGTGAACATAGCACTTGCACATGTGTGGGGATGGCGCTGCCGCGCATAGTGTGGCGTTGAAGCGGCGGATTGAGTAGTTCAATTAATTCTAATATTGCTGCAGTGCTGAGTCTGTATTTGTCATAAATCTCCTCCTCAGTATGTTGGAAAAGTGTCTGCCTGGTTCTGTATATCCTCTCCTGTCTCTGGATCCTCCTCCTCATCTGCTGGGCGGCGAGGACTCTCCTCCTCCTTGCTATCACATATATTTCAGCCATTTTGGGTAACCCAGATGCCTTCTGGGTCTCCTTTTATACTTTGGGTCTGGTTACCACCTGCGCTGACTTAGTGGTAATTTGGGTGTGCATAATGTTTTTTTTGCGACTAGTAGCAATTTGCGAGTGGCTTTTTCATATGGTTTGCGACTTGCAAATTGCGACTTCCTATTTGCGGGTTGCTAAATCAGGTCCCTATTTTTGCGAGTCAGTAATGACTCGCATCGCAATTTGCACTTCAGAAATGGAATTTTTGCATCCTATTTCCGATTTTGCGGTGTCGCAAATTGCGAATCAGGCCATTTGCGACTATCAAAACTTTGCTACATCTGGCCCATAGTAAATAGATGCACACAAAAAGCAGACACAGACATAGTTGCAAATGGCCCTTTTTGCAGGGTTATCCCCAAACATTTTGCCTCTGATTTCCTGTTTTAGGCTATGTTATGTTATTTATTTATAGAGCGCACGTAGACCCGAGGGCTTGTCAGCACTAAAGGAGAAGTCTATGGTGGTTATTACAACCCTGGCGGACGGTGTTAAAGCGACGGTAAGACCGCCAACAGGCCGGCAGTAAAAAATTTGCAATTACGACCGTGGCGGAAACCACCAACAAAGACAGCCACTTTAACACTCCGACCGCCACGGTGGTACAAACAAACAGCGCGGCGGTCACCGCCAACAGACAGGCGGGAGACAATGTACCGCCCACACTATTATGACAGGCCAATCCGCCACCTTTTCCGGGGCGGATTCACCGTGGATAAAAACACGGCGGAAACAGGAATTCCGAAGGGAAAACGCTCACATCTACACACCCCACGAGGAATGAGATAGACTACCAGGAGCACGAACGCCGGCGGCGAAGACCACGGTGAGTACTGCACCTACGACACGGGGAGAGGGGAGGGAAAAAAAAGGGACATACACACGCAACACGCAACACCCCTACCCCCACCCACTACAACACACACACTCATGCATATTAATACATCACAGTTACACCCTCCAACCCCCCCGGAAGAATGCAAAGCAATAGAAAATATACCAAGCATAGTAGTCCAGGTAATGCAAGTCCGTGGAACACTGGGCCCACGCGGAATGGGCGAGGCCCACACAAGATTCCCGACCATGATGGAGAGAACACTGCAGGGGCATCAGACAGCAACTAAACAGGCACCTCAGCGGGAGGGAAAGGGGGGACACCTCAGCCGGTTGAGTGCACAACGCCAAATCCACGAGGGGGCCACATGCCCACTGTTACATCCTGGGGAGTGCAAAGCCACAGTCTCTCAAGTCTCTACAGTGGGTGGCTTGCCCACTGTTCCATCTTGGGGAGTGCAAAGCCACAGTCTCTCGTCTATACAGTGGGTGGGTTGCCCACTGTTCCATCCTGGGGAGTGCAAAGCCACACTCTCTCAAGTCTATACAGTGGGTGGCTTGCCTACTGCTTTATCCTGGGGAGTGCAAATCAACAGTCTCTCAAATCTATACAGTGGGTGGGTTGCCCACTGTTCCATCCTGGGGAGTGCAAAGCCACAGTCTCTCAAGTTGATAACAGTCTCCACTGGTTCTGGAGGGGGACTGGTGCCCAGAGTGCTTCATCCTGTGAAGGGCAGAGGTAGTGGATGGATCTCTCCACTGGTTCTGGAGGGAGACTGGTGCCCAGAGTGCTTCATCCTGTGAAGGACAGAGGTAGTGGATGGATGTCTCCACTGGTTCTGGAGGGGGACTGGTGTCCAGAGTGCTTCATCCTGTGAAGGACAGAGGTAGTGGATGGATCTCTTCACTTGTTCTGGAGGGGAACTGGTGCCCAGAGTGCATCACTCACCCCGTGACGGTCCCAGTTGCGTCAGTGCCCCTGCCGCTCATGGGCTAGCGGTGGTTGATTTGGTGGTGCCCTGTTCAGCGGTGCTTGATTTGGCGGTGCCCCGTTCAGCTGTGCTTGAGTTGGTGGTGCCCTGTTCAGCGGTGCTTGATTTGGCGGTGCCCTGTTCAGCGGTGCTTGATTTGGCGGTGCCCTGTTCAGTGGTGCTTGAGTTGGCGGTGCCCTGTTCAGCGGTGCTTGCCCTGTTCAGCGGTGCTTGCCCTCTTCAGCGGTGCTTGATTTGGTGGTGCCCTGTTCAACGGTGCTTGATTTGGCGGTGCCCTGTTCAGCGGTGCTTGAGTTGGCGGTGCCCTGTTCAGCGGTGCTTGCCCTGTTCAGCGGTGCTTGATTTGGCGGTGCCCTGTTCAGCGGTGCTTGAGTTGGTGGTGCCCTGTTCAGCGGTGCTTGATTTGGCGGTGCCCTGTTCAGCGGTGCTTGAGTTGGCGGTCCTTCATGGCCCAGTGGGTCTTGTGCTGGCTGTCCTTCATGGCCCAGCGGGGCTTGTGCTGGCGGTCCTTCATGGCCCAGCGGGGCTTGTGCTGGCGGTCCTTCATGGCCCAGCGGGGCTTGTGCTGGCGATCCTTCATGGCCCAGCGGGGCTTGTGCTGGCGGTCCTTCATGGCTCAGCGGGGCTTGTGCTGGCGGTCCTTCATGGCCCAACTGGGCTGGGGCTGGTGGGGCCCTCCTCGCTAGCTGGGCTGGGGCTGGTGGGGCCCTCCTGGGCAGCTGGGATGGGGCTGGCGGTGGCCTCCTGGGCAGCTGGGATGGGGCTGGTGGTGTCCTCCTGGGCAGCTAGGATGAGGCTGGCGGGGCCCTCCTGGGCAGCTGGGCTGGGGCTGGCGGTGTCCTCCTGGGCAGCTGGGATGGGGATGGGGGGCCCTCCTGGGCAGCTGGGATGGGGCTGGCGGTGGCCTCCTGGGCAGCTGGGATGGGGCTGGTGGGGCCCTCCTGGGCAGCAGGGATGATGGCGGTCTTCTCCGCCGTGCTGCTCTTCCCAGACTTGCCGGGTTTCTTGTGGCCCTTCCCCACCTTGGGAGGTGTCACAGTTGAGTCCACACTCCCACCGGGACCCCTGGGAGCGGCTTTGGTGGCTGGAGTCTTCCCCCTCTCCCGCCAGGTACTGGCCAACTTCTGATGCTTCACAGGGGGGGACTGGCTGTGCTTTGGCTCCGTGCCACACTGGCTGTCCTGGTGGCCGGTGCACTCCACATACCTGTGACTACAGGCACCACAGGTCCCGGAGATGTTGTGGCTGGTGTGCTAGTTCGGGTTCTATGAGATGGACGGGGTGGGGGAGGTGTGGGAAAAAGGTCAAGGCTGGACATGAAATGTTTTTTGGACACACTGGGATGGGTAGCTGGAGGGGGTTTGGGAGTGGAGGAAGAGGTGGTGGTAGTAGGAGGTGTACGTTTGGTGTCTTTGGGTGCAGGTGCATGCGCTGGAGGCTGTCGTGAGGTGGATGGCTGTTGGGTGGGTGTGTTGCTGCGTTTGTGTATCTTGGGAGGGGGCGTCACAGACACACTGGGAGAGGACACAGGGGACGTGTGAATGGTAGTGGGGGTGGTGACTGCACGTGAGCGGGGTGTGCTGGTGGGTGTGCTGGTGAGGGACGTAGTGGCTGAAAAGGTAGTGCATGCAGGTGTGTGTGTAGACGAGACTGGGAGGGAGGAGGGAGACGATGATGTGGGAGACACAGTGGAGGCAGTGGATGTTGGTGTGTCTGCATGTGTGTGATGCTTGCGTGAGTGCCTGTGGGATGTGTGGTGCTTATGTTTGCCTGAGCTTCCCTTGTGCGGTGAGGTGTGTGCAGGCTGGTCTGATGGTGTGCTTGGGATAGGCAGAGGTACAGGGGATTGGGCCTGGGTGGAGGAAGTTGGAGGGGGGAGGCTAGACACAGGGACAATGGCTGCCATCAGTGCTGAGGCCAGAGTTTGAAAGGCTCGTGAAGGGACGCCTGACCAGAATGAATGCCCTCCAGGAATGCATTAGTTTGTTGCAACTGCCTTTCTACACCCTGGATGGCATTCAAAATGGTAGACTGCCCAACAGTGAGTGACCTGTGGAGGTCAATGGCCTCCACACTGAGGGCAGCAGGGGTGACTGGGGCAGGGCCTGAGGTGCCTGGGGTGAAGGTGATGCCCACCCTCCTTGGTGAGCGGGCACGGGGCGAAGGCTGAGGGGCTGCTGGGAGGGCGGTGCTGGTAGGGGGGTGGCAGCTGTACCTGTAGATGCGGGGGGCACAGATGTTGCCGCCACCACAAGGGAGCTCCCATCAGAGGATGAGTCCGTATCGCTGGTGTCAGCTCCTGTCCCCGCTGTGGAGCTCCCCTCGCCCTCTGTCCCACTGGTGAATTCAGAGTCCATAGTGTGGCCCTCCATGGCCATGTGGGATGCAGCTCCCTCGTGCTCCGGTGCCACTGCTCCTCCGCCTGATGATGCTAATGCACACAAGAACAGGGAAACCACAAAAGGGGGGGGGGGGAACAGAAGAAAGACATGTTGAGTGCATGGATTACCGCTACCGTTGGCGGACAAGACAGACACAGAAGCCCCCTGCACTACGCCACGCACTTGGGCTCTACAGTGCAATTCCTGGGAAATGGCCTACAAGGCTTTGGATGACATCTGCACACATAGATGACACAGGGGCATGAATAGCTGTACTTGGCACTCTACAGAGGTGGGGTGGGGGGCCACAGGGCTATGCCTTACAGAGGGGCCTAGCCTACGGAACTTACTCTGGCCTAGGGAAACCCACAGCCCTCCTCCCCCACCCAGACAACTCCACTGCGCACAAAGTCAGCTGAATGAGAGTGTACTCACCCCCTTGTTTTTGCTGTGATGCCCTCAAACACCCAGCCAACTCTGAGTAGGCCACCGCCAGGATCCTGAACATCCGGGGGGTCATGGTTCGACGGGCACCCCTCCCACGTTGGGAGGCCATCCCCAGCTGAGCCTCCGCAGTCTTCTTGCTCCAGCTGCGAATGTCCTCCCATCTTTTCCGGCAGTGGGTGCTCCGTCTGTGGTAGACAACCAGGGTCCGGACGTCCTTGGCGATGGCACCCCAAATATCTTTCTTCTGGTGGGCGCTGACCTACATGAAATGTACAGGGGAAGAAGAGAAGTCATTACCAACTGCACCGTCAAAGTGAGTGGCCCCCATCCCTACCCTTGCCATGTGGCACATGCACCCACCGTCTTTCATGCACGCAGAACTCTGCCCCCTTCCTTCTTACATCCAGCCCTCTCCACACAGGCATAGTCCATACAACATGCTCCCTGTGTACTTACCTGTTTGTCTGGAGGACCGTAGAGTAGCGTGTAATGGGGGAGTACCCCATCAACGAGCTTCTCCAACTCCTCCGATGTGAAGGCAGGGGCCCTTTCCCCAGACGCACTAGCCATTGTCTCTTCCAGACTGAGGTCACAGCAGCACTTGCAGTGTAGGTCCTCTCCTGTCGAAGATCAGGTATCGAGTGATTCAACAGATAGAAAATGGCTGTCATGTCCACGGCGGTGCATACCATCACCGCCGGCATACATCGTCATTGGCTCCTGGGACCCATAGGGTCCAATGTTAACCAATGCAGCATTGCGCCGCGGTCTCCGACTGCCTACCGCGACAGTGTACAACGCCAACGCAGTTACCTCACATCCCATTGTCCAACTTTAGAGGTCAGGCAGCCGCCATTTCACGGGGCCCACATGGCCTAATTTCCAACTGCATCACACATACCTAGGCCTAGTCTCAACACACATACAGGCCCCCTTTTGTGTATGATTGGTGTTCTGGGTAAACTGTGGGTACGTACCTCTGAGTTGTTTGACTCTGTGGTGGCTGTTGTCCTTCATAGGCACCGTCCGCTGGGACATGTGAGGAGATGGCGGCATCCTCCGGTGTACCGACCGCTGGTGGACCTGTCGACAATGGAGGAAAGACATTTGATAATCACCTACAGGTTTGACTGTGCCACAATCCAGTTGGAGCCAGACCTGATGTCAGCAATCCGCCATCCCACAGGAATCCCCCCTCAAGTGCAGGTGCTATCAGTGCTCCATTTCCTTGCAAGTGGGTCTTTTCAAACAACTGTGGCCATGGCATCAGGGATGTCCCAGCCTATGTTTTCCAACGTATTGTCCAGAGTGTTGTCTGCCCTGCTGAAACACATGCAGAGCTACATCGTTTTCCCTCAGGTGGAGGATTTGCCTACAGTGAAAGGTGACTTCTATGCCCTTGGACATATCCCCAACATCATAGGTGCCATTGATGGGACCCATGTGGCTTTGGTCCCCCCCACAGGAGTGAACAGGTATACAGAAACCGGAAGAGTTATCATTTGATGAATGTACAGATGGTATGTTTGGCAGACCAATACATCTCCCATGTGAATGCCATGTTCCCTGGCTCAGTACATGACGCCTACATCCTGCGAAATAGCAGCATCCCTTATGTGATGGGTCAACTCCAGAGGCACTGTGGCAGTCATTCTGACCCTGTCGGTTGAAAACCGCCAGGGCAGAGTGCCGCGGAAGCACCGCTAAAAGGCTGGCGGTGCATCATGTGCAATTCTAACCGCGGCGGTTAAGCCGCGGTCAGAAAAGGACAACCGGCGATTTCCCGCCGGTTCACCCCTGCCCCAAAGAATCCTCCATGGCGGCGCTGCTCGCAGCACCGCCATGGGGATTCCGACCCCCTTCCCGCCATCCTGGTCCTGGCGGTAAAAACCGCCAGGAACAAGATGGCGGGAACGGGTGTCGTGGGGCCCCAGCTGATTGACGTGTCCTGGGGACAGAGGTATGGGCCCGCTGGGTGGGTTCTGTGCTGTTTCCAGAGGGGGGAAGGTCTGTGGTGGCCTGTGACTGGGTGAGGGGAACCGACTGTCCCGAGGTCCCCGATGGTCCGGGCTGGTCATCTAGATCCAGTTGGACAAAGGTGCTGTCATCACTGTGGGCCTCTTCTATGGGTGGAGTGGACATGTCTGGACCCTCCTGTCTGGTGACGTTGGGTAGGGGTCCTGCAGGGGTGGAAAGGCATGATTATTGCATCTGTGTGTGGCATGGTGTGCAATGGGTGGGTGACCGTGTACCCCAGTGCTGGCATTCCTGTGTGGGAGCTTGTGTGATGATGGTTTAGGGGGGTGTATGGGTATGTGCAGTGGGCATGTTTTAGTGATGGGTGTCCATGCTTTGTTGTTGCATGCAGGGGTTGGTGTTGGGATGTGTGGTTTGTGATATTGGTACATTTGTGAGGAGTTGGAGTGATAGGGGTAAGGGCGAGGGTGGGTGTATGTGATAGCATGCAGGTAGGGTGGGTGATGTAATAGTTACGATTTGACTTACCAGAGTCCATTCCCCCACCAACTCCTGCGAGGCCCTCAGGATGCAGAATTGCCAAGAACTGCTCCTCCCATGTTGTTAGTTGTGGGGGAGGAGGTGGGGGTCTTCCGCCAGTCCGCTGAACCACCAGGTGGTGTCTTGAGACCACGGAACGCACCTTCCCCCGTAGGTCGTTCCACCTTTTCCTGATGTCCTCACGATTTCTTGGGTACTGTCCCACTGCGTTGACCCTGTCCACTATTCTTCGCCATAGCTCCATCTTCCTTGCAATTGAGGTGTGCTACACCTGTGATCCAATTAGCTGTGGCTCTACCCAGACGATTTCCTCCACCATGACCCTGAGCTCCTCCTCCGAGAACCTGGGGTGTCTTTGCGGTGCCATGGGGTGGTGCAGGTGATGTGTGGGATGGTGTGTGTGGTGATAAGTGTGGTGATATGTAGTGGTGTGTTGTGTGAGGTGCGTGGAAGTTGTGTGGGTGATGGTGTTCTGTGCCTGTGGATACTGTTGTACTTGCTGGTGGTGTGTCTTTCTGTGCTTTGTTCTCAATTTTTGTCGTAGGGGTTTGTGGGTGATGTGGGTGTTTGTTTTATATTGTATTGGGTGTGTGGGAGTGGTGTGTGTATGTGTATCAGGTGTGTGTATTTCGAATTATCCAATGTGGCTGTGTTTTGGAGATGTGTGTGTATTTTGAGCGCGGCGGTGAGTACCGCCAATGGAATACCGCGGTTGAAAGACCCCCGCGTGGATTCGTGTGTCTTGAAAGTGTGGGCGTATTCCTGTTGGCGTGACGGTGTCGGTTTTGTTGTCGCCAGTTTATCACTGACCTTTGGTGTGGCGGACTTGTGTGGGTGTCTGTATTGTGGCGGAATTCTCAGTGTGGGTCATAATACCCATAGCGGAATACCGCAGCGCTCACGGTATGTTGGTGACTGTCAGCATGACGGCAGGCGGCATTTACCCCCACCTCCTCCCCCACAACTAACAACATGGGAGGAGCAAGTCATGGCAATAATACATCCTGAGGGCCTCACAGGAGTTGCAGGAGGACTGGACTATGGTAAGTCAAATCTTTACTACTTTATAACCCCCACTCTACCTGCATGCCATCACAAACTCCTACCCCCTACCCTCACACCCATCACTCCAACACCTCACATATACCCCTCTATCACAACCCACCCATCCCAATACCAAGCCCTGCATGCAACACCAATGCATGGACCCCCAACACAAACCTGCATGGACACCCATCACCACAGCATGTCCAGTAGAGAGACTCACCCAGCCCACAAAATCACCACTTACACAAGGCCAAGCTGACAGGGAAATTACAACCATACAGGCAAACATCCCCATGCACAAGATGGCACACGCAGATACAATAACACTGCATTTTCATCCACACAGGACCCCTACTCAATGTCAATGGAGAGGAGTTGCCAGCAACATCCAGTCCCCCCACAGAGGAGGCCCACAGTGATGACAGCAGCTCTGCACACCTGGATCACGATGACTAACCTGGCCCATCAGGGACCTCTGGACAGTTGGTTACCCTGCCACAGTCCCAACCCACCACAGAGCCTCCCCCCTCAGGAAACACCAGCACAGCACCCACCCAGCGGGCCCATGCCACTGTCCCCAGGACACGTCAATCAGCAGTGTGTCCACCACTACAGGTACCCCAGGCAACCCCACAAACACAGGACGATCAGGGACCTGGGTCAGTGGCAGTGGACACATGGTTCAGGGGACAGAGGCACAGGACAACAGAGAAGCTGGGAGGACTGCTGTGTGGCGGGGGGGACAGGCCCAGGGAACCCACTCTCCACAAGGCACTCTCCAACATCCTGGGAGCATACCACCATTCCCAGGAGACCATGGGCTAGATACTGGTCAAGTTGCAGGAGACCCCGCGGCTGCAGGAGGGACAGTACCTGGGGATCAGGGATCACCTAACAAACATCTACACCATCCTGGTCACCATTGCAGGGGTGCTGGCTGACATGGCCAAGACCATGAGGGAGGCAGCGGCACAACAAGAGGTGCCTGACACTAGCCAAACCGATGAACAGCCTTCCACCTCTGCCGGTGCTAGTGGACAGTAGGCCCCGCCACAGGAACAACAGGCCACCAGCACCCTACCCCCTGCAGAAGGAGAACCACCCCGCAAACAGTCCCTGCGATCCAGGCAGAAGCCAGAGAACATTGCCAAGACCCCCACCAGGAAATAAGACTCCTGATTGTCACCCTTCTGTCCCACTCTGTCACTCTGTCCATCTTGAACTGCCATTACTCCACTTCCCATGCCCCATTGGACAATGCACCTGTGATACCAAGAGACTGGACTCTACCCCGGACTTTCCTCCACCATCAGCCCAGCCCATTGCACATCCCCCTCTAGCACCTAAATAAATACCCTTGGAACAAATACTAATCTAGAGTCTGTCAAATGATTCACAAATGTATTAGTACAACATGATCAAACCATTACAACTCAAATGTACAGGGAAATATACTTTGGAATGGGCAGCAGTACACATAGCAGGAGCCAGAGTGGGGCACAAGGATCTGAAAATAGAGATGCCAAAGGGTAAAGTCAGTGGCCGTAGACATAGGGTAAGAGGCAGCCTTGTGCAATGTCCAAAAGATAACTGAAATGTAAAGTGAACTTACAGTGTCTTACCTGTGTGTCACTGGAAGTACTGCTGAATTATATTGATTCTGTTGTCAACATCTTCTTCCTCTGCCTCCTCTTCCTCACTGTCCTCAGGCTCCACCACTGCCACAAGACCATCTCCAGGCACATCGTCCTGCAGAAAAGGCACCTGGCGTCTCAAGGCCAGGTTGTGCAACAAGCAACGATGATCTGGCACACCTTCTTGGGTGAGTAGTACAGGGAACCACCTGTCAGGCGGAGGCACCAGAACCTGGCCTTCAGGAGGCCAAAGGTCCTTTCAAGAATCCTCCTTGTACACCCATGTGCCTCATTGTAACGTTCCTTTGCCCTTGTCCTGGCATTCCTCACTGGGGTCAGTAGCCATGAGAGGTTGGGGTAACCAGAGTCACCTGCAAATATCGAGGGGCAACTGTTAGACACACACTAACCCTTAGGGACAACTCCATACCCAGACACCTACTCATAGTGTGTGGGGACCTTTGGCTCACCTATTAGCCACACCCAGTGCCTCTGGAGTTGGCCCATCACATATGGGATGCTGCTATTCCTCAAGATAAACGCGTCATGCACAGAGCCAGGATATTTGGCATTCACATGGGAGATTTACTGGTCCGCCAAACACACCATCTGCACATTCATAGAGTGATAGCTTTTTCTGTTCCTGAAAACTTGTTCATTTCTCCGGGGGGGGGGGGACAACTGCCACATGTGTATCATCAATGGCACCAATGATGTTGGGGATATGACCCAGGGCATAAAAGTCAGCCAAATCCTCCGCCTGGGGGAACACAATGTAGCTGCGCATGTGTTTCAGCAGGGCAGACAACACTCTGGTCAACACATTGGAGAACATTGGCTGAGACATCCCTGATGCCATGGCCACTGTTGTTTGGAAGGAACCACTTGCCAGGAAATGGAGCACTGACAGGACCTGCACTAGAGGGGGAATACCTGTGGGTTGGCGGATAGCTGACATCAGGTCTGGCTCCAGTTAGGCACACAGTTCTTTGATGGTGGCCCGATCAAGTCTGTGTGTAATGATAATGTGTCTGTCCCCCATTGTCGCAAGGTCCACCAGGGGTCTGTACACCGGAGGATGTCGCCATCTCATATTCAGCCTCAGCGGTTGAAGCCTATGGAAGAGAACAGTGAGCAAAGGGTCATATTCACACATCTGTTGCACTAATGATGATTTGTTTACTTTACAAAAACAAAAAGTGAACCCGACAAGCTGTTGCTGTGCCAATGTCTGCTGTGGTGCAGTTAGGTGCCATTCCCTGTGCCCCCCTGAAATGGTAGATGCCTGACCTGTGAGGAGGGACAAGTGGAAATGATGTAATTCCGCTGGCGTTGTGCGCCATCTCAGTAGGCTGTCGATGACCACCACGCAACTTCGCATTGGTTATCATTGGGCCCTATGGGTTCCAGGAGACAATGGTGATGTACGTTGGCAGTACTATCCACTCACTTGCTAGCTGACCTTCAACAGGAGAGGACCTATACTGCAAGTGCTGCTGTGACCTGTGTCTGGAATCAACCATGGCTCATGTGTCTGGGGAAAGGGCCCCTGCCTTCACTGCGGAGGAGTTGGAGAAACTGGTGGATGGGGTCCTACCCCAGTACATGTTACGCCACGGTCCTCCAGACAAACAGGTGAGTACACTGTAGAGCCGTCCTTGC
This sequence comes from Pleurodeles waltl, assembly GCF_031143425.1. Classification (NCBI taxonomy): domain Eukaryota; kingdom Metazoa; phylum Chordata; class Amphibia; order Caudata; family Salamandridae; genus Pleurodeles; species Pleurodeles waltl. The sequence goes on from NC_090436.1 coordinate 486,694,392, forward strand.
CAGAGTGCGTCAGGGGATAAGAGGGATCTGGTGGGCCATGAGTCTGACGGTCCGGACGGTTGACTAATTCCCAGAAGAAGGGTATTTGGCGTGCCATCGCCAAGGAGGTGCGGACCCTGGGGGTCTTTGACAGGCGGAGCACCCACTGCCACAAGAGGTGGGAGGACCAGCGCTGCTGGGCAAAGAAGACAGCGGAGGTCCAGCTGGGGTTGGGGCTGGCCTCCCAACGAGAAAGGGGTGCCTGTCGCACCATGACCCCCCTGATGTTCTGCATCCTGACGGTGGCCTATCCGGAGTTGGATGGGCACTTGAAGGCATCACAGCAGCCACAAGGGGGTGAGTACAGAATCTGACTCCTGACTTTGCGCGTGATAAGAGATACCTAGGTGGGGGATGTGGGCTATGAGTGCCTCTAGGCCAGGGCGAAGATGGCAGGGTAGGTCCCTTATTGGGCAGGCTCTGAAGCACTCCTACCCCAATAGTGTTAGTGGGCCTCTACTACTGGGCAGGGACCTGTGGTTTTCTGGTGTGCAGCTGATGGCGTTAGGCATTCTACCCCATGGGCTGGTGACTATCTTAGTAACTGTTTGGGCATGGACTAGTGCATAGGGATACTCCCTGTGTGTTGTGTCCGCCAACGGTAGTGATGTTGCTGGCATTGACCAAGAATATCCTCTGTCTCTTCCCCCCCTTTTTGTTTTGTTGCCCTGTCCTTATGTGCATTAGCATCATCTGGCAGAGGAGCAGAGGCACCGGCGACGGAGGGAGCTGCATCCCACATGGGCCTGGAGGCTGAATCCACTGACGGTGAGGGCACCAGTGGGACGGAGGGCGAGGGGAGCACCATGATGGGGACAGGAGGGGAGACCACAGACAGTGACTCCTCCTCTGATGGAAGCTCCCTGGCAGTGGCGGACACCTCTGTGCCCACCCCAATAACAGGTACACCCGCCACCCCCCCTACCAGCACCACCCTCCCAGCAGCCCTTCAGCATGTTTCCCGTGCCCGCTCACTCAGGAGGATGGGCATCTCCTTCGCCCCATGCACCTCAGGCCCTGCCCTAGTCAGCTCTGCTGCCCTCAGTGAGGAGGCTATTGACCTCCTGAGATCCCTCACTCTTGGGCAGTCAACCATTCTGAATGCCATCCAGAGGCATTTGCAACAAACAAATGCATACCTGGAGGGCATTCACTCTGGCGTGGCGGCCAAACAAAGAGCATTTCAGGCTCTGGCCTCTGCACTGATGGCAGCCATTGTCCCTGTGTCTAGCCTTCCCCCTCCAACTTCCTCTACCTAGTCCCAATCCCCTCAATCCCAGCCTATCCCAAAGCACACCTTCAGACCAGCATTCACCCAAATCAACACAAAGAAGTGGTTCATGCAAACACAAGCACCACACATCATCCCACAGGCACTCACACAAGCACCATACCCATGCAGACACACCAACATCCACTGCCTCCACTGTGTCCCCCTCCTCGTCATCCACCTCCCTCCCAGTATCTTCTCCACTCACACCTGAATGCACTACATCCTCATCCACTACCTCTTCCATCACCAGCACGCCCATCACTATTCACCCCTCACTGGCAGTCACCACCCCCAAATCCGTCCCCTGTGTCCTCTCCTAGTCTGCCTGTGACCCCTCCTCCCAAAGTACACAAATCTAAGCACCCACCCACCCAACAGCCAACCACCTCACAACAGCATCCAGCACATGCACCTTCACCCAAACTCAGCAGACACCTCCTACCACCACTCCCTCTTCATCCACTCCCAAAACCTATACCTCTTCCAGTCCCAGTGTGTCTAAAAAGCTTTTCCTGGCATACATTGACCTGTTCCCTACCCCTCCCCCCCGTCCCTCCCCTCGGGCCAGGGTGTCCAGAACCCAGGCCAGCACCTAAGCCACCAAGTCGGCATCTGCTGTGGTACCTGTGACTCCCAGAGGCTCAAAGGGGGCACCCGTCAGGCCAGACAGTGTGCCACCAACCCCTGCAAAAGACCAAACCATTCTGCCACCTGCCAAGGTGAAGAAGGGGACAACATGCAGCAAGGGCAAGGACCACGACCCACCCAGCAAGGCCTCCTCCAAAACTCCAGCTGCCAGAGTCAAGGTCACAACAGCATCTGCCAAGGTGAGGAAGGGGCAGAAAAACCAAGGCAAGGCACTGCAGCCGTCGGAGGCTGCAGGTGAAGGTCTGGTGCACACCAGCAGAACCACCAGCCCTGCCACCTGCACTGCAGGAGGCACTGCCAGCAGCCCCGCCGCAGGCACCGCCGCAAGCATATCCACCTGCACCGCCACCTGCACTGCCGCTGCCACCACTACTGTCAACAGCAGCATCCCCAGTGGGCAGCCGTCTGAGGCTGCAGGAGAATGGCTGGGGCCTACCTCCACTACTGGCAGCACTGGAACCTGCACCACAGCCAGCACCGCCAGCAGCCCCGCCGCATACACCACCGCAAGCACGACCACCTGCACCGCTGACAGTAGGACCACTACCAGCACCTGCAGCCCCAGTGGGCGGCCGTCCAAGGCTGCAGGAGATGGCCTGGAGCCTCCCACCACCACTGGAAGCACCCTCACCAGCACCGGCACTACCACCAGTTTGCAGCCATAGGCGCCGCAGGATGGAGTCTAGCCCTGCCTCCATGGACTATCATGCAACATGGTCCCTGCAAATCTCGTGCCTCAGACACCCAGGTGAGGGAATGTGAACTGCCACAACCCAAGTGCTGCATCACTCAGCAGAAGGCCCCCTCCAGAACCAGTGGAGAAAGGCATCCACTCAACCTATCCTTGGCAGGATGAAGCAGACTGGGCACAAAGCCCCCTCCAGAACCAGTGGAGAAAGGCATCCACTCACCCTATCCTTGGCAGGATGAATCACACTGGGCACCAAGCCCCCTCCAGAACCAGTGGAAGGAGCCATCCACTTGAGAGACTGCGGCCTTGCACGCCCAGGACCAAGCAGTGGGCAGACCACCAACTTGAGAGACTGTGGCTTTGCACTCCCCAGGACCAAGCAGTGGGCAAACCACCCACTTGAGAGACTGTGACTTTGCACTTCCCATGACCAAGCAGTGGGCACACCACCCACTTGAGAGACTGTGGCCTTGCACTCCCCAGGACATCGCTGTGGGCATTGAGCCCCCTCGAGGAGCAGTGGCGTTATTCCATCTTCCGGCTGAGGTGCCCCTCTCCACCCGTCCCCGTGACGTGCCTGTGTGTTTTCGACCTGATGCCCCTGCAGTGTTCTATCCGTATTTAGGCAGGAGTCAAGTGTGGGCTTGGCCCAAGATTTTTGGCCCAGTGACCCACGGACATTTGGAAAGGATAATGTACGGCCTTATGTATATATTCTATATTTTTGTAGTTACTGTTTTTATAATTGTTACATATATCTGCATATTTCTAAAAGAACAATGATTTAACTCTATTCCTTTTGTCTTTGCATTCTTCCAGGGGGTTACGGGGTGTGAATGTAATGTTTCTGCATGTGTTTGTGTGTGTGTGTGGTGTTGTGGGTGGGGGTGTTGCATGTGTGTGTCACTCTCTTTTTCCTCCCCCTCTCCCCTGTGTACTAGGTGCAGTGCTCACCGTGGTCTTTGCCGCCGCCTTTGGTATTCCTGGAAGATGAGGAGGTAGACCAGCATGGTCAGGACCTGTAACTCGTGCTCCATGGCGTCCTGGTTCTTCGTTGAGTGTCGGGAGGTGAGTGGGTTCCCTTCCAAACACTGTTTCCGCTGTGATTTTGATGGCATTGGTACCGCCCTGGAAAAGCTGGCGGATTGGCGGGTTGTGATGGGGGGGTGGTACATTGTTTTCCGCCTTTCTGTTGGCGGTTACCGCCACGGTGTTTGTTGCTACCACCATGGCAGTTGGAGTGTTAAAGTGGCTGTCTGTGTTGGCGGTTTCCACCGTGGTGGTGATCCCATTTTTTTTACCGCCGGACTGTTTGTTTGTTCAAAGCAACCAAACTGTGTTTGTGTTTGACTACAAAAGTCAGAATCTTAATGTTGTTCTGTACCCAAAAACTGAAGAAGAAAAGAGTTAAGTGGCAAGATTTTGGTACTTCTCTGTTTGTAGAGGAATGATTTGATTTGGCACAAAGCAAATTATATGTAAATACAACAATGTAAAGTTAGAGGATAATAAAATGCCAACTAGAGCAATACAAAATAAGTTCGAAGATTGATATATTTATGAATCAATTCTCATGCAATTTGTACATCCTTTCCAAGCTATAGTTCACATGGAACTGAAAACAGGTAAATTACAGTCACCAGAACTACAGAAAGATCTTAAAGCGCTTACCATTCTTTCTTCAACCAGCATTCTAATAAGGATTGCTACTTAAAAAATGGAATAGTTAACTTGTCACACTTCTAATACAATATGTTACAACATCATACGATCTATTGAGGGTGATATTGTTACAAAGGATTCCAAATATTTATTTGGACTTACTCCTGGAAGAAAATACCAAAGAACAAAGAACACACTAAACTTGAAAAAGAGATTAGAAACTGAAACACACTGCAGAGACAATTGTCGAACATTTTCTTGGATATTCAACTATTTTTAACAAGGAAAAAATTAAAGGAGAGTACATCATAAGAAGACGGTCATGATCAAACTATTATGAACTATATCTGGAAAAAGTGATATATATAATTTAATCTATAAGGAGCATCAGTCTTTTGAAGATCATTTGGCCTTTGAGGGATGATCTTTTCTACAATTCCTCAGAAAGTGAAATTGTATTTATATTTACAACTACTATTGTACCTCGTATAATAATAAAAATATTAAATTTCAAACACATATGATAGATAAGTTTAAAAGGTGTACATAAAACCAGTTATGAAGTGTTTGTAGTGAGGACAATGCATAGTATTACTTATTTGTAAAGGTGTTCTATTCAGTTTTTTTTATTTATTTTTTACAATCCATGGTTTTGTTTTTCCCCACTGTTCAACGATGAAAATGTATACTAACCCAAATTTTGCTTGTACAACTATGAAAGCTAATAACCAAAAATAAGGGGAAAAATAATGTTTCATTATGATGTAATGTGCTATTACAATTTGAGTTGGGTTTGTTGTTCTGTATCTGGAATCGCAGAAATATAATACTAACCTATACATATATTCTTTATTTTTTCATCAGCGATTGCAGTTACATCTGTTAACATTTGTGAACATATTTCAATTGCCTCGTGAGAATTTGTTGAAGGAGTTCTGGAGAGGATCTTCTTTCAGTTACAAATATTTACAACTATTGTGGCTTGGCTGCCGTGAACAACTGTCATAAATGCATTGCAACTTTGTTGCCAGCTGTTTCTTCAAATATCACTCAATAAAACAGTTACTCACACTGTCACTCACTTACTCATACATTGACAGATTCTAATACTCATTGACCTATAAAGACAGCCACGCCCCAATTTAATCACCATCACACTCAGTTATACAAACACTAACTCATACTGTTACTGACTCTCCCACCATGTTACTAATACAACTCATATACCCAGTCAGACACTCAATCAACCAGACACTCACACACTCAGTCTCTCACACAACCACTCACTATGCAGACACTCACACACTCAGTCACTCACCCAAAAAGCCACTAACACCCTCAGTCACTCAGTCATAGAGCCACTCACACAACCACTCACTCAATCATACAGACACTGGATCACTCACCCACACAGCAACTCACACATTCAGTCACTCACTAATACAGTCTCTCACACACACCCCTTCAAAATCAAGCAACACTCACACACTCACTCATACAGCCACACACACAACCACTCACTCAATAATGCATAAACTCACAAACTCAGTCATTCACCCATACAGCCCTCATGTAACCTCTCACTCCAATCTGCAGACACTCATAGACCCACTCACTAAATCATACAGTCAGTCAGTCAATCGTACACCCAGTAAAAAAAGCAGTTCCTCAATCATACACTCTCTTTCTCACAAACACACATATAGCTTATCTTTTTTAACAAAGAACGGTGGTTCTAAAGAGAATCATTTTTTGTTTTTTCTGGAACATTAAAAAAATTTTTTTTTGTTATTTTCACAAACTTTGGTTATTGTTTTTGTTATTTCTACTAAATGAAATGGCAACTAGACCAAAACAAGTTCCTTAAAACATCAAAAAAACAGGTAAACAACAACACAGTTAAGAAAATTGGCATCAGTTTTTTTTGCTGTGTCTAGCAGTGCATTGACCGACTGCTCACCTGCTGTAAGTATCTTTTTACAGTTGAGGCAGAAGGACCCCACCCTTTGAATTCCAGAGCAATTTCCAGAAGTCGTTTCTCTACCCCTAGTGGCACAATATCCCCTGCAGATGGTGCTGGTGCACTTGATGTTGAGGCTTCCCCAGCTCTTTGGTACCTCTGTGATCTTACGTACTTGCCTGTGGTATGCCTTCAAATGGGGAAGTATGCTTGAAGGGTTTTCTCACATGAAGTACACTTTACCAATTTGGCCACTGCCAAATTTTCTCCTGAAGGAATTGTGAAGAAATTCCAAGCAATTGATTGCTTCTTCTGCAGAGGTTCCTCGTCTGTAGAAGTATCTTCTTCTGGATGTCACTGAGGCTCTTCACTACCATCAGATTCCGTATAATCAAGAAATAACAAAAACATACATTAAAAGCTGGTAGCAGCAGTACTGGATTGAGCAGAGCAGAAATAGCTTCCTCTCTCAGTACTGCTAGTAAGGAAAAGAGGAGAATGGTTGTGGTCTTTCTCAAAATGTAACTGAATTCTTTGTTGACCAATGAAATACCTTTATTTTAGAGTCATGTGATATTTGTGAATTGCAATGTCATCGCGAATAACGACGTTGCAGATACGCAAAAAGAAATAAAAAACTGCTTCTTAATAAAATACTCACAGAAATGCTAGTCTCTACATCATTAGCCCGTTCACTGCGGGCGTCGGCCACTGGCCGACGCCCGCACTACCTCCCTGGTGCGGGTCACGACCAGTGGCCGACACCAGGGAGGGGGTTAATAAATCCTCGGTGCGTTGCACGTGAGGATTTTTTTTAAAAAAATGTATATCCCAGGAAGACACGGAAGCTTCCGTGTCCCCCCACCTCCCCCCACCCGCCCCTTTGTGACGTCAGCGCGCCTTGCGTCTTGCACCCGCTTCCTGCTCTGATGGGGAAAACGGCCTTCCCCACGTTCGGGAAGGCCTCGTAAGAAAGGGGAGAGTCTCAGGGGAAACATTTCTTTTTTCAAAAAAATAAATAAATAAATGGACAGGGGGTCGCCCGTGGGCAGTGCGACCCCCTGTGGGGGCAATATTTTTTTTAGTTGTTGTAGGGTTTCCCTGGGGGCCATTATGGCCCCCAAGGAAACCATACAACAACAAAAAAAAATAGATCTATATATATATATATAGATATATATATATATATAGATAGATAGATAGATAGATATATCTATGTAGATATATCTATGTACATGGATATATCTATAGATAGATCTATAGATATACATAGATATATGTATATATATATATATATATATATATAGATCTATCTATAGATATATCTATGTAGATAGATATATATAGAGAGATAGATCTATATATATATATATTTCACTTTTGTCAAAATGTGTGTGGTTTCCCTGGGGGCTGCGATCGGCCCCCAGGAAAACCAGACTCACATATAAAAGTGATATATATATATATATATGTATATATGTATATATATATATATATATATATATATATATAGATTTGCCGCCAGTTGTCTTGCAGTTGCAGCTTGCGTCTTCAAAGCAATGCACATACTTCAACTGACGCTTTTCAACTGTAGCTTTTAGGCAGCAATAAAAAAGTCAAGTAAGTATTGTGACTATGTTTCTGCTACAAAAGGGTCAGACTTGTCTAGTGGCAGTTTTAGTGCCATAAAGAAGCGCAGAAGGTTTATATGCCTACTGCAAAGAGCAAATCTGTATTTTATGTAAATAGCTGAGTACATTAGTAAAGTCATCCATTACCTGCGCTATAATACCAATGAAATGTATGTGCGGGGTGTAGGGCGGCTATGGAGAGATGAAGGGCACTTTTGCTGGGTGGTAATGAGTGAATCCGAGGAGGAGGGAGTGGGAGCACCAATAATGATTGTTGGACTGGGCGCAGGAGGTGCTAAAGACTGTGACGAATGGTATGTGGCAAGGTGTTTTTTGAGTATCTTCAAAGAATGTGCTGATTGAGGGAAGAAGCCCAGGTAAGGTGGCCTCTACTGTTGCACGTATCTCACACACACCATCGATTTTGTGACTGTCTACGTAGGCTAGTATTTTAGAGCAACAGTTTAGCCAATAGCAGAGATGCCATCTTGATGGATGACTGCTGCCGGCACTCGGGTTATGGAGGACAGCTCTGACATAGGATCAGAGACTGAGACATCAGATACTGAGACAGCATCTGAGGGATAGGACAATGGCGCAGACTCTGGGAGTGATTTTTCAGTCGGAGGAGTCCCATTCGATAACTCCTCTTCCAGTACATTATGAGGAAGGTGATGAGGACAGTCCTGCTGTCCCTTCGCAAGCAGTCTGTGCAACTGGGTTATAGTGGGTTAGCCCAACCCAGAGAGCAGGTGAATGCGGGGGCAAGCAGAGAGAGAGAGAGAGTGCTCTATTAGGAGCTCCCCAATTTAGTTCAGCCCCAAATTCCACCGTCCAAATCGTATTGTGGAGACATCAAAATTATCTATGGCAAAACAAACTGGTTTTGTAAGGCAGGCGCCTGTGTTTTTGGTCCCGGGTTCGGCGGCCATATAGAGAAACACACTAAACCCAAACATTTCTGGAAACTAGACATTCAGGGGAGTCCACATAGGTGTGACTTGTGTGGATTCCCCAAAGTTTTCTTACCCAGAATACCCTGCAAAGCTGAAATGTTGAATAAAAACTCTATTTTTCTCGCATTTCTGTCACACAAAATACAGGAATATTCTGGGATCCACAAAATTCCTACCACCCAGTGACTCCTCACCTGTCCTGATAAAAACACTACCCCACTTGAGTGCCTACACCTAGTGCCTGCGTCAGGAATGGATCACCCCAGGGTCAACAGCTGCCTCATGTAAGGACCAACATTGACCGTTGTGTGATCTAGTCCTGTCGCGGGCACCAGGCCTACCCACACAAGTGAGGTACCGTTTTTATCGGGAGACTTGGGGGAATGCTGGGTGGAAGGGAATTTGTGGCTCCTCTCAGGTTCCAGAACTTTCTGTCACTGAAATGAGAGGAAAAACTGTTTTTTGGCCAAAATTTGATGTTTGCAAAAGGATTCTGGGTAACTGAACCTGGTCAGAGCCCCACAAGTCACCCCATCTTGGATTCCCCTGGGTTTCTAGTTTTCAAAAATGCGCTGGTTTGCTAGGTTTCCCCAGGTGCCGGCTGAGCTAGAGGCCAAAATCCACAGGTAGGCACTGTTTTCTATGAAAAAATGTGATGTGACCACGTTGTGTTTTGAGGCACTTCCTGTTGCGGGCACTAGGCCTACCCACACAAGTGAGGTATCATTTTTATCGGGAGACTTGGGGGAACGCTGGGTGGAAGGAAATTTGTGGCTCCTCTCAGATTCCAGAACTTTCTGTCACCGAAATGTGAGGAAAACGTGTTATTTTAGCCACATTTTGAGGTTTGCAAAGGATTCTGGGTAACAGAACCTGGTCAGAGCCCCACAAGTCACCCCATCTTGGATTCCCCTAGGTCTCTAGTTTTCAAAAATGCACAGGTTTGGTAGGTTTCCCTAGGTGTCGGCTGAGCTAGAGGCCAAAATCTACAGGTAGGCACTTTGCAAAAAACAGCTTTGTTTTCTGTCAAAAAATGGGATGTCTCCACGTTGTGTTTTAGGGCATTTCCTGTCGCGGGCGTTAGGCCTACCCACACAAGTGAGGTATCATTGTTATCGGGAGACTTGGGGGAACGCTGGGTGGAAGGAAATTTGTGGCTCCTCTCAGATTCCAAAACTTTCTGTCCCTGAAATGTGAGGAAAACTTGTTTTTTAGCCACGTTTTGAGGTTTGCAAAGGATTCTGGGTAACAGAACCTGGTCAGAGCCCCACAAGTCACCCAATCTTGGATTCCCCTAGGTCTCTAGTTTTCATAAATGCACAGGTTTGGTAGGTTTCCCTATGTGCCGGCTGAGCTAGAGGCCAAACTCTACAGGTAGGCACTTTGAAAAAAACAGCTCTGTTTTCTGTCAAAAAATGGGTTGTGTCCACGTTGTGTTTTGGGGCATTTCCTGTCGCGGGCGCTAAGCCTACCCACACAAGTGAGGTATAATTTTTATCGGGAGACTTGGGGGAACGCTGGTTGGAAGGAAATTTGTGGCTCCTCTCAGATTTCAGAACTTTCTGTCACTGAAATGTGAGGAAAACGTGTTTTTTAGCCACGTTTTGAGGTTTGCAAAGGATTCTGGGTAACAGAACCTGGTAAGAGCCCCACAAGTCACCCCATCTTGGATTCCCCTAGGTCGCTAGTTTTAAAAAATGCACAGGTTTGGTAGGTTTCCCTATGTGCCGGCTGAGCTAGAGGCTAAAATCTACAAGTAGGCACTTTGAAAGAAACAGCTCTGTTTTCTGTCAAAAAATGGGATGTGTCCACGTTGTGTTTTGGGGCATTTCCTGTCGCGGGCGCTAAGCCTACCCACACAAGTGAGGTATAATTTTTATCGGGAGACTTGGGGGAACGCTGGGTGGAAGAAAATTTGTGGCTCCGCTCAGATTTCAGAGCTTTCTCTCACTGAAATGTGAGGAAAACCCGTTTTTTTAGCCACATTTTGAGGTTTGCAAAGGATTCTGGGTAACAGAACCTGATCAGAGCCCCACAAGTCACCCCATCTTGGATTTCCCTAGGTCTCTAGTTTTCAAAAATGCACAGGTTTGGTAGGTTTCCCTATGTGCCGGCTGAGCTAGAGGCCAAAATCTACAGGTAGGCATTTTGCAAAAAACAGCTCTGTTTTCTGTCAAAAAATAGGATGTGTCCACGTTGTGTTTTGGGGCATTTCCTGTCGCGGGCGCTAGGCCTACCCACACAAGTGAGGTATCCTTTTAATCCGGAGACTTGGGGGAACGCTGGGTGGAAGGAAATGTGTGGCTCCTCTCAGATTTCAGAACTTTCTGTCACTGAAATGTGAGGAAAACGTGTTTTTTTAGCCACGTTTTGAGGTTTGCAAAGGATTCTGGGTAACAGAACTTGGTCAGAGCCACACAAGTCACCCCATCTTGGATTCCCCTACCCTAGGTCTCTAGTTTTCAAAAATGCACAGGTTTGGTAGGCTTCCCTATGTGCCGGCTGAGCTAGAGGCTAAAATCTACAGGTAGGCACTTTGAAAAAAACAGCTCTGTTTTCTGTCAAAAAATGGGATGTGTCCACGTTGTGTTTTGGGGCATTTCCTGTCGCGGGCGCTAGGCCTACCCACACAAGTGAGGTATCATTTTTATCGGGAGACTTAGGGGAACATAGAATAGCATAACAAGTGTTATTGCCCCTTATCGTTTTCTACATTTTTTCCTTCCAAATATAAGAGAGTGTGTAAAAAAGACGTCTATTTGAGAAATGCCCTGCAATTCACATGCTAGTATGGGCACCCCGGAATTCAGAGATGTGCAAATAACCACTTTTGGAAATGCAAAGGTTTTCTTGATACCTATTTTTCACTCTTCATAACTTCATATTTCAGCAAATGAATTGCTGTATACCCAGTATAGAATGAAAACCAACTGCAGGGTGCAGCTCATTTATTGGCTCTGGGTACCTAGGGTTCTTGATGAACCTACAAGCCCTTTATATCTCCGCAACTAGAAGAGTCCAGCATACAAAACTGTATATTGCTTTCAGAAATCTGACATCGCAGGAAAAAGTTACAGAGTAAAACATAAAGAAAAATGGCTGTTGTTTTCAGCTCAATTTCAATTTTTTTTTATTTCAGCTGTTATGTTCTGTAGGAAAACCTTGTAGGATCTACACAAATGACCCCCTGCTGAATTCAGAATTTTGTCTAGTTTTCAGAAATGTTTAGCTTTCCGGGATCCAGCATTGGTTTCACACCTATTCCTGTCACTAACTGGAAGGAGGCTGAAAGCACCAAAAATAGTAAAAATGGGGTATGTCCCAGTAAAATGCCAAATTTGTGTTGAAAAATGTGGTTTTCTGATTCAAGTCTGCCCGTTCCTGAAAGGTGGGAAGATGGTGATTTCAGCACCAGAAACCCTTTGTTGATGGCATTTTCAGGGGAAAAAACCACAAGCCTTCTTCGGCAGCCCTTTTTTCACTGTATTTTGGCTACTTTCTTGGTCTCCTCCAGGGAAAACCACAAACTCTGGGTACCATTAGAATCCCTAGGATGTTGGAAAAAAAGGACGCAAATTTGGTGTGGATAGCTTATGTGGACAAAAAGTTATGAAGGCCTAAGCGCGAACTACCCCAAATAGCCAAAAAAGGGCTCAGCACTGGGGGGGGGGGGAAGGCCCAGCAGCTAAGAGGTTAGTGAAATTTTGCTCTCAAACATTAAGTAGAAAATGTATATATATATATATATATATATATATATATATATATATATATATATATATACACATAGATATATATATATATATATATATACATTACACTTTTACAAAAACGTGCCAAATTCGTGAATAGTCTCAACAAGCGCAACATACATCACGTATAACTTCACAACAAATTTCAAATATTTGAAAAAGACAAAAAAGAAATTGAGGAAGCACAGTACCAAATAAGGCCCTGACAAATATAAATTATCAATAGTTGCACTAATGCAAATTGTACATTAGCCCCACATAAACAACTATTCCTCACACACTTTAGGGTTCTGAGCTCACATGGAGGTGTTTGTGCTTTTCTAACATTTCCACTGTTATTATTTCCATTGAGATGGACCATGTCAACTGTGTGCACATCCCTGCTGATGGCTTGGTTTGTCAGTGTTATTTCACAGATACAAACTTCCCTGACTCTATCTAATTAAGGCAATGAAAGGCACTCAGGGACCCAGCAATTCAAAAGGAAGTTGCTATGTATTCGTCAAACCATATCAGCTGTGATCGGGCATGACTGACGTGGCTGCAGAATACTTTCCTGATGCTATCGTAATGTGTGTAGTTAATCACGATATGTACACATAAGGGAATGTGGCACAAATTGGTGAAGAGGGCAGCTCAGGATCACACAGTGCCAGCAAGCAGGGAAGCCTGGATTAGAGTTGTGTTGTCTTGATCTAGAGCAGCAAGGTTAACTGAATCGCCTCCAGATGGTTTCTGGTGAAGTGGGTACACATGGAGGTTTTTAGACCTTTGTTGCTTGGTCCATGTGGCTTTCTGTGGTATGGTATCACTTGGGCTCAATATGAATTCTGGTTTTCTTTAACTTATCTGTTCTTTGTCTAATTTAATTTAGCATTTGACCTTGATTTACGATTTAATAAGAGTTAGGGAGTTGCAGCGTGCTCCCAGTTTTGGCAGGCATTGAATATAAGGCACAGATGGGATGAAATGATTTACCCAGGATCACACAGTTGTACCAACTGCAGAAACCTGTGATTCAGATTCAAGTTATACATTAGTCTACATCTTCTCCACATGCTTTGTGCTGTAAGAATTTCTGACTGTCACACCACCTCTTTTTAGAGCCTAACATCTCTACTAAAATATAATATACTGTTCAAAGTTTAAAGCTGTGATCGCCTGAACATTTCATACAGGACAGCTACAGAGATTCGTTAACGTGCAAGTTTTATTGGGTTTTATACAGAGGCCCTGCACATAATTAATTGTAAAAATATATTTTTTTAGATTTTTTCACAGCAGGCTTTAGGCATCATGGCAGAGACTTCACATGAAGGATTGTCAATAACAGCTGCACAATGAAAAGTCATACAGTAAACTAAGCAGGAAGGGAACCCCTGGGGGAGGTACAGGGGAACACAATAATGCAATGAGAGGCAATCTTTCTACGCAGAACATAAAACATTCAAACTAGTTTACACACACAAATTGCTATTACAACCTTTTGGTTCGGTGGGTTTATTGTTGTAATTCTTGTTTTACTCCTTTGTTTTAGCTAAGCATAGATATTTACACTAGTAACTGCCTTATCCTTTGATTGCAACAGTGCCTCACTCCCTCAATGCACCCCTGTACCCGAACATTGAGTTGCCTGAATTAGCTGATGGTGAACACATTTTGATAATTAGTCCAAATGTCTCAGAAGTCTGCCACACACACAAATCCGCCAACCCAAAGGTCAGTGCTAAAGTGGCGGTACCATCAACCATACAGTTATGCCAACAAAACAACGCCCACCACATTATGACCCACGAATCACCATGGTGGACATTCAATGGTGGTAAACCATTGGTGATACATACCGCCGCGCTCAGAACGGACACCCACAAACAAAACAACATTACATTGGCAAATACTAAAAACACACACCTGACATTCATCCACACACCACACCCATACACCCACACCACTATAAAAAACACACCCACATTACCCACAAACATTTGCCAACACCAAAAGACTGCAAGAGTTAGCCACCGACATCACAGAGACAACTGCACACACACCACTTACACCCATACATCCTTCACACACCCCACATCACACACCCCACCACATTACTCAACACACTCTCACGAACACCCAATATACAACACCCGTGGCACCCCAAAGGCACCCCCATTTCACTGAGGAGGAGTTAAGGGTCATGGTGGAGGAAATTGTCAAGGTAGGGCCACAGCTGTTTGGAACACAGGTACAGAAGATTTCCATTGCCCGGAAGATGGAGCTATGGCGGAGAATCGTAGACAGGGTGAACACCATGGGACAGCACCCAAGAACAAGGGACGACATCAGGAAGAGGTGGAACGACCTACGGGGAAAGGTATGTTCCATAGCATCAAGGCACCAGCTCACCATACAGAGGACTGGGGGTGGACCTCCACCCCCTCCCCCATAGCTCACAGCATGGGAGGAGCAAGTACTGGCATTACTGCATCCTGAGGGACTCGCTGGAGTAGCCAGAGGACTGGACACTGGTCAGTCAACATTTACTACCTATCACCCCCCCATACCTGCATGCCATCTCACACCCTCACCCCCATCACGCCACTCCATCCCACGCACTACACCTGCACATATGACTAACCCCAATGCCAACACCTGCATGCATGGTCACCCCTCCCAGCCCTCAGTGGACACCCATCACCAAAGCATGCACAGCATAGGGAAACTAACAATCCCACAATACATCACCATACACAAACAAAAGGTAGAAGGTCAACAGCAACCGTAGAGGGGAAGCCAGGAATGTACAATATGTCATACACATGAAGCATAATACATTACTTACATCCTCACAGGTACACCAGCCAATATCAGTGGAGAGGAGGTGCCCTGACTAGCCAGTCCCCCAACAGAAAATGCCCCCAGTGATGACAGTAACTCTGGACTTCTGGATCTAGATAACCTACATGGCCCATCAGGGACCACTGGTCTGTCCAAGCCCACTGACAGACCACCACAGAGCCTCCCCCATCAGGATTCAACACCACCAGCACCCACCCAGCATACCCACACTTCTGTCCCCAGAACACGTCAATCAGCAGTCTGCCCACCTGTACAGGGACCCCAGGCCACACCTCGCCCCCAAGACAATCAGGGACCTGGGGTCAGTGGCAGTGGGCACACCGTTCAGGGGACAGAGGCACAGGTCACCTGGGACACTGGGAGGACTGCTGTGTGCCAGGGGGAGGACAGGAGCAGGGAACCGACTCTCCAGGAGTCACTCTCCGAGATCCTGGGAACCTACCAACATTCCCAAGACACAATGGGCTAGATAATAGGCAACATGCAAGAGAACAGGCAGCTGCAGAAGGGACATTATCAGGGGATCAGGGAGGACTTGCAGGCCATCAACACCACCCTGATCTCCATAGCAAGGTTGCTGGCAGACATGGCCAACATCATGAGGGACGCATCAGTACACCAGCGCGCCCCTACCACTAGCCAGTCCATTGACCAGCCCCCCACTTCCGCTGCTGCTAGTGGGCAGGAGCCCCCGCCACAGAACTCACAGGCCACCAGCATCCCTCCCTGTGCAGAAGGTGAACCACCCCACAAATGTTCCCTGCGACCCAGACAGACACCAGAGACACTTGCCAAGACCACCGCCAGGAAATGAAACTCTCCTGATTGTCCCCCTTGTGTCCAACACTGTCACCTTGTCCACTTTGAACTGTTGTTGCTCCCCTTCCTATGGCCCCCTGGACACTGGACCTGTGCTACAAACAGACTGGAACAATACCCTGGACTTTCCTCCATCATCCCCCCATTCCATTGCACTTTCCCCTCAATTTCTTAGCACTACAATAAACACCCTTGGACACAAATCATCTACTTGTATGTCATGTGTTGAAAATGTGTATTCATGGAAACAGTTTGATCCTTTGCAAATGTGCCGTACATTGTGAGAGCATAGAAATAATGACCTGTAGCTGGCTGTAGTCAGCACATTAGTACACAGTTGTTACATCAACAACATCTGCAAAATGACAAACCATAGATGACAGTAGGTAGAGGTAAAAGGAAGTGAATGCCATCATGCCACAGCCACACAGAATACACCAATAGTCATAGAAATGTTAATCTGCACTCTCACCTGTGTGTCATTGGAAGTACAGACTGATAACTGATGTTCTGTTGTCCTCATACTCAGCCTCTCCATCCTTACTGTCAGCAGGGTCTACTGCTGCCACACAGGCACCTCCAGTCTCCTCCTCCTGCAGGAAAGTTACATGGCGTCTGAGGGCCAGGTTGTGCAACATGCAGCATGCCACTACTATCTAACAGACCTTCTCAGGTGAGTAGCACAGGGATCCACCTGTCAGATGGAGGCACCTGAACGTGGCCTTCAGGAGGCCAAAGGTCCTCTCGATGATACATCTGGTTCTCCCATGTGCCATGTTATAACGTTCTTCAGCCCTTGTCCTGACATTCCTCACAGGGGTCAGCAGCCACAATAGGTTTGGGTAGCCAGAGTCACCTGCAAGTACTGAGGGACAACATTTAGCCACACACAATCCTATGGGGTTGACACCAGAGGCAGACACTAACATACAGTAGGTGGGAACTAAGGCTCACCTATTAGCCACACCATGTGCCTCTAAAGTTGGGCCATCACATTTGGGATGCTGCTATTCCTCAGAATAAAGGCATCATGCACCGACCCAGGATACTTAGCATTGATGTGGGAGATGTACTGGTCCGCTAGGCACACCATCTCCACATTCATTGAGTGGAAACTCTTACGATTCCTGAACACCTGTCCATTCTGGCGGGGGGGACAAACGCAATATGTGTCCAGTCAATAGCACCAATAATATTGGGGATATGTACCATTGCATAGAATCCGGCCTTCACAGTGGCCAAACCTTCCACCTGGGGAAAGCTATGTAGCTGCACATGTTTCACCAGGGCAGACAAAAATCTTGCCAGCATGATTGAAAACATTGGCTGTGCCATTCCTGCTGCCAAGCCCACTGTCACTTGGAAAGAACCACTTGCAAGGAAATGGAGCACTGACAGAACTTCCACAAGAGGGGGGATCCCAGTGGGATGACGGTTAGCTGCTATCAGGTCAGGGTCCAACTGGGCACACAGCTCTGTGATAGTGGCCCTGTCCAGTCTATAGGTGAGCATTACATGCCTCTCCTGCAGTGTAGCCAAGTCCACCAGAGGTCTGTACACGGGGTATGTCTCCACCTCCTTTTCATCCACAGCAGAAGATATCTAAGGGACACAAGAGTGAGTAGGGTGTCACAATTGGAACAACGAAACCACAACTGTAGTCCACATGGTGCACTTATGTATCGAGACAGTGTAAATGGCGAAGTATGCGCCAATCTAATCTGTGGCGCAGTAATCATCGATAAGCCAGTTTCCAACCCCCTGAAATGGCGACCGCCTGTCTTGTATGGAGGGACAGGTGGAAGTGAGGTAATTACGCTGACGTTGGGCATCGTGGTGGAAGGCGGTCTTGCACCGTCGTGCAATTCCTCATTGGATAATATGGGGGTCTATGGAGTACAGTGGACAATTAGGATCTACGCCGACGGAGACAGTGTACACCACCACAGACGTGACCACCATCTTCTATCTGATTCCTCACTTGTTTCCTGACCTTCAACAGGAGAACACATACACTGCGTGTGCTGCTGTGACCTGGAACCTACCATGGCCCGTGTGACAAAGGAAAGGGCCCCAGCCTTCACTTCGGAGGAGTTGGAGGGACTGGTGGATGGGGTCCTACCCCAGTAAGGACAGCTGTATGGGCCTACAGACCAACAGGTGTGTAAATTTTGGGCACGATGCATGTGGGAAGGATGCATGGAGGTGTGTGTGCAAGCATCGTGTAAGGGGGTTGGGGGTAATGTCTAGTGGCAGTGTACATGTTGTGCACTGGACTATGTGTGTGCCAGTGGTGATGAAAACGGGTATGGTGGGCCATTTGTGTGACAGGCTAGACTGTTTGTATAATGGTGTTCTTCTGTCTGTATTGCCTCTGCAAGTCAGGGGCCATCAAAAGAAGGGAATTTGGCGTGCCATCGCCAAGGGCGTGCAGAGCACCCACTGTCGGAAACGGTGGGAGGACCTGAGACACTGGGCACGGAAGACCGCTGAGGCCCATCTGGGGATGGCCTCCCAACGAGGAAGGGGTGCCTGTCAAACCCTGACCCCTCCCTGGTGGCCCACATACTGGTGGTGGCGTACCCTGAGCTGGATGGACGCTTGAGGGAATCACAGCAACCACAAGGGGGTGAGTACAGTGGGTATCAATACTTAGGCCCTAATTACAATCCTGGAAAAATTAGATCACGACCATGGCGGAAACCGCCAACACGTACAGCCACTTTTATACTCCGACCGCCACGGCCGTAGCAACCAACATGGCGGCGGTAACCGCCAGCTTATCCGGGACAGTACCAATGCCATCAAAAGCACAGCAGAAACAGTACCCAGAAGGGGAACCACTCACCTCTCGACACTCAACGAAGAACCAGGACGCCATGGAGCCCGAGCTGCAGGTCCTTCCCATGCTGGTCTACCTCCTCATCTACCCGAAATATGAACGGCGGCGGCGACGACGACCATGGTGAGCACCTCCACAGGGGGGGGGGGGGAGGAAAAAGAGAGTGACACACACAACATGCAACACCCCTACCCCCACCCTCACCCACAACACCATACACACAAACACATGCATCAACATTACATTTACACCCTTTAACCCCCTGGAAGAACGCAAGAACAAAAGGAATATAGTCAAATCAGTGATATTTTAGAAATAGTCAGATATATGTGATAATTTTTAAAACAGTATTTACTAAAATATACAATATGTACATAAGGCGGTACATTGTCCACTCAACATGTCCGTTGGCCACTGGGCCAAAACTCATAGGCCAAGCCCACACTTGACTCCTGCCTCAATACAGAGAGAACACTGCAGGGGCATCAAGTCAAAAACACACAGGCACCTCAGGGGGACGGGGAAGTGGGGGCACCTCAGCCAGAAGATGGAATAAAGCCACTGCTCCTGGAGAGGGCTCCATGCCCACAGCGATGTCCTCGGGAGTTCAAGGCCACAGTCTCTCAAGTGGGTGGTTTGCCCACTGCTTGGTCCTTGGGAGTGCAAAGCCACAGTCTCTCTAGTGGGTGGTTTGCCAAGGCCACAGTCTCTCAAGTGGGTGGTTTGCCCACTGCTTGGTCCTGGGGAGTGCAAAGCCACAGTCTCTCAAGTGGGTGGTTTGCCCACTGCTTGGTCCTGGGGAATGCAAGGCCACAGTCTCTCTAGTGGGTGGTTTGCCAACTGCTTGGTACTGGGGAGTGCAAGGCCATAGTCTCTCAAGTGGATGGCTTCTCCACTGGTTCTGGAGGGTGCCTTGTGCCCAGTGTGCTTCATCCTGGCAAGGAGGTGCTGAGTAGATGCCTTCTTCCACTGGTTCTGGAGGGGGCTTTGTGCCCAGTGTGCTTCATCCTGCCAAGGATAGGGTGAGTGGATGCCTTCTTCCACTGGTTCTGGAGGGGGCTTTGTGCCCAGTGTGCTTCATCCTGCCAAGGATAGGGTGAGTTAATGCCTTTCTCCACTGGTTCTGGAGGGGGCTTTGTGCCCAGTGTGCTTCATCCTGCCAACGATAGGGTGAGTGGATGTCTTCCTCCACTGGTTCTGGAGGGGGCTTTGTGCCCAGTGTGCTTCATCCTGCCAAGGATAGGGTGAGTGGATGCCTTTATCCACTGGTTCTTGAGGGGGATTTGTGCCCAGTGTGCTTCATCCTGGCAAGGAGAGGCTGAGTGGATGCCTTCTTTCACTGGTTCTGACGGGGCTTTGTGCCCAGTGTGCTTCAGCCTGCTAAGGATAGGGTGAGTGGATACCTTTCTCCACTGGTTCTGGAGGGGGCTTTGTGCCCAGTGTGCTGAATCCTGCCAAGGATAGGGTGAGTGGATGCCTTTCTCCACTGGTTTTGGAGGGGGCTTTATGCCCAGTGATGCAACACTTGGGGTGTGGCAGTTCACAGTACCTCACCTGGGTGTCTGAAGCACAAGATTTGCAGGGACCTTGTTGCATGATAGTCCTTGGAGGCAGGGCTAGACTCCATCCGGTGGCGGCTATGGCTGCAAACTGGTGGTAGTGCCGGTGCCGGTGAGGGTGCTGCCAGTGGTGGAGGGAGGCTCCAGCCCTTCTCCCGAAGCCTCGGATGGCTGCCCACTGGGGCTGCTGCTGCTGGTAGTGGTGCTATTGTCAGCGGTGCAGGTGGCGGTGCTTGAGGCGGTGCTAGCGGCGGTGCAGGTGGCGGTGCTGGCCATGGTGCAGATGCCAGTGCTGCCAGTGGTGGAGGGAGGCTCCAGCCCTTCTCCTGCAGCCTTGGACGGCTGCCCAAGGTTGCTGCTGCTGCTGACAGTAGTGGTGCTTGCGGCGGTGCAGGTGGTGATGCAGGTGGCTGTGCTTGAGGCGGTGCTAGCCGCGGGGCTGCTGGCGGTGCTGGCGGCAGTGCAGGTGGCGGTGCTGGCGGTTGTGCTGGTAGCCACCAGGCCTTCATCCGCAGCCTCGGAAGGCTGAAGTGCCTTTGCTGGTGTTTTCTGCCCCTTCCTCACCTTGGCAGATGGTGGTGTGGCCTTCAGTCTGGCAGCTGAAGTCTTTGAGGTGGCCTTGCTGGGTGGTTGTGGCTCCTTCCCCTTGCTGGATGCTGTCCCCCTCTTCACCTTGCCAGGTGGTGGAATGGGTTTGGCCTTGGCAGGGGCTGGAGGCACACTGGCTGATCTGATGGGTGCCCCTTTTGAGCCTCTGTTAGCTGCAGGAACCACAGCGGACGTCGACTTGGTGGCTGAGGTGCTGGGCTGGGTTCTGACCACCCTGGCCCGAGGGGAAGAACGGGGGGAGGGGTAGGGAACAGGTCAATGTTTGCCAGGAAAAGCTTTATAGACACACTGGGGCAGGAAGAGGGAGAGGGTTTGGGAGTGAAGGAAGAGGGAGTGGTGGTAGGAGGTGTCTGTCTGCTCAGTTTGGGTGCAGGTGCTTGTGTTGGATGCAGTTGTGAGGTGGATGGCTGTTGGGTGGGTGGGTGCTTGTGTTTGTGTACTTTGGGAGGAGGGGTCACAGACACACTGGGAGAGGACACAGGGGACGTTTGCATGGATGTGGGGGTGGTGACTGCCAGTGAGGGGTGTGTTGTGATGGGCGTGCTGGTGATGGAGGTAGTGGATGAGGATGTAGTGCATGCAGGTGTGAGTGGAGACGCTACTGGGAGGGAGGTGGATGACGAGGAGGAGGGGGACACAGTGCAGGCAGTGGATGTTGGTGTGTCTGCATGGGGATGGTGCTTGTGTGAGTGCCTGTGAGATGAAGTGTGGTGCTTGTGTTTACCTGAGCCACTTTTGTGTGCTGATTTGGGTGAATGCTGGTCTGAATGTGTGCTTGGGATTGGCTGGGGTTGAGGGGATTGGAACTGGGTAGAGGAAGTTGGAGGGGGAGGGACAATTGCTGGCATCAGTGTGGAGGCCAGAGCCTGAAATGCTCTGTGTTGGGCCCCCACACCAGAGTGAATGCCCTCCAGGTATGCATTTGTTTGTTGCAAATGCCTCTCGACACTCTGGATGGCATTCAGAATAGTTGACTTCCCAACAGTGAGGGATCTAAAGAGGGCTATAGCCTCATCACTGAGGGCAGCAGGGCTGATTCGGGCAGGGCCTGAGGTGCCTGGGGCGAAGGAGATGCCCACCCTCCTGGGTGAGCCAGCACGGGAAACACACTGAGGGGCTGCTGGGAGGGCGTTGCTGGTGGGGGGGATGGC
Source organism: Pleurodeles waltl (assembly GCF_031143425.1). Lineage (NCBI taxonomy): Eukaryota > Metazoa > Chordata > Amphibia > Caudata > Salamandridae > Pleurodeles > Pleurodeles waltl. Next base: position 486,716,834 of record NC_090436.1, read on the forward strand.
GGCTATACCTGTTGTTGGGGTGGGTACAGAGGTGTCTGCCACCGCCAGGGATCTTCCATCGGAGGAGGAGTCACTGTCTGTGGTGTCCCCGTCATGGTGCTCCCCTCGCCTTCCGTCCCACTGGTGCCCTCACCGTCGGTGGATGCGGCCTCCAAGCCCTTGTGGGATGCAGCTCCCTCCGTCGCAGGTGCCTCTGCTCCTCCTTCAGATGATGCTAATGCACACAAGGAGAAGGTGACAAAACAAAAAGGGGGGGAGAGACAGAGGATACACTTGGTCATTGCCAGCAACACCACTACCATTGGCGTACGCAACACACAGGGAGCAGCCCTATGCACTAGGCCGTGCACTACCAGTTACTAAGATAGTCACCATCCCATGGGGTACAATGCCTCATGCCATTAGCTGCACACCTGAAGCCCACAGGACCCTGCCCAGTAGTAGATGCCCACTAACTAAGTATTGGGGTTGGAGTGCTTCAGAGCCTGGCCAACAAGGGACCTACCCTGCCATGTTCGCCCTGGCCTAGGGGCACCCACAGCCCACATCCCCCACCCAGGTAAACCTTAAGGCGTGCAAAGTAATGAATCTGAATCTGTACTCACCCCCTTGTGGCTTCTGTGATGCCTTCAAGCGCCCACCCAACTCCGGATAGGCCTCCGCCAGGATGCAGAACATCAGGGGGGTCAGGGTATGACGGGCACCCCCTTCCTCATTGGGAGGCCAGCCCCAGCTGGGCCTCCGCCATCTTCCTTGCCCAGCGGCATATGTCCTCCCACCTCTTGCGGCAGTGGGTGCTCTGCCTGTCAAAGACCCCCAGGGTCCGCACCTCCTTGGCGATGGCACGCCAAATACCCTTTTTCTGATGGGCGCTGACCTGCATGGAAAAGACAGCAGAAAAGGGAATTAGTTAACTGTCCAGACCGTCACACTCATGGCCCACCAGATCCCTCTTATCCCCTGATGCACATACATTGACCACCATACATGCAGCACTCTGGCCAGGACGCCTCAGCCCCTCCCCCACATGTGGCTTACACACACAGCAATCCATACATTCATGGCCCACGCATCATGCTCACAGTGTACTCACCTGTTTTTCTGGAGCACCGTAGAGTAACGTGTACTGAGGTAGGACCCTATCCACTAGTTTCTCCAACTCCTCCATAGTGAAGGTAGGGGCCCTTTCCCCAGACACATGACCCAGTGTCACTTCCAGACACAGGTCACAGCAGCACTTGCAGTGTAGGTCCTCTCCTGTTGAAGGTCAGGTAACAAGTGAGTGAATAGATATAAAATGGCGATCACGTCCGCGGCGGAGCATACCATCACCACCGGCATACATCGCCATTGGCTCCTGGAACCTATATGGCCCAATGATAACCAATGCGAAGTTGCACGGTGGTCTTCGACCGCCTACCGCAAAGGCGCACAACCCCAGCGGAATTATCTCATTTCCACTTGTCCCTCCTCACAGGTAAGGCAGCCACCATTTCAGGGGGGCACAGACCATGGCACCTAACTGTGTCACAGCAGACATTGGCACAGCAACTGACTCTCGTATTCACATACAGGTTCTGGAAAGGAAACGATGCAACATTATTTCAATTGATGTGTGAATATGACCCTCTGCTCACCATTTTCCTCCATGGACTTCAACCGCTACGGATGAATATGAGATGGCGACATCCTCTGGTGTACAGACCCCTGGGGGACCTTGCGGCAATGGAGGACAGACACATTATACTAACATACAGACTTGATCGGGCCACAATCCAAGAACTGTGTGCCCCATTGGAGCCAGACCTGCTGTCAGCTATCCGCCAGCCCACAGGTATCCCCCCTCTAGTGCAGGTCCTGTCAGTGCTCCATTTTTCTGGCAAGTGGTTCCTTCCAAACAACAGTGGCCATGGCATCAGGGATGTCTCAGCCAATGTTCTCCAACGTGTTGTCCAGAGTGTTATCAGCCCTGCTGAAACACATGAGCAGCTACATCGTATTCCATCAGGTGGAGGATTTGGCCACAGTGAAAGCTGAGTTTTATGCCCTGGGACATACCCCAACATCATTGGTGCCACTGATGGTACACATGTGGCATTTGTCCCCCCAACCGGAGAAATTAACAAGTGTTCAGGAATAGAAAAAGCTATCACTCTATGAATGTGTAGATGGTGTGTTTGGCGGACCAGTACAGCTCCCATGTGAATGTCAAGTACCCTGGCTCTGTGCATGATGCATTTATCTTGAGGAATAGCAGCATCCCGTATGTGCTGGGCCAACTCCAGAGGCACAGGGTGTGACTAATAGGTGAGCCCAAGGTCCCCACCCCGTGTAAGTTGGTGTCTGGGTTTGTCCTTAAGGGTTAGTGAATTTCTAAGAGGTATCCCTTTATATTTACAGGTAACTCAGGTTACCCCAACCTCTCATGGCTACTTACCCCAGTGAGGAATGCCAGGACAAGGGCAGAGGAACGTTACAATGAGGCACATGGGTGAACAAGGAGGATAATTGAAAGAACCTTCGGCCTCCTGAAGGCCATTTTCTGGTGCCTCCATCTGACAGGTGGATCCCTGTACTACTCACCCAAGAAGGTGTTCCAGATCATCGTTGCATGTTGCATATTGCACAACCTGGCCTTGAGACGCCAGGTGCCTTTTCTGCAGGAGGATGAGCCTGGAGATGGTCTTGTGGCAGCGGTGGAGTCTATGGACACTGAGTAAGAGGAGGCAGAGGAAGGAGATGTGGACACCAGAAGTAATATAATACAGCAGTACTTCCAGTGACACACAGGTAAGACACTGTAACTGCACTTTACATTTCAGTTTTCTGTTGGACATTTTACATGGCAGCCTGATTTCTCTATGTCTATGGCCACTTGCTGTACCTTTTGACATCTCTATTTTCAGATCTCTGTGGCCCACTCTGGCTCATGGTATGTTTACTGCTGCCCACTAAAGGTCATACCAATGTATATATAACTGTACATATGACATGCAATGTTTTCAGAATGTTGTACTAATACATATTTCAATCATTTGACAGACTCCAGATTTGTATTTGTTGCAAGGGTGTTTATTTAAGTGCTCATACGTAGAGGGGGATGTGCAATGGGTTGGGGTGACGGTGGAGGAATGTCCAGTTAGAGTCCAGTCTCTTGGTATCACAGGTGTATTGTCCAATGGGGCATAGGAAGGGGAGTAATGGCAGTTCAAGTTGGACAGGGTGACAAAGTGGGACAGAAGGGTGACAATCAGGAGAGTCCTATTTCCTGGTGGGGGTCTTGGCAATGTTCTCTGGCTTCTGACTGGATCGCAGGGACCGTTTGTGGGGTTGTTCTCCTTCTGCAGGGGGTAGGGTGCTGGTGGCCTGTTGTTCCTGTGGCGGAGCCTCCTGTCCACTAGCGCCGGCAGAGGTGGAGGGCTGTTCTTAAGTGTGGCTAGTGTCAGGGGCCCGTTGGTGTGCCACTGCCTCCCTCATGGTGTTGCCCATGTCTGCCAGCACCCTTGCAATGGTGAGCAGGATGGTGTAGATGTTTTTTAGGTCCTCCCTGATCCCCAGGTACTGTCCCTCCTGCCGCCGCTGGGTCTCCTGCAACTTGTACAGTATCTGGCCCATGGTCTCCTGGGAATGGTGGTATGCTCCCAGGATGTTGGTGAGTGCCTCCTGGAGAGACAGTTCCCTGGGCCTGTCCTCCCCCTGTCGCACAGCATTCCTCCCAGATTCCCTGTTGTCCTGTGCCTCTGTCCCCTGAACCGTGTGCCCACTGCCACTGACCCCAGGTCCCTGATTGTCCTCTGTTTGTGGGGTTGCCTGGGGTCCCTGTAGTGGTGGACACACTGCTGATTGACGTGTCCTGGGGACAGTGGCATGGGCCCGCTGGGTGAGTGCTGTGCTGGTGTTTTCTGAGGGAGGAGGCTCTGTGGTGGGTTGAGACTGTGGCAGGGTAACCGATTGTCCAGAGGTCCCTGATGAGCCAGGTTTGGTCATCGTGATCCAGGCGTGCAGAGCTGCTGTCATCACTATGGGCCTCCTCTGTAGGGGGACTGGATGTTGCTGGCAACTCCTCTCTGGTGACGTTGAGTAGGGGTCCTGTAGGAATGAAAATGCAGTGTTATTGTGCCATCTTGTGTGTGGGTGTGTTTCCCTGTATGGTTGGGATTGCCCTGCCAGCTTGGCCTTGTGTGCGTGGTGATTTTAAGGGCTAGGTGATTCTCTCTAATGTGCATGCTGTGGTGTTGGGTGTCCATGCAGGTCTATGATGGGGGTCCACGGATTAGTGTTACATGCAGGGCTTGGTTTTGGGATGGGTGGGTTGTGATAGAGGGGTATATGTGAGGTGGTGGAGTGATGGGGGTGAGGGTAGGGGTAGGAGTTTGTAATGGCATGCAGGTCGGGTGGGGGATATAGTAGTAAAGAGTTGACTTACCAGAGTCCAGTCCTCCTGCTACTCCGGCCAGGCCCTCAGGATGCATGATTGCCAAGACTTGCTCCTCCCATGTTGTTAGTTGTGGGGGAGGAGGCGGGGGTCCACCGCCAGTCCTCTGTACAGCGAGTTAGTGTCTTGCTGCAATGGAACGTACCTTCCCCCGTAGGTCATTCCACCTCTTCCTGATGTCGTCCCTTGTTCTGGGGTGCTGTCCCATGGCATTGACCCTGTCCACGATCCTATGCAATAGCTCCATCTTCCTAGCAATGGATATCTGCTGCACCTGTGCTCCAAATAGCTGTGGCTCTACCCTGATGATTTTCTCCGCCATGATCCTTAGCTCCTCCTCTGAGAATCTGGGGTGTCTTTGTGGTGCCATGGGTGTTGTGTGAGTTGTGTAGGTGAGGGTATGTAGGGTGATGTGTTGGGGTGTGTGATGTGGGGTGCGTGGGTGGTGTATAGGTGTAGGTGGTGTGTGTCTCTGGTTTTGTCTGTAGTCGTGGTGTTGGTCTCGTGCCAATGGTTTGTATTCGTAAGGGGTTGTGGGTAATGTGAGTGTGTGTTATATAGTGGTGTGGGTGTGTGGGTGTGGTGTGTGTATGGGTGTCAGGTGTGTGTTATTCAAATTGTCCAATGTGGTGTTTTGTATGTGTGTGTGTGTATTTTGAGAGCGGCGGTATGTACTGCCAATGGTTTACCGCCATTGAATGTCCGCCGTGGTGATTCGTGGGTCATAATGTGATGGGCGTTGTTCTGTTGCCGTAATGGTGTATGTTTTGATACCGCCAGTTTATCACTGACCTGTGGTGTGGCGGACTTGTGTCTGTGGCTGAATAGTGACGGATTGGTGTGTGTGTGTGTCATAATATGGTGAACCGATATCCACCACGGCGGCGGAATGTTGGCGACAGTCAGCATGGCGGTAAGTGGGTTTAACGGCAATGTCATAATGAGGCCCTAAGTGATTTACTTTAAAAAAAACAAGAAATTTGTTATAAATAAACAAAGCTTAAAGTAACATCATAGTTAGGTGTAATACAAATATCTGTTTCCATTAAAAAAAAACTTAGATATTCACTGAAAAAAACAAATGTTAAAGTAACGTTATAGTTAGATGAATTTGTCAGTTATAGTAAGAAGCACTTACTATAATTTGGGCCCCGACATGCACTGCTCATGGCTCATGGCCTTGCATATGACATCACTCATGACATGTTCTGATGACATCTCAATGACATCATTGGTTTTTTAAGGTATGTGCGTGTGTACATATACATTATCCACACACACACACACATATATCTATACATACATATATATATATATATATATATATATATATATATATATATATATATATATATATTTATATGTCCAAAGTCCAAAACGTGAATAAATGCACTCACTCAGGCGTAGAGTTGATCACAAAATTTTAATCACCATCCATGACGCGTTTCGGCCGTACTGATGGCCTTGCTCACATAATCACTGAGTTGTGTGAATCACCTAAAAACACGGTGGGACATACATTACCACTAAAAACTGACTCTCAGAAATGTAACCATTCACCAATATGTGCTGGCGCCATCTTGACGTATAGTGCGATGCACAAAATTCAATACTCAGTTATCTCTCAGACTGTTCATAAAAGATTCCTAATCCAATCGTACGTAAAATAATATATATCTAGCAAAATGTCCTCAGATATAGAGCATTTTAGAAGGTATATACATAATATCAACCCTATACATATGCAAATTGCAATTTGCAGTTTTACTGAGTTCATTAAACATTACTGGCATCGGCCGATAGGCCCAATTAGCTGCTACATAGTTAAATAGACCTAAAAAGATGTTCATGTAAAAATACCATTCAGGAACAGATAATTCAAGATAAGAATAGATGGGGAGAAGAATACACGTCTTTCACACAATGAGACATACAAAAACACTAAAACAGACTTACATATAAGGATCCTTGCGACAATGAGAGTAGTAGCGGGCACCATCATAACATGTGATACAATGTACTGAAATAAATACTTAATTGTCTCTGAAGTTATTCCTATATAGTTACTAATCAATTGCAGTTGGGGTGATAAATATTTGGCTACAATTCATTGAAATTATAAACAATCGAATATTCTCCAAAGTCTGTGCAAGATTATTCACCATATATATATAGACAAATGATCTACCCCCTAAATTCGTTGTACGTGGACTCGCCCAATAGGCCACATAAGCTGCATAATACATAGTTATCAAAGACCTAAATGAGATGTTCGTAAAAATACCATAATCAGAAGTAAATAGTTCATAGCTATTAAATCCCATTGTATTTGAGTCAATGGGCTGGTTTTTCATTTCCTAAATAGTGATTTCCTATTAGGAAACTGCTATTAAGGAAATGCAAAATCAAGGATGTCAATGGCCAAAATGCCCCGTATGGAGCACCTCAAAAATAGGGGTTTACCAATAGAGCACACATATGCCTAAGGGGCATTTGAGTGCTCTATTGCAATTTTTTTTTAAAGGCACTTTGGGGTGCTTTTTGATATTACACCTGGTTACCAGCGACTTCAAGTCAATGGTAATTGCAGAACTAAGGGGCATATTTATACTCTGTTTGCGCCGGATTTGCGTCGTTTTTTTTTACGCAAATCCGACGCAAAACTAACTCCATATTTATACTTTGGCGTTAGACCCGTCTAGCGCCAAAGATCTTGGAGTTTGCGTCATTTTTTTGCGTGGACACCTTCCTTGCGTTAATGACATGCAAGGTAAGCGTTCCCTTCTAAAAAATGACTCCGAGGCATGTGCGCCGTATTTATACTCCGGGGCAAAAATGACGCCCGGGAGTGGGCGGGTCAAAAAAAATGACATCCAGACGCTTTTGCGTCATTTCTTAACGCCTGGTCAGGGCAGGCCTTAAGGGACCTGTGGGATCGGAAGGAGCCCAGAGGTGCCCTCCCATGCCCACAGGGACACCCCCTGCCACCCTTGCCCACCCCAGGAGGACGCCCAAGGATGGAGGGACCCATCCCAGGGAACTTAAGGTAAGTTCAGGTAAGTATTTTTTGTTATTTTTTTTGTGGCATAGGGGGGCCTGATTTGTGCCCCCCTACATGCCACTATGCCCAATGACCATGCCCAGGGGACAGAAGTCCCCTGGGCATGGCCATTGGGCAAGGGGGCATGACTCCTGTCTTTGCTAAGACAGGAGTCATGTCAATGGAGGGTGGGAGTCAAAAAAAATGGCGCTAATCGGGTTGAGGCAGATTTTTTGCCTCAGACTGACTTGCCCCATTCTTTGACGCCCAATCTCCATTTTCCCCTACGCCGGCGCTGCCTGGTGTGGGTCATTTATTTTGACGCACACCAGTCAGCTCCGCCGGCTAACGTCATTCCATAAATACGGCGCCAGCATGGCGCTTTGGAATGGCGTTAGCCGGCGTTAAATTTTTTGTTTTCAAAAAGGGAAGAGGGCTATGCAGCCCCTAGCCTGAGCATCGAAGGCACCAGGGACCCCATCCACCGGGGCTGAAATTAAAACAAAAAGGGAGGGGGGGCATGCAGTCCCCCCTCTCCAAGCCTTAAAAAGACCCTAGGGACCAGATCCCCCACGGCCCTAAGTTAAATTAAAAGGGAAAGTACCTGAATGCCCCCCCCTCCCGGAGCCTTTAATGGCTCCGTGGATCCCATCCCTTGGGGTTGGCTCACTTACTGTGTCCTGTGGAGCCCACCCCCCATGACACAGAAGTTTCCTTTCCTGCACTACTGTGGGCAGGAAAACGTGTTTGCTCCCGTCTCATGGGAGCATTTTTAAATCTCCTGCCAAACGGGAGCAACAACTTAGTCTTCTTCAAGCTAGCAGGAGATTTAAAAATGCCTCCACCAGTTGGGAGCAGACTTATGTTCTGTTTCCCTGCCTGCTCTGCTGCAGGCAGGGAAACAACACATATTACTCCAGCCCAGCGCAGCAGCATAAATTGCTGCTCCCTGCAACCAGAAGCCATGCCCTGTGGGATGGCCCTAGGGGATGAAATTCCTGGGGCCTAAAAAGGCTGAGGGGGATGGGCGGCTGGCCCCTATTCCCTTTTTACTGTATCTGGCTCCAGGGGACAGGATCCCTGGGGCCTAATAGGGCTCAGGGAGGTGGGCTGCGAAGCCCCATCCACATTTGACTGTGTGGCCCATAGGATGGGGTCCTCAGGCCTATTAAGGCTGAGGTAGGGGGCTGCATGGCCCCCTCCCTCTACACTTGTGGCTCAGGCGACTGGGTGAGAGGGGCTGCATGACCCCCTCCCCTTTTTATTGTATTTGTCCCTGGAGTACAGGGTCCTGCCTATTAAGGCTCTTGGGGTGGGCTGCATGTCTCATTACTTTTAGATTTTGGCCCTGTGTTTGGGGTCCCCCAGGCCTAAGAAGGCTTGGGTGGTGGCCACACTCTCCCTTACTCTGTTTAATTATATTGAGCCTGAAGAATTGGGCGTCCAGGGTCTTTTAAGGTTTTAGGAGTGAAATTGAATCCCTGGGACCAATTAAGGCTTAGGGAGGGGGACTGCATGCCCTTGTCTCCTTAATATATATGTTTGGCCCTGAGTGAGGGGGTCTCTGGGCCCTGCAGCCAACCCTACACCACCCACAACAAAAGGCCTTGTGCAGAGTGGGCTAGGCTGCTTGTGGGGAGTTGGACGCAGTGTCGGGAAGCAAGCCATGCCCTGAGGTCAACCTCACGCCACACACTACCAAAGGCTGTTTGTGGCATGGGGTTTGCTGCCTCCAGGTGGGTTGGCACTTACCAGGCCCTGTTACCGACCACCTGCTGTGCACAGCCAAAGACTGTGTACAACATAGGTTAGGCTGCCTGCTGCCAACCACCTGCCTGCATGGCTAAAACCCATGCATGGCCGGGGATTGGCTTTTCGTATGATAATAAAATATTTCTTTATATTAAATAAAACCCTAGAAATTCACTGAAAAAGACAAAGGTTAAAGTAAAGTTATAGTTAGGTGCCATAAAAAGATCTAGTTATAGACAGGTGAATATTATTTCAGTGAATGTATATAAATGTATATATTATATGTTTGTGCGTGTGCATGCATAGATAGATATCTATATCTGTCTATCGATCTACATTTGGTTTAATAACATCATCGATGGCATCACTGATGAGATCTCAAATAACATCATTGATGACATCACTGATCTCCGCATTGATGACATCATCCATGGAGTGCAGCAATTCACTCTACACTTTTTGAAGAAAAATATTTAGAACGTTACACCTACATTTAATTTACTGTAGCCTATGAGGTGCGAATATATGCAATCATTTGGAAGAATGTTGTCATAGGTAGGACCATTAGATGTTTACAGGATACTATAAGTAATAGAACAGTGTTACTGTAGTATTGGAATTATCTTAGTGGAACTCTGAATGTAGAATGTAGAAGTAGAATGATGGTCATGTTCTAGGTATTTTAGTAAGTGTATAGAATGTTGGTTGCAGATGATTCTGTGCTTTACTTATGCTGATACATGTTCACCAAGCTGTATGAGGTTGTTCAGTAAAGAGGAATTTGCATAACATACCAGTGGATACTACAGGACAATGGATGTGTGCAATAAGCAGTTTAGCACTGCACAAAGTTTCTTAAAGTATAGGCAGTGGGCTGTCTGTCAAATCTAGTGTGCACATCCATGTCTGTACATAACAGGTCCTTTTGGACTTACAGGTGGCCAGTGTCTTAAGAGAGATGCCCCTTTATAAAGAATAGTGGTCAAGGTTAATGTTGCGGACAAGAGTAACAGAGTTACGTAGGCAAATAGTTTTCCTTGCATAGTGAAATTCTCCCCTTTGAAATGACTTTTAGTCATGGCAAAGATTGCTGTTAGTGATTTTGGTAATCTTAAAATTATGATTGCAGTATATACTAGTTATTAGAATTATCTTTTTCTACATTACACAGATTTTGAAACATATTGAAATTGAGGTGGAAGCATTTTCTTTGTGCAGAATTAAGGTTGCATATAGTATTGAAGTATGCATTTGGAGCACATGAGTTGTAACTACCTTCTTTTTGATGGGTTGTGTTCAGGATGCATGTTTCTTCTAGTGGTGCTTCATATACTTATTGACCTTTACTTCTGAGGATGAACTGTACTTATTGAAGTTTTCAGCTTTCAAGCTGATATATTTTATGATGCAGATTTAAAAAAAAAAAAATTCTGTTTCAGAGTACTGTATCTGGATAATGTGTGCTGCATGGAGAGAACACTTTGCTTGTTTGAGTGTGGCGAGAAAGCGATTTAAAAATGTGAACAACTGTATACCAATATTAAGTTGTTGTTCCATGTATGTGGTCTGCTGCAGGCCTCACTACTTCTATGTAGGGTTAAAGCTGCTTGAACTCAGTTGTTGAAAACTTCAGTTATCAATAACGCCTCTATATAGTTAAATCAGTATGCCTATAAAGTTGTAATTTCAGTGATTTTAAAATATTTTATTTCACTTTTACCATGATGATTGTGTGTTTCCATGTTTCAGATGTTTGGAGTATGTACTGTATTTTTGTACCAACCCAATAGGGACGCCTTATAGCTTTTTTAGGTAAATATTTGCTCATGTTGCAAGTTAAACAATAACAAATGCTACATGTAGCACATTGTGCTTAGGAACGTATGCATCCAATTACACTTTGTGCAGGAATACATTTGTGTATACTATTCTGTGTTGGGAGTGTTTTTTTATAACAAATTGAAGTACTGTTCAAGACATTTACCTAGCATTAGCACTGGTGTCAATGATGTCATCAGTGATGTGATTAGCAATGTCATCAATGATGTCATTTGAGATGTCTTCAGCGATGCCCCCAATGATGGCATTAAACATAGCATGAGTGATGTAATATCTGAGATCATAAGTAGTGTATGGCTGGGGCACAACTTATAGTTAGCACAGAGAAATATATCTGGCAAATGTCAGTGGTTTTTAATGTTTAAAAGAGAAGGCTTTCAGTTAAATGTGTCACCTAACTCTAAAGTCACTTTAATCTTTACTTTTTTTTCAGTGAATTTCTTTGATTTTTCCTTTGGCAGATAGACACAAATATTTAATATGTGCCTAACTTTAACGTCACTTTGATCCTTCTTTTTTCAGTCAATTTCTCATTATTGTAAAAGAAAATTAATATAATTTGAAATAATATATCAATGCATGTAAATACTTTACCAATATATTTTGCTTTACCTTTCGTTCTTAAAATAATAAATCAAAAGTGTTTTTTCTTAAAATTACTATACTAATGATTTGAAATATTGTTTACATTGTTAGGAACAAAATAATAACATTTATATGTTAACAAAGTAGTAAATAAAATGTGTTTTTTGTACTCCTTTTGGATCCACTGCAAAGCCAAATGCCTGACCATGCGCTCAAACGTATGGTGCCAGGAATGTGGAGGATCCGTGGGTGCAGCGTGTTTTTTTTATGTGGAGATCTTATAATGGGAGGTTTTATGAGTTGGTATAAAGGCAAGAGCTTCACTATGATGCACATCAAGCTACCATATCATGATCCTTTTTGGATTTGTTAGTTTTCCTATCTTTTTCTGGATTTGTGGACCCATCAAAGTGGATCCACAAATCCACTGCAAATTGAATGACATACCCGAAAGCCCTTCTTATTAGTTGAAAGCTATCTGCATCCCAGCCCTTTGGGTGTGGTACTGATGTGGGGATACTTGTAGTTGTTGTATCCTGTGATTGTTTGTTATTTTTCTGGATTGTTTCTCATCTCCTGGGGTTGAAAAACAGACCCTGAATAAGAAAGGCGCTGGGAGAAGGAAGAAGGTGATGAGCCACCCAGGAAGAAAGAGTTATTGGTGTGAAAACTTTTCTCAATTCCTCCAGAAGGAAAAAAGGTTGTCACCAAGATAGTGCAGTGCACTATCTGCAACAAGAAGTTGTCCCAGAGTAACAGAAAAAATATTCCCAGTGGCACATCATATGGAAAAGTATGCAGACTATCCACAAAAAGCAGCTCGGCAGGGCTCTGAGACAGCAGGATGCAGCAGTGGCGTTAACTTCTACTGCCAGTCCATCCTTAGCACTTGGGGGCACAGTGCCACCAACTGTGACTCAGCTACTACTATCGCACGTCCCAAAGATGCAGCACACCATCACCTCCTGCTCCAATGCAGCAAGGCAATTAGCATTGGGAAGCATTCACTTCCTGCATTTGTGAAGGCCATTGAAGATGACAAATGTTGAAGATCATCATTACTTTCATTTTGGACTTTGCAATATCCCAGGTCAGATACCTTTGTTTTTCATTTTGGTACACCGGTTTATGAATAATAACAAAACAATTTAGTGTTCCAAAAAGCATAAAAAATGGTTCTTTTCAGAACAGTATTTTTTTGTTCAAAGACAGAGAAATTACATGTCGTTTGTCAATGTGCTTTAGTTTTTCACTATTAATGTTATAAATCTGTGTATATCTATCTGACTGAATGTGTCAGGATATGTGTGTGAGAGTTTACTTGTGTGTGTCTATGTGTGAGTGAGTGTGAGGGTACGTGTTTATGTTTGAGCATGTGAGTGTGTGTGTGTGTGTAGGTCCAGTTGCGCATGTGTTTATGTGAGAGCATGAGAGGATGTCTGTGGACATTTGAGTATGGGCATGTCTGTGTGTGTGTTCAAGACAGAGCGCGTTGTTGTGCATGTGTGTATACGTGTGACTGAGTGTGTGGGGGTTGTCAGAGCAAGTGTCTGACTAAATAGGTAAGATATATTTGTGTGGGTCAGTTGTGTTTCTGTGTGTGTGACTGTGAGGGGGTGTCTGTGGATACATGCGCACATGTGTATCTGGATGTGTGAGTAACGGAGTGTGTAGTTGTTTGTGTGTAAATACATGTGAATGAGTGATTGTGTAGGGGTGTGAGTGTATGTGTCTGAGTGTGTGAGGTTATTTGTGAGTTGGTCCAATTGTGCATGAGTGAGTGCAAGTGAATGCCTGTGGATATACAAGTATGTGAGTATATGTTTATGTGTGATATATAGTTTGTGGTTGTGTACATGTGTATAGGTGTGACTGAGTGTCTGGGGTGTGTGTTTGTGTCTGAGTGTGGAAGGGCATGTGGGTCCAGTTGTGTATGTGTGTGAGTGAGTGCAAGTGAATGTCTGTGGACATGTGACTACATCCATGCCTGGTGTGTGTTTGACAAGTATGTTGTTGTGTATAAATGTGTGCCTATGTTTGTGGGGGAGTGTGTATGTGTCTGAGTGTGTGAGGGTGTGTGTGGGGGTCCAGTTGTGCCTGTGTGTGACTGCCAGTGGATGCCTGTGGACATATGAGTACATGTGTGTCTCGGTGTGTATGTATGATACAGAGTGTGTGGTTGTGCATGTTTCTACACAAAAGAATGAGTAAATGAGTCGGGTGTGACTGTATGTGTATGACTGAGTATGTGAGGGTATGTGTATGTGGGTCTACTTCTGTGAGTGTGAGTGAGTGTCTGTGGACATGTGAGTATGTGAGTGTGTGTGTGACAGAGTGTGTTTTTGTCCTTCTGTGTACGCCTGAGTATGTGAGGGCATGTGTGTGTGTGGGTCTAGTTGTGCATGTCTGTATTTGACTGTGAGGAGATGTCTTTGAATGTCTGAGTAGATTCATCTTGAGGAGGTGTATGTGTGGCATTGTGTGTGATTGTGTATGTGTGAGTCAGTAGGTATGTGGGAAGTGTGAGTGTATGTGTCTGAGTGTGAGACTATGCCATTTGTGGGTCTAGCTGTGTGTGTGTGAGTAAATGTCTGACGTGATTGCCTGTGTGTGTGTGTGTGTGTGGAGTTTGTGGTTGTGTATCTGTGTGTGTGTGAGAGAGAGACTGGGTGCATGGGGATGTTTGTGGTAGTAGTAGTCTGTGTATGTGCCTGAAAGAAAATGTCTGTAAAGGTGTATGTAGGTGTGCAAGTAATTGTGTCTGTAAATCAATATCTATCACTTAGTTTCTGACAGTGTGGGTGCAGTTGTGTGCATGTGTGTGCCCGATGTAATGTGTGTTGAGATGCATGTGTGTGCGTGCCTGTAACTTTTTGTATTGGGCATTCTATATGAATGTTTGACTGTGGCTGGGTTTGTGTAGATGTATATGTGTATATATATATATATATATATATATATATATATATATATATATATATATATTATTAACTGTGTGGGTTTTTTGTGTGTAGTACTGTGCATATCAGACTGCATTTGGTAAAGAGCAGAAAGTAGTGTGCACCACACTATTAGTTACACATCATTTTCAGTCACTATTCATTAGAAGTGTACATTACAAAAAATAAAACCATAATGAAGGCATACCTTAATTAAAAAGACGAGGCTTAGAGTGGTCGTTACCCTTGCTAGGCCACATGACGACCTATTTAAACAACATACACAATATTATTGTTTGAAAACCCATCTCTAACAGTAACAACACTTCATTTTCCAGTACTTTGGTTTATGAAAAATGAGATAGAGTTAGGTATCTTCCAAGATACTTTCTGACTGAAAGGCAAATGTCATTACATTAGACTATGTTGTAGCCTGACCTCATACTCTGTCCCTCATGGAAAATGATGGTGACTGTACTATGAAAAAAGAAAGGCTGTCCTGCTTTTAAGTTGGAAATGTCAGTTTTTATTTTAGCACCATCTGCTCTACACCTTTGTAGCATAAAGATTATCTAGTTGGTTCTGCAATCAACACTTAAAGTTAATAGAAACTTCGCTCCACAGCCTAGACATATAGGTGGTCATTCTGACCCTGGCGGTCTTTGACCGCCAGGGCGGAGGACCGCGGGAGCACCGCCGACAGGCCGGCGGTGCTCCAATGGGGATTCCGACCGCGGCGGTAAAGCCGCGGTCGGACCGGCACCACTGGCGGGGTCCCGCCAGTGTACCGCGGCCCCATTGAATCCTCCGCGGCGGCGCAGCTTGCTGCACCGCCGCGGGGATTCCGACCCCCCCTACCGCCATCCAGATCCCGGCGGTCGGACCGCCGAGATCCGGATGGCGGTAGGGGGGGTCGCGGGGCCCCTGGGGGCCCCTGCAGTGCCCATGCCACTGGCATGGGCATTGCAGGGGCCCCCGTAAGAGGGCCCCTACATGTATTTCACTGTCTGCTGCGCAGACAGTGAAATACGCGACGGGTGCAACTGCACCCGTCGCACAGCTTCCACTCCGCCGGCTCGATTCCGAGCCGGCTTCATCGTGGAAGCCTCTTTCCCGCTGGGCTGGCTGGCGGTCTGAAGGCGACCGCCCGCCAGCCCAGCGGGAAAGTCAGAATTACCGCCGCGGTCTTTCGACCGCGGAACGGTAACCTGACGGCGGGACTTTGGCGGGCGGCCTCCGCCGCCCGCCAAGGTCAGAATGAGGGCCATATTATTTTGTACAGTTTTCTTTATTATCAAATGGCACTGTCCCAAAGTACTTTATTTCAGTTAAAAACCTTGAAGAGCTGTACATAAATAAAACACACAGTATCACACAATTCATTGTCATATTATCAGTTATGCACATCATAGCATAAGGACAGGATGAAACAAAAGCTCAATCGAAAAAATTGTATCAAGCACAGACCAGTGACACAAACCTAGAAAACGGTCCACTATACCATCCAAATATACTAGCAATCTTCCAACAGAGCTAGTAGACTAGGTGTTGTAGAGAAAACTCCCTTCATGCCCAGGCATAAGTGTCTGAACATCAACAAGTAATAATGCAGCAACTGTATACCAGGGTTTGATAACATGCAATAAAATATATCAGAAAGTGCAGTTGAGATATCAGCTAATATGTGCATGCCTGAAAATAATAAAAATATTATCAATAACACATCTATTCAAAGACTCCAGTCTGTGCTAAAACAAATTAAAACGCTTTGCCTTTCATCTTTCTAACTAAATACACAATGTGCAAAAATCTGCTCAGCCAAAGACAATAAGGGGTGACGTATCAGTTAACCATAATTAGGGTGCTGGTTGGAAAGTACGTGAACCCAGGGTGAGGCATAGAGGTCTTATATATTTGCGTCTAGGTTTTGCATAAGTTGGACAGTAAAATAGGATATGTTCAATGTTTTCAGCAGCATTATTGGGACACAGCTTGCATAAAGCTGCATTGTTACAGCCATTAATCCACTTAGCTGTGTGCATTTTATTTTATGGACACCAAAATGGGACTTCATGAACAGGGACCTAACCAATGATGGTTTAATACAGTCTAGATATGCAAGACAAAAAGAGCAACCAGGGCACTCCAAATAATAAGTCCAAGGTGAGTACAGTTGCAGAAAATACTTTAATCCTTTATGTTGAGAAAGATCCAATTAGTGCTCAAAAATAGTCATGTCCACATGTATATAGAGAAGGCATATCAGTGTTCAGAAACAGCCAACACGTGTTTCGTCCACACAAACTTTTTCAAGGCAAAAAAGAAGAGTAATCCAGCAGAGTACAGAATTTCCGCTTCTGACCGCGGCTGAACCGCCGCGGTCAGAATGCTTGTGGGAGCACCGCCAGCCTGTTGGCGGTGCTCCCGTGGTCGGTGGCCGCCAGGGTCAGAATGACCCCCAATGTCTTTACAGGTTAAGTGCAGTCCTTCGATCCTGACAGCCCAGAGACAGTTGATCAGCAAATTGTGTCAAAGGCTGTCGATAGATCGAGTAAGACAAGAGCTGCTCTCCGTCCTTTGTCCAGGGTGGCCTTTATCTCTTCAGTTGTTTTAATCAGAGTTGTTTTGGTGTTGTGACCGCTTCTGAATCCGAACTGGGTAGTGTCCAACAGTGCTCTTTCCCCAAAACTGTACTATGTTTGGTGCTTCAGCCACCTTTATAAGTTTCTAGTAAATGGTACCCCTGGGACCTTGGGCATGGGTACTGAAGAGGGCTCCTCAGAGCTGCAGCACCAATTGTGCCACTCTGAGAGACCCCATACCAGCCTCATGCAGACTGCCATCGCAAGTGCATGATAAGGTGACTCTAAAGTTGCAAACTCAACATGGCACTCAACTAGAGTGCCATGCCCACTAACACTGCATGCAATATAGGTAAGTCACCCCTCTGGCAGGCATTACAGCCCGAAGGCAGGGTGCACTATAATGCGGGCATTTGTGTGCATGAGCAAATATGCCCCTATTGATCTTTGCTAAACCTTCAGACACAGTAAGTGTACAGGGAGCCATAGCAAATGCAAGTGCTGGGCACTGGTCATTATGAGTTCCCTAGCTGCATGATGGCTTCCCTGAAGCCTGGGTTGTTAGGTATCAAACAACTCAGAGTAATAAACCCACACTAATGCCAGTGCTGGATTTATTATAGAATGTACCAGGAGGGCACTTTAGAGGTGCCCTCTGCAAAACCTAAGAGCTCTGTGCAAGGATGCCTGCGTTGGTGCAGGTAGCTTAGTTTAGCACCGGCGCAGGGGAAACAAAGGGCTGCACCATATTTCTGTATATACGTGGCATCCCTGCATTTCAAAAGTAGTGCAGCATGGCACTGCTATTTTTGGCGCAGAACCGCGCTGCGCCACTTTGGCTTAAATCAGGGCCAAAGCCTTTCCTGGGTGGAAGTGTAACATCTGCTCTCCCAGGCAGGCACCCTGCACCTGCGGTCCGCTTCAAAGGCTTTACTGCCTCCGAAATCTGACCCCGCCTCTGCTGCTAGCAGCAGATGGCCACCCAATGGTCTGCCCCCACCTTAGGTGGGAAAACCGGTGGGAAAGGTAACAAGGATAGGAGGAGTGCCCAACCCCAGTCTGCACCACCCCTCACATTTGGCAGGCGAGGTAACCACTTCATTTGATTTTCCTCCATCTTGGATGGCAGGAAAATAACCAATCAGAGTTAGGGATGTGACCCCTTCCCACTGGAAGAGGTCACTTATGGGTGTAGCCACCCTAAGGTCACTACCAGGTACTCACCTAATACCCCCTAAATGCAGTATTTAGTGGGCATCACTAGACCAACAGATCAGATTTGAAGGACACATGAAGACCAGAAACAAAGAAGGTTTGAGGCACAAGAACAGAAGTCCTGATGCAGAAAGAAAAAGGAGCCAAACCCTGCCTGCTGCTCCATGGACTCTACAATCGCTGCTGAGGTGTCACCTGGAAGCATGAAGGACTCTACAAAACCCCAGGGAAACTTCAGTCTTCTGAAAATTGCCAAGAACCTCCCTCAGAGTGAAGGTATCACTCTCCTGCACCATGTATGGAAGGAACCAGTGAAATCCAGTTCACTGACCAACAGCTGACCATCGAACCAGACCAAACCAGACCCAGCAGCCTGACCAAAATCCACACAACAAAGGCGAACAACAGAACCAACCAGTGTGCCACGTTTGGTCGCATTGGGGCTTTCAGGGCCTGGGAAGTACCATTGCCCTGTGTACTGGACCCCCAACATTTTAAAGTAAAGTATCAAATGGTTGGTTCCAATTGAAATAAATCTCCTGGAATGTTATCAAGCCCAGGAGCCTTACCTGGTTTTAAACTCTCCATGGTAGGTATGGTTTTGGTCATGGAGGAAAAGTCAGTGTGCAGTGGATGTGAAAGATTATCATCCACTACTGTGTGGACAATGCCTTGGGGGGCAGTAACTAGTGGTATTTTACCCACAGAATTTAGTTGTGCAAAACGATACTCCCACTTAAGAAGTTCATTATGGTGTGTTTTAGTGGTAAAACCCTTAGAGCTCCAGTGGGCAATATTATGCCAGAATAAGGTAGTCTTCCTGTGTTTAGAGACCTCAAGTAAGTCTGACCAGTTATCGTCTCCCAATCAACTTTGCAAGTGTGCAGGGTCTTATGATAGTCAGCTCTAGAAAATGCAACTAATATGGGACTGTCTTGCTTGACAGCTATAATTAATTTAGATTTGGCCATACAGCATTACTGGGTAAACCAAGGAGAGGGGCCAATCTTTATGGGGGTCTTTCAATAAATTATTTTCCAGAAATGGGGCTTTAATTCAGCAAAAGATTGCTCATGGAGCTTAAAAAAGGAGTCTGGTCGGTCTGTAAGGTTCAAAATGTTGTAAAAGCTCTGGCACATTACATTTTCGTATTTTTAACCATTCTGGGCCATGTAATCATCCTATGGCTGTTCCCTACCTGAATTGCGGGGTTAGCAAGCCTAGAAGAATCCAACTATCCTTCTTATGTTGGCTAAATAATGTCAGATTCAACTGCAAGTCATCACTGTCAGACCTAGCATCGACTTTAAAATTGATTGTTTTGTCCCAGATAGAAATATCTAATAAAAAGTAATGAATAATACAAGCCTCTTGTATCTATGCTGGTCTGACAAGGACCTACCATTAGAGGCACACAGGCAGCGGGTCAAAGAAGCTAGTTGACTAATTGCGACCTTGTGGGTAAACATAAGACAGAGTCAATAGTAGAACTACCCATCTATTCATCTTTCTCAGCTGTTATTAGTTTCATACATTCTAGGGGCTGGAATGTGATGTTAAAATCACCCCCGTGAGACTAGGAAACTTAGGCCCATATTTATACTTTTTGACGCTAAACTGCGCTAACGCAGTTTAGCGTCAAAAATTTTTGCGCCGTCTAACGCCATTCTGAAGCGCCATGCGGGCGCCGTATTTATGGAATGGCGTTAGACGGCGCAATCAGACCGGCGCTGCCTGGTGTGCGTGGAAAAAAACCACGTAGACCAGGCAGCGCCGGCGTGGGGAAAAAATGACGTTAGGGCGTCTTAAAATGGCGCAAGTCAGGTTGACGCTAAAAAATCGTCTTAACCCGATTTGCGCCATTTTTTCGACGCCCAGACGCCATTTCATGACTCCTGTCTTAGTAAAGACAGGAGTCATGCCCCCTTGCCCAATGGCCATGCCCAGGGGACTTGTGTCCCCTGGGCATGGTCATTGGGCATAGTGGCATGTAGGGGGGCACACAAAAAAAAAAAAAAATAAATTATACTTACCTGAACTTACCTGTACTTCACTGGGATGGGTCCCTCCATCCTTGGGTGTCCTCCTGGGGTGGGCAGGGGTGGCAGGGGGGGTCCCTGGGGGCAGGGGAGGGCACCTGTGGGCTCATTCTGAGCCCACAGGTCCCTTAACGCCTACCCTGACCCAGGCGTTAAATTCAGGCGCAAATGCGGGTTTTTTTGACCCGCCACCTCCCGGGCGTGATTTTTGCCCGGGAGTATAAATACGACGCATTTGCGTCGCCGTCATTTTTTTAGACGGGAACGCCTTCCTTGCATCTCATTAACGCAAGGAAGGCGTTCACGCTAAAAAATGACGCTCTTTCTTCATACTTTGGCGCTAGACGCGTCTAACGCCAAAGTATAAATATGGCGTTAGTTTTGCGCCGAATTTGCGTCGAAAAAAACGACACTAATTCGGCGCAAACGGAGTATAAATACGGGCCTTAACGTCTCCATTGGCTAAATAATGATACAAACTTAGAAGCACAGGAGACTTCTTAATTCTTGCTAGGGAGCGGTTATACAGATTATATATGTGTAGGGTTCCTTGTACAATCCCCACTAGGTATATATCCCACATATCCTTACAATCATGTGCAATTTGGTTATACTTTGTTGGAAATGGCCCTTTCTGCAGGGTCGTCCCCAGACTTTTGTGCCTTCCTCCTCCTTGTTTTCTAACCTAGAGGGAATGCACAAAGGCCAGGTGTCACCAATCCCAGACGTGTACTCAGAGACAGGCAGAGACACAGAATGGTAAAAGTAAGAAATTGCCAACTTTCTAAAAGTAGCATTTTCAGACTTACAGTTTAAAATCCAACTTCACCATAAGTTATGATTTTAAATTGTGAGTCCAGAGACACCAAACTTCAGTTTTTTATCTTTTCTCAACTGTAAGTTACACTTAAAGGCTGCTTCAATATAACCTCAATGTTAACCTATAGGAGAGATAGACCTTGCAATGGTGGAAAACAAACTTAGCAGTGTTTCACTACCTGGACATGTGAAACATTTTTTTTTGTTTAATTTCTTTTTTTATTGAAATAGACAGGTAGAAAGGTTCTATAACATCATGATTCATTATACTCACATAATACAGACAAAATATTACATAAAGTCCCCAATTTGTTCATATTGTCTCCTCTAGATTTTGAAGGCTCGGCCCATCCTCCCATCATAAGTCATTATACTCACATAATACAGATGAAATAATACATAAAGTCCCCATTTAGTTCATGGTGTCTCCTCTAAGTTTTGCAGATTCGACCCATCCTCTTAGATGCTCTGAAATTAAAGGATTGCCCCTATTCTATATGCACAAAGTTCTTCCCTTTACTGTACTTGTTTCATCTTGCGTTCCCAAAGCTCGTATGATGGGGTATTACAGTTCTCCATTGTAGTAATATTAATTACTTTGGTATTAGGGATGCTATGAAAAAAAGCTGTTTTTGTCACACAGAAAGGTTTTCGCAGCTGAGGATTCCAAAAAGAGCCCCCAAGGAGTAAAGGGTTATACTCACCTTGAATTTAGAGATTTTCTCCCAAAAATCTACTAATACAGGGTAGGTAAAGCATACATGTAACCAGTCTCCCATACCATGCTTACACCTGAAACATTCCCCCAAAACAGATGAAAACATTTTGCTAAGGTGAAAGGGTGTATAGTACAGCAGCCATTTTATGAAAAAAGCCATTCTTTTAAAATTGCCCCCCCTTATACTGATGTAGGCCCACACATTTGACTGCTCCCAAAGACGTTAGTAAATCCTACATCCTGTGGTGGTCTCAATCCTTCTCAGAGCCCTGGTGAAAATTTGTGTATAAAGTTGTTGCTGTAAATACCAGTTACCCTTTACCTAGTAGGCATGAGTAATGGTAGCAGCTAATGCATCAAATAATATCTGAATTCATTGAACTGATTGAATAAAACGGTGCACCTGTAGCTACGAAAAGTATAAGGAATCCAGAACAGTCAAAGTTTTTGCTTTTAACTTGTCCCATGATTTTATTTTCCCAGCCAGTAGAAGGTTGCTGAAATGAAGAATCTCGGCCTTCTCCCATACTTTAGTAATATTTATGCGCACCTGTAAATCCAGCATCTTAGATTCATGAAGAGACATAAAGGGATGAAATTGAGATAAGTGGTATTGTTCTTTTATCTTGTTATACCTGGTTATATCTGAAGTATACTAAATGGGGAAGCTTATACCTATTGTGCTTTGGTAGTTTTGGAATTTGAGAAACTGGGGATGCTGTATATTGTCCTCCATCAGCATCTGTTTAAGATGGAAATTATTGACAGGTTTGTGAATGTTACTATTCTTACAGCCCAATCTAAGAAAGCTGTTTCATAGTATTTTTTAAAATGGGGTAGTGCTAGGTCACCATCCTCAATAGCAAGATTAAGGCCCTCATTATGAGATTGGCAGTAAATCCCACTTACCGCCACACAGATTGCTGCCAACATGCCGCCACCGCGGCGCATATCCGTTCACCATATTCTGACACACACACACCAATCCATCACTATTCAGCCACATACACAATTCCGCCACACTAAAGGTCAGTGTTAAACTGGCGGTATCAAAACCCACACCGTTACGCCAACAGAACAATGCCCACCACATTATGACCCACGAATCACCATGACGGACATTCAATGGCGGTAAATCATTGGCGGTACATACCGCTGTGCTCAAAATACACACACATACACAAAACAACACCACATTGGACAATTCAAACAACACACACCTGCCACCTATACACACACCACTATAAAACATACACCCACATTACCCACAACCCTTTACCATTACAAACAATTGCCACCAGGGAGAGACAGCAAGACCACAGACACAACCAGAGCCACACACTACTCACACCTATACACCACTCATATACCCCATATCACACACCCCAACACATTATCCACCACACCCACACCCTCACCTACACACCTCACAAAACACCTATGGCACCACAAAGACACCCCAGATTCACAGAGGATGAGCTAAGGGTCATGGTGGAGGAAATCATCAAGGTAGAGCCTCAGCTATTTTGAGCACAGGTGCAGCAGATATCGATAGCTTGGAAGATGGAGCAATGGTGGAGAATCGTGGACAAGGTCAACGCCGTGGGACAGCACCCCAGAACTAGGGATGACATCAGGAAGAGGTGGAACGACCTACAGGGGAAGGTACGTTCCATTGCAGCAAGATACCAGCTCGCTGTACAGAGGACTGACAGCATGGTAGGAGCAAGTCTTGGCAATCATGCATCCTGAGGACCTGGCCGGAGTAGGAGGAGGACTGGACTCTGGTAAGTGAACTTTTTACTACTGTCACCCCCCTACCTGCATGCCATCACATACCCCCACCCTCACCCTCACTCCCACCACTCCACCACGTCCCACACACCCCACCATCACATCTCACATATCCCAATGCCAAGCCCTGCATGCCATACCAATGCATGGACACCACTAACAGCCCTGCATGGACACCTATCACTAAAGCATGCACACTAGAGAGAATCAGCTAGCCCACCACATATCAACTTATACAAGTGAAAGCTGCCAGGGCAAATACAACCATAGGGGGCAAGCCACGGATGCACAATATGTCAGACACAGAAACAATAACACATAATTTACATCCCCACAGGTACCCCAGCCAATGTCACTGGAGAGGAGGTGCCAGCATTATCCAGTCCTCCAACTGAAGAAACCCACAGTGATGACAGCAACTCTGGTCGCCTGGATCTGGATGACCAGCCTGGCCCATCAGGGACCTCTGGACAGTCAGTTATCCAGGCCCAGTCACGTACCACCACAGAGCCTCCCCCATCTGGAAACACCACCAAAGCACCCACCCAGCGTACCCACACCTCCGTCCCCAGGACACGTCAATCAGCAGTGTGTCCACCTCTACAGGGACCCCAGGGCACACCTCATACCCAAGACAATCAGGGACCTGGGGTCAGTGGCATTAGGCACACGGTTCAGGGGACAGAGGCACAGGTCAACAGGGAAACTGGGAGGAGTGCTGTGAGCCAGGGGGAGGACAGGCCCAGGGAATCGACTCTCCAGGAGGCACTTGCAGAGATCCTGGAAGCATATCAACATTCCCAGGACACGATGGGCCAGATCCTGGACAATGTGCAGGAGAACAGGAGGTTGCAGGAGGGACAGTACCAGGGGATCAGGGAGGACTTGCAGGCCATCAGCACTACCCTGGACTCCATATCAGGGGAGCTGGCAGACATTGCCAATATTATGAGGGAGGCAGTCACACAACAGCGGGCCCCTGCCACTAGCCAGACATCTGAACTGCCTTCCACCTCCACTGCCGCTAGTGGATAGGAGGCCCCGCCACAGGACCAACAGGCTACCAGCACCCCTCCCCCTGCAGAAGAAGAACCACCCCGCAAACGTTCCCTGCGTCCAGACAGAAGCCAGAGACAGTTGCTAAGACCCCTGCCAGGAAATGAGACTCTCCTGATTGTCACCCTTGTGTCCCACTCTGTCACCCTGTCCACCTTGAACTGTCATTGCTCCTCTTCCTATGGCCCCTTGGACAATGCACCTGTGCTACAGACTGAACAATACCCTGGAATTTCCTCCATCATCCCCCCATCCCATTGCACTTGCCCCTCAATAGTTTAGCACTTCAATAAACACCCTTGGAAAAAATAGAAATAAGGAGTATGTCAAATCTTTAAAGTATATATTAGTTTGACTAGGTTCAAATTGCAATTCAGCTTTACAGTAAATGAGCATATGTTAATGACCTGTAGCTTGCTGCAGTGATCACACCAGGAGCTATTGTGAGGCACCAACATCTGTAAAAATGAATTGCCAAAGGGTACAGTAAGTGGGCATAGAAGTGGGAAATAACAGCATGCCAGTGCCACAGAAATTCTAAATAATGACAATGAAATGTGAAGTAACACTGTCTTACCTGTGTGTCATTGGAAGTATTATCTGATGACTGCTGTTCTGTTGTCCTCATTCTCATCCTTTGCCTCCTTATCCTCACTGTCCACAGGGTCCACTGCTGCCACATGGGCATCTCCAGCCTCCTCCTCTTCCTGCAGAAAAGGCACATGGTGTCTCAGGGCAAGGTTGTGCAACATCAGCATGCCACTATTATCTGGCAGACCTTATTGGGTGAGTAGCACAGGGATCCACATGTTAGATGGAGGCACCTGAACCTGGCCTTCAGGAGGCCAAAGGTCGTTTCTATAATCCTTCTGGTTTGCCCATGTGCCTCATTGTAACGTTCTTCTGCCCTTGTCTTGGCATTCCTCACAGGGGTCAGCAACCAAGATAGTTTGGGGTAACCAGAGTCACCTGCAATATTGAGGGACAACATTTAGCCACACACCATCCCATATGGCCCACACCATACCCGTACACCAACATATACTGGGTGGGAACCAGGGATCACCTATTAGCCACACCCTGTGCCTCTATAGTTGGCCCATCACATTTGGGATGCTGCTTTTCCTCAGGAGAAAGGCATCATGCACCAACCCAGGATACTAAGCATTGACGTTGGAGATGTGTTGGTGTGCCAAGCACATCATCTGTACATTCATAGATTAGAAACTCTTTCTGAACACCTGTTCAATTTGACGGGGGAACAAATGCAATATGTGTTCCATCAGTCACCCCAAGTATGTTGGGGATATGTCCCATTGCATAGAAGTTGGCCTTCACTGTGGCCAAATTTTACACCTGGGGAAAGACTATGTAGCTGCATATGTGTTTAATCAGTGCAGACAACACTCTTGTCAGCACCATTGAGAACATTGGCTGTGACATTCCTGCTGCCAAGCCCACTGTCACATGGAAAAAAACAGTTGCCAGGAAATAGAGCACAGATAGAACTTGCACAAGAGGGGGGATCCCAATGGGGTGACGGATAGCTGATATCAGGTCAGGTTCCAATTGGGCACACAGCTCTGTGATTGTGGCCCTGCCAAGTCTATAGGTGAGGATGATGTGCCTGTCCTCCATTGTTGCCAAGTCCACCAGGGGTCTGTACACAGGGGTATGTCTCCATCTCCTATTAATCCGCAGCAGTAGCATTCTATAGGGAAAAAGAGTCAGGAGCCAGTCACAAACTGAACAATGGGGCTACAGCAGTACATTGCATGCTGTTAACTTGTAATGGGTCAGTGTGAATTGTCCAGTATGTTCAAATTTAAACAGTGATGCCGCAATTATTCAGGGTCTTCCCCCTTCCCCTTGAAATGGCGTCCGCCTGTCCTGTGTGGAGGGACAGGTGGAAGTGAGGTAATTCCGCTGACGTTGTGCACCGTTGCGGGAGGCGGTCAGGAACCGCTGTGCAACTCCTCATTGGTTATAATTGGGCCCTATGGGTTACAGTGGCCGAGGGTGATGTGCGCTGGCAGTGACGGTATGCACCGCCACGGACGTGACCGCCATTTTATATCTGATTCCTCACTTGCTACCTGACCTTCAACAGGAGAGGACCACTGCATGTGCTGCTGTGACCTGTGTCTGGAACCCACAATGGCCCATGTGACTGGGGAAAGGGCCCCTGCCTTCACTTCGACTTAGTTGGAGAGACTGGTGGAGGGGGTCCTACCCCAGTACGGACTGCTGTATGGGCCTCCAGACCAACAGGTAAGTACACTGTGAGCATGATGCATGTGGCATGAATGCATGGAGTGGTGTGAAGGCCTTGTGTAAGGGGGTGGGCGGATGTCCTCTGTGCGGCGTATTGGTTGTGTGCTGTGCCATCTGTGTGGAAATGGTGATGTGAAGGGGTTTGGTGGGCCATAGGTACAACAGGCAGGACTGTCTGACTAATACTATTTTCCTGTGTGTATTTCCTCTGCAGGTCAGAGCCCATCAAAAGAAAGGTATATGGCGTGCCATCGCCAAGGACGTGCGGACCCTGGGGGTCTATGGCACGCGGAGCACCCACTGTCGGAAACGGTGGGAGGACCTGAGACACTGGACACAGAAGACGGCAGAGGCCCAGCTGGGGATGGCCTCCCAACGAGGAAGGGGTGCCCATCGAACCCTGACCCCCCTGATGGCCCGCATATTGGCAGTGGCCTATCCATAGCTGGATGTGCGCTTGAGGGCATCACAGCAGCCACAAGGGGGTGAGTACAGTGCCCATCATTACTACTAACGCCTGGTGGGGTGGTATCCGGGTGGTGGATGTGTGTCAGTTAGTGCCCCTAGGCCAGGCCTGACATTGCAGCGTAAGTCCCCTGGTGGGTAGGGTTCTTAAGGGATAATCCTGCTACCTAGCTCGTAGGCATCCGCTACTGGTCAGGCCTGCATGGGTCCCAGGTGTGCTGGATTTGGCAGTGTGTGCCCCTTTCCATACCTTGGTGGCTAGCAATATCACCGGTAGTGTAATGCACAGTGCGTAGGCCTGTTCCCTGTGTGTGAGGGTGCTGTGTACACCAACGGTGGAGTTGGTGCAGCTATTGAGCAAATGTATCCTTTGTCTCTCCCCCCTTCTTGTTTTGTCACTCTGTCCTTATGTGCATTAGTATCATCTGCCAGAGGAGCAGAGGCACTGGCGACGGAGACAGCTGCATCCCATAGGACCCAGGAGGCAGAGTCCACCAACGGTGAGGGCACCAGTGGCTTGGAGGGCGAGGGGAGCACCACGGTGTAGACTGGAGTGGACAGTTCAGACACAGATACCTCCTCAGATGGAAGCTCCCTGGTGGTGGCGGACACTTCTGTGACCACCCCAGCTACAGATACAGCCACCACCCCCATACCAGCACTGCCCTCCCAGCAGCCCCTCATTGAGTTGCCCGTGCCCACTCACCCAGGAGGATGGGGATCTCCTTCGCCCAAAGCACCTCATGCCCCGCCCCAGTGAGCCCTGCTGCCCTGAGTGAGGAGGCTATTGACCTGCTGGGATCCATCTCTGTAGGGCAGTCAACCATTGTGAATGCCATCCAGGGGCTGGCAGCCCAGATGCAACAGACTAATGTATTCCTAGAGGGCATTCACACTGGCTTGGCAGCCCAAAAGAGATCAATCCAGGCTCTGGCCTCCTCTCTGATGGCAGCCATCGTTCCTGTTTATACCCTCCCCCTCCAACTTCGTCTTCCCAATCCCATTCCCCTCAACCCCAACGTATCCCAAGCACACAGGCAGACGAGCATGCACACAAGACAACACACAAGCGTGGCACAGGAAAACACAAGCACCACACTTCATCCGACAGGCATACACACAAACACCATCCACATGCAGACATACCAATATCCACAATTTTCACTGTCTCCCCCTCCTCCTCCTCCACCTCCCTCCCAGTTCCGTCTACACTTACACCTGCATGCACTACACATCATCCACTACGATCATCACCACCACATCTAGCAGAACCCATACCTCACTGGCAGACACCTCCCCAACAGCAATGCACACGTCCCCTGTGTCCTTTCCCACTGTGTCTGTCTCCCCCAGGGTACACAAACACAAGCACACAGGCACCCAACAGCCATCCACCTCACAGCAGCATCCAGCCCATTCACCTGCACCCAAAATCAACAGACCACCACCTCCTACAACCACTCCCTCTTCCTCCATTCCCAAACCTTCTCCCTCTTCCTACCCCAATGTCCCTAAAAAACATTTCCTATCCATCATTGATCTCTTCCTTCCCCCTCCCCCCGTCCTGCACGTCTGGCCAGGGTGCCAAAAACCCAGCCAAGCACCTCAGCCACCCAGTCATCACCACACCCACTCGGGGTGGAAAAGGATCCAGGGCACATGTCCTGAGGGTGACGGAGCCTGTACCAGGCAGCCTCAAGGGAAAGGAGCCTGCCACAGCTGCTGCCAGGAAGACAAAGGAGCCTGGCCCAGCTGCTGCCAGGAAGACTAAGGAGTCTGCCCCAGCTGCTGGTAAGAAGTTAAAGGAGCCTGGCCCAGCTGCTGCCAGGAAGATTAAGTAGCCAGCCCCAGCTGCCAGGAAGAGCAAGGAGCCAGCTCCAGCAGGCAGGAATGGCAAGGGGCCTGGGGCAGGAACTGTGACAGAGCCCCCACCACCAACCATGGTTGCGCAGCTGTCCGAGATTGCAGAGGATGGGCAGGAGCCTCCCCCCACCAGCAGCACCACCACCTCCAGTGGGCAGCCATCCGAGGCTGCAGGCGATGGACAGGAGCCTCCCCCCACCAGCAGCACCACCACCTCCAGTGGGTAGCCATCCGAGGCTGCAGGGGATGGGCAGGAGCCTCACCCCACTAGCAGCCCACCACCTCCAGTGTGCACCCATCCAGGGCTGCAGGGGACGGGCAGGAGCCTCCCGCCAGCACAGCAGCACCACCACCACCATTGAGTAGCCATTACCGCCGGCAGACGGTATGAAATCATGTCTCCATGGGCTGCTGTGTGGCCTGCCCCCAGAAAATTCAGTGGCTATGACACCCACCTGAGAGACTGTGACTGTGCACTCCCAGGATCAAGAGCACAGGGCATGATGCCCCCTCCAGAACCAGTGGGTAAGACACCCACCTACCCCAGCCTCCCCAGGATCAAGAGCACAGGGCACGATGCCCCCTTCAGAACCAGTGGGTAAGATACCCACCTACCCCAGCCTCCCCAGGATCATGAGCACAGGGCACAATGCCCCCTCCAGAACCAGTGGGTAAGACACCCACTTGAGTGACTGTGGCCTTTCACTCCCCAGGACGAAGCACAGGGCATGCTGCCCCCTCCAGAGCATATGGGCAAGTCACCCACTTGAGAGACTGTGACCTTGCACTCCTCAGGACCAAGCAGAGGGCATGTTGCCCTCTCCAGTGCATGTGGGCAAGTCACCCACTTGAGAGACTGTGGCCTTGCACTCCCCAAGGACCAAGCACAGAGCATGTTGCCCCCTCCAGAACCAGTGGTCTTGTTCCACCTGCCCCCCTGAGGTGCCTGCCTATTTCCCAACTGATGCCCCTGCAGTGTTCTCTCCGTGTTGAGGCTGGTGCCATGTGGGGCCTTGGAATTTGGCCTGTGGCCATGTGGACAATGTACATTGTGGACTGTGCTGTGTCCCTTTTTATGTACATATGTATATATCTATTATCTTGCCTCACTCATTTATCTTGATGTGTTGCTCTCATTACATTCACTTTTTCTAAAACGTATTGTCCTTGCATTATTCATCCGAGGTACGGGGTAAATATGTTTTAGTGCTGCAGCTATTTGTGTGTATGGTGTTGGGGAGAGGTGTGTGTGGTGTGTGTGTGTGTGTCACTCTCTTTTTCCTCCCCACCATTGTGCGCTACGCGGCTATACTCACCGTTGTCGCCTTCACCGGTGTTGGTGTTCGTGGTGGAGCAGCACGTAGAAGACCATGGGGAAGACATGCAGCTCGGGCTCCATGGCGGCGCGTTGTTCCCTGTATCTCCAATTGTGAGTCCATTCCCTTCTGAGGTCTGTTTCCGCCAGGCTTTTGATGTCCTTGGTGCCGCCCTGGAAAAGGTGGTGGTTTCTTAGGTCATAAAATGGTGGGTGGAGCATTGACTTCTGCCTGGCTGTAGGCGGCTACCGCCGTGGTGCCTGTTGTTTCCGCCCTGGCGGTCGGTGTGGTAAAGTGGCTGTCTATCGGAGATCTATCCGCCATGGTCATAATTTGGCGGTAATTCTCGCCAGCCTGTTGGCGGCATTACCGCCACTTTTGCACCAGCCGCCGGGTTGTAATGAGGGCCTAAGTGTTTCCATTTTAGTACGGGGTTTCTTCCTTGACCATATAAACTGATGCAGCATTAGATCAATTTCCCCAAATAAATTTTGGGGAACTTTTACAATGACATTCGAAAAAAATAAAAGAAACAGTGAGAGGATCTTCATTTTTGCGCCCAATAACTGTTAAGGGGAACGATTGCCATTAACAAAGAAGATTTTTGCACTTTTTAAAATGTAGACAGATATTTTAAATGATAAAGATCCATGAAATCATGAGAAACATAAATGCCCAGATATCTAATGGGGTATGAGGCTTGCTAGTGCGCCCTCATATCAGCTGGCAAGACACTTTTCATATTGTTAAAGAAAAGAGCCTCTGACTTCAAATGATTAACTTTATACCCTCCTAGGTCGGTAAATATTTTAATCTTAGGGAATGCTCTATTCACATTCTGTTCTTCTGCCGCTAGACACAGGATCATGTCATCTGCAAGCAATGTTACTTTGGATGCATTCTGTAGAGGTGGCTTAATCTGGGGATCTTGACATAGTGCGGCCAACAAGGGCTCTATGAAGAGTACAAATAGATCTGGGGACATAGGGCACCCTTGACAGATTGACAAAATTCCAGCTATACCTTTGTTAATTAGAATTTTAGCTTCTGCTTTCTTATACACATTTTGTATTAGTCTCACCAGTTTGCGAGGAAATTTAAACCTATATAGTATTGTAGTCCCATTGGGCTAGATCAAAGGCTTTCTTTGCATCCAGCTTGACAAAAGCAGCCTTGACTATATTCTTTGTGAAGCGATCTATCGCTTGTGGCAAATAATTTGTGTTGGTTGAAATTGTTCTTTCCAGAAGAAATTGAACTACCCCATTAGCTTGTCCTAATAGGGTAGTTCTAATAACCATAACCCTCATGAATAATTTGTAATCATTGTTCAAGAGACTGATAGGGCCATATGAGCTCGGCTTATCAGCTGGTTTGTCCTTCTTCAAACAGCTAACGATTACCTCCTCTGTAAATGATTTAGGCATCTCACCCCTGTTTAATATTTCATTAAACAAAGTAACTAAGAATACGGCAATCTGTTCCATCAGAACTTTATATATCTCAGCAGGTTGTCCATCACTCCCACAAGCCTTCCCATTAGGGGAGTTTTAAATAACCTCTTTGATTTCAATCAACATGATTGGCACCACTGATGATGTCTGAAGTTTTTCACTAGTATAATGTGTTACGAATACTCTCCCTATTGGTTTGATGGGGTTTGAGGTCCAATATTTATAGTTTGGTGTCCTGGTCTGGAAGATGGGAGAAACTTCCAGGCCTTCCTTTGAAATGTACAGATGCCCTGCCTCCCATGTTCTGGCTCCAAGCTGGCTGGAGTGACAATACAGGATAGTTGAGCTCTCTTGTCGGTGGAAAGGACAAGTCTACTCAGGTGTAAGTAAGGCAGTGTTAAGCTCCCCCATATCAAGCCAGTTAATGGCCCATTAAGGCCCATCAATTCACACCTAAACTCCCATTGTGTGTGGCTGTCTAGAGGGAATGCACAAATCCCAGCTGTCACCTAACCCAGACTTGTTATTCAGAGGCAGACACAGGCACAAAATTGTTAAAAGTATGAAAATACCAACTTTCTAAAAGTGGTCCTATCAGACTTACAATTTAAAATCTGACTTCACGTAAGTTGTGATTTTAAATTGTGAGTCCAGAGACACTAAAACCCTGGATTTCTATTTTTCCCAATTGGGAAAAAGGTAATCCCAATGTTATTGTATGGGAGAGACAGGCCTTGTAATAGTGAAAATGAATTTAGCAGTTTTTCACTACCAGGACATGTTTAACTTAAAAGTACATGTCCAATGATTTTTAACTACACTTCACCCTGCCCTTGGAGTTAACCATGGCCTTCCTTAGGGGCGACATATATGTATTAAAAGGGAAGGTTTGGGCCTGGCAAGTGGGTGTACTTGCCAGTTTGAAATGGCAGTTTAAAACTGCACACACAGGCTTTGCAGTGGCGGCCTCAGAAATGTTTGAAAGGCTTCTATAGTGGGTGGCACAATCTGTACTGAAGGCACACTAGTAGAACTTAATTTACAGGCCCTGGGCACATGTAGTGCACTTTACTAGAGACTTACAAGTACATTAAATATGTCAATTGTGGACACACCAATGTTACCATGTTATAAGCAGGGAGAACATGCACTTTAGCAATGGGTAGCAGTGTTAAAGTGCAAAGAGTCCTAAAGCCAACAAAAACAAGGTTAACAAAACAGAAGGTCAGAATGCAAAAAAGTTAAGGGAAGCTACACCAAGGATGCCAAATCTAACACTTATGTTAAAGTTGACTTGCTTAATTAGCCAGTAGCAAACCTTATTTTTCAGTTGTGCAGGTAATTCAGTCACATCAGAGCATAAGGGTGGAACATCTCTAAGGATGACTACGTATGGACAGGCATCAGGGGACAGATTAATAGTGTAACAAAAATGTTTCCCTAAGGGTTCAGCTGTAGTAGTTGTAGTGGCTGTTTGTCTATGACCCCCACATGCCAGCATTCCCTGTTAGTGTTAGGTATGGGCTTGTTCTCTATTTGCATCAAAGAGGCTCTGTGAGAGCCAATAATTGGGAGCAAAGGTGGGAATGAAGCCAGTGGCTCTAGATGAAGACCGGCCTCTGCAATACCCCTCTCACAAGCCAGGCCTGAACGAGGGTGACAGTACGAAAGTACAATCAAGTGGAACAACTTGGCCGGGAAGGAATTGACAGCAGCTTCCCTGTACCCCGGGAACCCTCCCCTATGGCAGAAAGTTTGCTACCTCTTTCTCAAGGGCACCTATGCGTTCAAGTAGAGGGCTGGTGGAAGACTCAAACATTGATCTAAGTCTAACATGTAACACATCCCAGTCCATGTCTATGAAATTGTCCCTATTGGTCACACCAGCAGCACTAACTGAAGTGCTTAAAGGTAGCTGAGCGGATGTCAAGCAATATAGGTTAAATGGCATCACTTGAGCTTCCTCAGTCTTTACTTTTCTCCTCTTCTTGGCTGATGGTTTGGAGAATGTTGTAGGCTGCTGAAAAGGACTATTGCTCTGGGTACTAACATTCTCAGTGGGAGGACTATTGGTGTGTATAATAACAGCAGGTGAGGTGCAAACAGCCAGCATCCAGGAGACAACAGGGATACAAGATTCCAGAGAGTGGAAGTAAGGTGGATCAAAGAAGAGTCTGCTAGGTCTAGCGATAATCATCGCTCAGGTAGGTCTATTTATTTGGTGATTGCACCCATCACACCAACAAGAAATGTATCCAACGTGGTACTTTGCAGCTCCAAGTGTTTGTTGTGGGGTGCACATTTCTTTTTGTCCATTTTCCCAAACAACAACAATCAAGAGCGCCCAATGCTCTGATATCAGGTAGTGATTCTGTCAAAGCCCAGCTCACCTGAGTCCTTGTTCAGTTCTGATGGAGGTTGAAGACAATCCGACCCCACCCTGAAACTGCTTGTTCCAGCACACTAGTTTTTAAAACAGTGCACTAAGAACAGAAGCTCAAGGGAAGGGGGGAAGTGGATAAAATAAAATAGAGAGACAACACCGTTCTTGCGTTTCCACTGTTGAAGTGCTGCACAAATCTGCGGCCCTTTCTGACTTCTGTAGAAACTGGTGCCTAATGAAACATAAACAAAGAACAGATAAGTACAACCTATTCCTAAATGGGTTCCTGACTATCCCTTTATTTATTAGAAATTCTCTTCTAAAAGTACCTCTTGGATCCTGGTCTCTAGTTTCCAGGTTTGGAATGTGTTACTGCTCTGGGATGTGCTTTCTATTGCTGTAAAGCTTCTAAAACATTAAACAAATACCGTTATCAGAATTACCAATATCTAACATTCATCTTAATATAACTAAAGCCTAAACTCCCAATAGCAGACTCACTTTTCCCATATTTCCAGAATCTGTTATAAAACAAATACTGTACATTTACATCAAAATACAGCATGTAATTTGTGCAAGTACTTGATTTACTGTTTGTCTTGCTGTTAATGGTTTCCACTGTTCAATTCTTAAAAGTTCCATAAAAAAAAATGTTTGCTTCACAAAGTTCCGCAAAGTATTCTTGTAACAAAGAGTTTGAATCACAATGTTCGTGGAAGGTATCTTGTTTCAAATTGTCTATACACGAATCCAGAAATTGTTGTCAAAGTTCTTTCAGGTAATAAAAAGTTTTGCACTTACTTGTTGCTGGCAAGAGATACTGATCAGTCTAACCTTGTCTTCTTTCTCTTTTGCAGGTTGCTTGTAGGAGAGAGGCTGAGGCAAGGAGGAACCGGAAACCGGAGGAAGGAAGAGCCAGCAGCTGCACCCATTGAAGCCAATGAAAGTCTGTAGAGAGCAGGAGTGCCAGCGCCGAGGGATCTGGTCTCAGGTAAGCGGGAGGTAGACGAGCACAAGCACTGGGTGAGGCTCGGGGGCTGCCTTTTATAGGGCTGGGTGTGGTTCGGAGAGCTGGGTGTGGTTTGAAGGGCTGGGTGTGGTCCTCACATGCTGCACATGTTCTTGAAAGGTGTGCAGAGCTGGGTGTGGTTTGAAGAGCTGGGTGTGGTCCTCACATGCTGCACATGTTCTTGAAAGGTGTGCAGAGTTTCAGTTATTATGCAAATGAGTTGAATTAACACATGGCCTAGGGAGGAGTGTTTTAAAGAAGCCTTGGTAAGAGCAAGGCCCAATGTGTAAACAAAACAGCACATTAAACAACATACACAGAAGCCTAGGGGGGGGGAAGGTGAGATAACAAGAAAGGCTTTCAATAGTAAGTTTAAAAGGGAGCTATTACAGAACCCACTAGTGCAGTGAGAGGGGACATGCTCTTTGCTGTGCACAAACCCTAACAGTTGCCCCCCTCAAAGGCCCTCCTACAGGACGGGGTTTTCCTGGATTTTTTAAATAAAACCGTCTAATCAGCTGTGGGGCATGTACATATGATGCTGGTTCCCATGAATTCTCAGATTCATCATATCCTTTCCATTCTACTAAATAAAACAGACGTCCACTAATTCTTTTTGAGTCTTTTATGCTTTTCACTTCATATTCTAGATTTCCCTTAATTGGTATGGGTGGAGGTGGTGGTTCAGGTCGGGTTTTTGGGTTGTACGGCTTAAGCAAGGACACATGGAATGTAGTATGTACTGGATATTCTTT
Organism: Pleurodeles waltl; assembly: GCF_031143425.1. NCBI lineage: Eukaryota > Metazoa > Chordata > Amphibia > Caudata > Salamandridae > Pleurodeles > Pleurodeles waltl. The sequence continues at coordinate 486,753,166 of NC_090436.1, forward strand.
TGGTAAATCTAATTTTACTGTTACCGGTTTTACTATGGCAGTTATACTAAAGGGTCCAATGAAACGTGGTTGCAGCTTTCGGGATCCCTCTATGTTTAGGTTCTTTGTGGAGAGCCATACCTTGTCACCAATTTTATACATTGGGGCCTCAGATCTGTGTTTGTCTGCTTGTCTTTTCATGCTTCCCTTATACTTTAATAAATGTTTCCTGGCTTTGTCTTGTATGTCACCTAACCTCGTTAGTCTATCCGTTACTGTAGGTAACAGGGAATCTTCTAACAAAATGGGTATAGCTCTTGGATGATACCCCTGCAAGAAATAGAATGGTGAGCAAAGTAGAGCTGAATGCTCAGTATTATTATAAACAAACTCCGCTACAGGGAGAGCTTCCAACCATTCACTAGAATAATCAGCCAATAAACAACGTAGCGTTTGAAGTAAGGTTTGGTTCAGTCGTTCAGTCTGTCCATCTGTCTCTGGGTGGAAAGCAGTGGATAATGCCACATCTATTTTCAGTTTTTCACATAATTTTTTCCAAAATCTAGAGTTGAACTGGCTCCCTCGGTCTGACACCACTTTGCTTGGCAAACCATGTAAACGCACAATTTCCCTCATAAAAATATCGGCAAATTCTGCCGCCATGGGTAATTTCCGTAATGGTACAAAATGTGCCATTTTAGATAAAAAATCCACTATAACCAACACTGTTGTGAAAGATTTTACAGGTGGTAAACCTACAATAAAGTCTACGCTCACAGTGTGCCAAGGTTGTTTGGGTGTTGGCATTGGTATTAACAAGCCGTCAGGGGCCTTATGAGAAGATTTATGTCTTGCACAAATTGGACAGGTAGTGACAAATTGCTTAATGTCCTTTCTTATAGTGTCCCACCAAAAGTGTTTTTGCACATTTTCCAGGGTTTTTACCCAACCAGGATGACCTGCCAACGGGGAGGCATGATGCCACATTATCACCTGTGTTTGTAATTCAGAGGTGGGCACTAACATCATGTTGTCGTGATACAATAAACCTCGTTGTATTGTGTTATGGGAATCCTTTAACCAATCCTGAGATGCTATTTTCATGTGTGCATTATATAGATCTGTGATGAAATCCTTCTGTTGTACTGGTGCCAAAAACTTTTGGGGAAGAATAATGGGTTCTCCTATTTTATCTTGTTTCATGTCTGAGGTATGTCCGTATCTAGATAACAAATCAGATTGAATTTGTTGTGCACCTGGTCTATAGGTTATTACAAAGTCAAATGTGCTAAAAAAAATTAACCAGCGCATCTGACGTGGTGTTAGTGCTTTAAGTGATCCAAAAAACTGTAGGTTCCTATGGTCAGAAAAGATTGTAACTGGGTACTTGGCTCCCATTAAACGGTGCCTCCATTCTGAAAAGGCTACTTTGATAGCTAGTAGTTCCCTTTCAGCCACAATGTAATTTTGTTCAGCTGGTAATAACTTTTTGGAATAGAAGGCTATAGGATGTAACTGGCCATCTACTGCATCTCGTTGAGAGAGAACTCCTCCTAAAGCTACTTGTGAAGCATCCGCTTCAACAAAAAAGGGCAAGTCAGGATCAGGATGTTTCAGAATTGGGGCTGAAGTGAATTTTTGTTTTAGGAGTTGAAAGGCGTGTGCCGCCTCATCAGTCCAAAGAAATTGTTGCCCTTTCCACAACAAGGTAGTTATTGGGGCCGCAATGTCTGCAAAATGTGCAATAAACCTCCTATAAAAATTGGCGAAACCCAGAAATTTCTGAATATCTTTTACAGAGGATGGTTCTGGCCAATCAGCAACAGCACTGATTTTCTTTACATCCATAGTTATTCCTTGAGGTGACAGGCAGTATCCTAAAAAGTCCACCTTGCTGACATTAAAAGTACACTTTTCTAACTTAGCAAAAAGATGATTTTCTTTTAACTTTGATAATACTGCACGAACATGTTGGGTATGTTCTTCTGAGTTCTTAGAGTAAATGAGGATGTCGTCTATGTATACTATGACACAAACGTCCAGGAATTCGTGTAGGACCTCATTTATAAAGAACTGAAAGGCCGCAGGGGCATTACATAACCCAAAGGGCATTACTGTGTACTCAAATAAACCAAACTTTGTCTTGAAAGCTGTCTTCCACTCATCCCCCTCTTTTACTCGGACCAGGTGGTAAGCTCCCCGCAGATCTAGTTTAGTGTATACAGTAGAATGTCTTAATTGATCCAGCAACACAGGTATTAGAGGAAGAGGATATTTATTCTTTATTGTAGCCTTATTTAGTCCTCTATAATCGATACACGCGCGCAGGGATTTATCCGGCTTCGGGATAAAAAAGAGTGGAGATGACACCGGAGATGTGGAATGACGGATGAACCCAGACTGTAGTAGGTCATCTAGGTAGGTTCTTAAGTATTTGGTTTCTTCATCAGTCAAAGCATATACTCTGTTATTAGGTAAAGGGGCCCCTGGGATAAGATCTATACGACAGTCATAAGACCGATGTGGGGGCAGCACACTAGCCTTTACTGGATCAAAGACGTCTTTAAAGTCAGAATATTCAGGAGGGAGACTTGGTTCATCTTGTGTAAGACTAGCACAGTGTAATACTGTGCTCTGTTCTGTATCTGCTTCTTGATAGCAATTGGTTCTACAGAAAGAGGAATCCAAAGTAACAGTTCTATTCACCCAATCAATTTTTGGGTTATGAGTTGTTAACCAGGGTACCCCGAGAATCAAACCAAAATTAGGAGTATCTATCAGATCAAAGCTAATCACCTCTGTGTGCCCGTTCTGACAGACCATAACAAGTGGACTTGTTTGTTTTGTGATTAATCCAGAGGTCAATTCTGACCCATCCACTGCACATACTGCTTCTGGACAAGGCTTTAGGCACATAGGAAGTCCTAAGTTTTCAGCTAACTTATTATCCACAAAATTTCCTGTCGCGCCTGAGTCCAGTAGGACAGGGAGAGAATGCCTCACTTGGGTAGTAACAATTAAAACTACCTGAATTATGAAATGTCTAGGTATGTGCGGTACCATGAAGGCTGCAGCATTAGAGGTTTTATTAAGATGTTTTCTCAAACAAGTAACCTCTCCCCTTGTCGAGCTTAATCGTTTCCCGATTCAGTTGAGGAGGTGGAGGAAACAGCACCCTTTCGTGGAGCTTTAGGCTTTACTGGACATTCTCTGGCAAAGTGACCCGCCCTCCCACAATATAAACATAATTGAAGTTTTCTCCTTCTTTCTTTTTCCTCTGATGTGAGTGGACCTCTGAGTGTCCCTATTTGCATAGGCTCAGGTTCAGGGAGTTTATTATCTGGGTCTTTCTTCTCGTGTCTAATAAAAGTTAACCGTGATTCCAGTTTGTATTTATCTCCCTTTCTTTCTCCTAGTCTATGTTCTAATTTCACAACTAAATCTACAAAGTCCGAATAGTCTTCTGGCAAATCAACGATATGAGCGAGCGCGTCTTTTAACTCGTCTCTCAAACCTTTATAAAAAAGGGAGACACGCTTTTCTTCTGGCCACTGTGTCTCGGTGAGTAAACGATTAAAACTAGTGAGATAGGTCAATAAATCCTTGTTACCTTGTTTAAGATTTAAAAGCTCATTATCACTTGCCTGCATGAAAGTGTGTTTTGCAAAAAGGCTGGTCATGGTACGTTTAAATTGATTCCAATTATGGAGGATGGGATCATCTCTCTCCACGAAAGGAATTGACCAATTGGCTGCTGTGCCACCCAAATAAGACAAGACGAATGCCACTTTCGTAGCATCAGCAGGGAATTGTTGTGGCTTACAAACGAAGTGTAATTGACATTGATTGATAAAAACATGGAATTTGTTACTATCTCCATGAAAACGTTCAGGTGCTGCTAAGGGCACCGCATTAGGAACATTAACAGTAACCTCAACTGGGGGAGGCAAAGTTGTATGTTTTGATGGCGCCCCTGTCTCTGAGGAGGTTTTAAACAAAGGCGTAAAAGCTGTGTTCCACTGAGATCCCCTAAATTTATACCTGCTTAAATCCTGTTTCAAAGAGGTATTCTCCATCTTTAATCTCTCTATTTCCTCTTGCATATGTTGCAAGATGCCAGACACTGATTCATTATGAGCCAAGTCCTCATTTGGGGCCTGCGCCATATCCGTGACGTCAATGCCCTCTATTACTTCCCCGGTATTCATCGTCCACCAGAACTGAAATATATATATATATATATTTTTTTTTTTTAAGGCTTGTGCTTCTGTCAAAGCCCAGCTCACCTGAGTCCTTGTTCAGTTCTGATGGAGGTTGAAGACAATCCGACCCCACCCTGAAACTGCTTGTTCCAGCACACTAGTTTTTAAAACAGTGCACTAAGAACAGAAGCTCAAGGGAAGGGGGGAAGTGGATAAAATAAAAAAGAGAGACAACACCGTTCTTGCGTTTCCACTGTTGAAGTGCTGCACAAATCTGCGGCCCTTTCTGACTTCTGTAGAAACTGGTGCCTAATGAAACATAAACAAAGAACAGATAAGTACAACCTATTCCTAAATGGGTTCCTGACTATCCCTTTATTTATTTGAAATTCTCTTCTAAAAGTACCTCTTGGATCCTGGTCTCTAGTTTCCAGGTTTGGAATGTGTTACTGCTCTGGGATGTGCTTTCTATTGCTGTAAAGCTTCTAAAACATTAAACAAATACCGTTATCAGAATTACCAATATCTAACATTCATCTTAATATAACTAAAGCCTAAACTCCCAATAGCAGACTCACTTTTCCCATATTTCCAGAATCTGTTATAAAACAAATACTGTACTTTTACATCAAAATACAGCATGTAATTTGTGCAAGTCCTTGATTTACTGTTTGTCTTGCTGTTAATGGTTTCCACTGTTCAATTCTTAAAAGTTCCATAAAAAAAAATGTTTGCTTCACAAAGTTCCGCAAAGTATTCTTGTAACAAAGAGTTTGAATCACAATGTTCGTGGAAGGTATCTTGTTTCAAATTGTCTATACACGAATCCAGAAATTGTTGTCAAAGTTCTTTCAGGTAATAAAAAGTTTTGCACTTACTTGTTGCTGGCAAGAGATACTGATCAGTCTAACCTTGTCTTCTTTCTCTTTTGCAGGTTGCTTGTAGGAGAGAGGCTGAGGCAAGGAGGAACCGGAAACCGGAGGAAGGAAGAGCCAGCAGCTGCACCCATTGAAGCCAATGAAAGTCTGTAGAGAGCAGGAGTGCCAGCGCCGAGGGATCTGGTCTCAGGTAAGCGGGAGGTAGACGAGCACAAGCACTGGGTGAGGCTCGGGGGCTGCCTTTTATAGGGCTGGGTGTGGTTCGAAGAGCTGGGTGTGGTTTGAAGGGCTGGGTGTGGTCCTCACATGCTGCACATGTTCTTGAAAGGTGTGCAGAGCTGGGTGTGGTTTGAAGAGCTGGGTGTGGTCCTCACATGCTGCACATGTTCTTGAAAGGTGTGCAGAGTTTCAGTTATTATGCAAATGAGTTGAATTAACACATGGCCTAGGGAGGAGTGTTTTAAAGAAGCCTTGGTAAGAGCAAGGGCCAATGTGTAAACAAAACAGCACATTAAACAACTTACACAGAAGCCTAGGGGGGGGGGGAAGGTGAGATAACAAGAAAGGCTTTCAATAGTAAGTTTAAAAGGGAGCTATTACAGAACCCACTAGTGCAGTGAGAGGGGACATGCTCTTTGCTGTGCACAAACCCTAACAGTTGCCCCCCTCAAAGGCCCTCCTACAGGACGGGGTTTTTCTGGATTTTTTAAATAAAACCGTCTAATCAGCTGTGGGGCATGTACATATGATGCTGGTTCCCATTAATTCTCAGATTCATCATATCCTTTCCATTCTACTAAATAAAACAGACGTCCACTAATTCTTTTTGAGTCTTTTATGCTTTTCACTTCATATTCTAGATTTCCCTTAATTGGTATGGGTGGAGGTGGTGGTTCAGGTCGGGTTTTTGGGTTGTACGGCTTAAGCAAGGACACATGGAATGTAGTATGTACTAGATATTCTTTTGGTAAATCTAATTTTACTGTTACCGGGTTTACTATGGCAGTTATACTAAAGGGTCCAATGAAACGTGGTTGCAGCTTTCGGGATCCCTCTATGTTTAGGTTCTTTGTGGAGAACCATACCTTGTCATCAATTTTATACATTGGGGCCTCAGATCTGTGTTTGTCTGCTTGTCTTTTCATGCTTTCCTTGTACTTTAATAAATGTTTCCTGGCTTTGTCTTGTATGTCACCTAACCTCGTTAGTCTATCCGTTACTGTAGGTAACAGGGAATCTTCTAACAAAATGGGTATAGCTCTTGGATGATACCCCTGCAAGAAATAGAATGGTGAGCAAAGTAGAGCTGAATGCTCAGTATTATTATAAACAAACTCCGCTACAGGGAGAGCTTCCAACCATTCACTAGAATAATCAGCCAATAAACAACATAGCGTTTGAAGTAAGGTTTGGTTCAGTCGTTCAGTCTGTCCATCTGTCTCTGGGTGGAAAGCAGTGGATAATGCCACATCTATTTTCAGTTTTTCACATAATTTTTTCCAAAATCTAGAGTTGAACTGGCTCCCTCGGTCTGACACCACTTTGCTTGGCAAACCATGTAAACGCACAATTTCCCTTATAAAAATATCGGCAAATTCTGCCGCCGTGGGTAATTTCCGTAATGGTACAAAATGTGCCATTTTAGATAAAAAATCCACTATAACCAACACTGTTGTGAAAGATTTTACAGGTGGTAAACCTACAATAAAGTCTACGCTCACAGTGTGCCAAGGTTGTTTGGGTGTTGGCATTGGTATTAACAAGCCGTCAGGGGCCTTATGAGAAGATTTATGTCTTGCACAAATTGGACAGGTAGTGACAAATTGCTTAATGTCCTTTCTTATAGTGTCCCACCAAAAGTGTTTTTGCACATTTTCCAGGGTTTTTACCCAACCAGGATGACCTGCCAACGGGGAGGCATGATGCCACATTATCACCTGTGTTTATAATTCAGAGGTGGGCACTAACAGCATGTTGTCGTGATACAATAAACCTCGTTGTATTGTGTTATGGGAATCCTTTAACCAATCCTGAGATGCTATTTTCATGTGTGCATTATATAGATCTGTGATGAAATCCTTCTGTTGTACTGGTGCCAAAAACTTTTGGGGAAGAATAATGGGTTCTCCTATTTTATCTTGTTTCATGTCTGAGGTATGTCCGTATCTAGATAACACATCAGATTGAATTTGTTGTGCACCTGGTCTATAGGTTATTACAAAGTCAAATGTGCTAAAAAAATTTAACCAGCGCATCTGACGTGGTGTTAGTGCTTTAAGTGATCCAAAAAACTGTAGGTTCCTATGGTCAGAAAAGATTGTAACTGGGTACTTGGCTCCCATTAAAAGGTGCCTCCATTCTGAAAAGGCTACTTTGATAGCTAGTAGTTCCCTTTCAGCCACAGTGTAATTTTGTTCAGCTGGTAATAACTTTTTGGAATAGAAGGCTATAGGATGTAACTGGCCATCTACTGCATCTCGTTGAGAGAGAACTCCTCCTAAAGCTACTTGTGAAGCATCCGCTTCAACAAAAAAGGGCAAGTCAGGATCAGGATGTTTCAGAATTGGGGCTGAAGTGAATTTTTGTTTTAGGAGTTGAAAGGCGTGTGCCGCCTCATCAGTCCAAAGAAATCGTTGCCCTTTCCGCAACAAGGTAGTTATTGGGGCCGCAATGTCTGCAAAATGTGCCAGAAACCTCCTATAAAAATTGGCTAAACCCAGAAATTTCTGAATATCTTTTACAGAGGATGGTTCTGGCCAATCAGCAATAGCACTGATTTTCTTTACATCCATAGTTATTCCTTGAGGTGACAGGCAGTATCCTAAAAAGTCCACCTTGCTGACATTAAAAGTACACTTTTCTAACTTAGCAAAAAGATGATTTTCTTTTAACTTTGATAATACTGCACGAACATGTTGGGTATGTTCTTCTGAGTTCTTAGAATAAATGAGGATGTCGTCTATGTATACTATGACACAAACGTCCAGGAATTCGTGTAGGACCTCATTTATAAAGAACTGAAAGGCCGCAGGGGCATTACATAACCCAAAGGGCATTACTGTGTACTCAAATAAACCAAACTTTGTCTTGAAAGCTGTCTTCCACTCATCCCCCTCTTTTACTCGGACCAGGTGGTAAGCTCCCCGCAGATCTAGTTTAGTGTATACAGTAGAATGTCTTAATTGATCCAGCAACACAGGTATTAGAGGAAGAGGATATTTATTCTTTATTGTAGCCTTATTTAGTCCTCTATAATCGATACACGCGCGCAGGGATTTATCCGGCTTCGGGATAAAAAAGAGTGGAGATGACACCGGAGATGTGGAATGACGGATGAACCCAGACTGTAGTAGGTCATCTAGGTAGGTTCTTAAGTATTTGGTTTCTTCATCAGTCAAAGCATATACTCTGTTATTAGGTAAAGGGGCCCCTGGGATAAGATCTATACGACAGTCATAAGACCGATGTGGGGGCAGCACACTAGCCTTTACTGGATCAAAGACGTCTTTAAAGTCAGAATATTCAGGAGGGAGACTTGGTTCATCTTGTGTAAGACTAGCACAGTGTAATACTGTGCTCTGTTCTGTACCTGCTTCTTGATAGCAATTGGTTCTACAGAAAGAGGAATCCAAAGTAACAGTTCTATTCACCCAATCAATTTTTGGGTTATGAGTTGTTAACCAGGGTACCCCGAGAATCAAACCAAAATTAGGAGTATCTATCAGATCAAAGCTAATCACCTCTGTGTGCCCGTTCTGACAGACCATAACAAGTGGACTTGTTTGTTTTGTGATTAATCCAGAGGTCAATTCTGACCCATCCACTGCACATACTGCTTCTGGACAAGGCTTTAGGCACATAGGAAGTCCTAAGTTTTCAGCTAACTTATTATCCACAAAATTTCCTGTCGCGCCTGAGTCCAGTAGGACAGGGAGAGAATGCCTCACTTGGGTAGTAACAATTAAAACTACCTGAATTATGAAATGTCTAGGTATGTGCGGTACCATGAAGGCTGCAGCATTAGAGGTTGTATTAAGATGTTTTCTCGAACAAGTAACCTCTCCCCTTGTCGAGCTTAATCGTTTCCCGATTCAGTTGAGGAGGTGGAGGAAACAGCACCCTTTCGTGGAGCTTTAGGCTTTACTGGACATTCTCTGGCAAAGTGACCCACCCTGCCACAATATAAACATAATTGAAGTTTTCTCCTTCTTTCTTTTTCCTCTGATGTGAGTGGACCTCTGAGTGTCCCTATTTGCATAGGCTCAGGTTCAGGGAGTTTATTATCTGGGTCTTTCTTCTCGTGTCTAATAAAAGTTAACCGTGATTCCAGTTTGTATTTATCTCCCTTTCTTTCTCCTAGTCTATGTTCTAATTTCACAACTAAATCTACAAAGTCCGAATAGTCTTCTGGCAAATCAACGATATGAGCCAGCGCGTCTTTTAACTCGTCTCTCAAACCTTTATAAAAAAGGGAGACACGCTTTTCTTCTGGCCACTGTGTCTCGGTGAGTAAACGATTAAAACTAGTGAGATAGGTCAATAAATCCTTGTTACCTTGTTTAAGATTTAAAAGCTCATTATCACTTGCCTGCATGAAAGTGTGTTTTGCAAAAAGGCTGGTCATGGTACGTTTAAATTGATTCCAATTATGGAGGATGGGATCATCTCTCTCCACGAAAGGAATTGACCAATTGGCTGCTGTGCCACCCAAATAAGACAAGACAAATGCCACTTTCGTAGCATCAGTAGGGAATTGTTGTGGCTTACAAACGAAGTGTAATTGACATTGATTGATAAAAACATGGAATTTGTTACTATCTCCATGAAAACGTTCAGGTGCTGCTAAGGGCACAGCATTAGGAACATTAACAGTAACCTCAACTGGGGGAGGCAAAGTTGTATGTTTTGATGGCGCCCCTGTCTCTGAGGAGGTTTTAAACAAAGGCGTAAAAGCTGTGTTCCACTGAGATCCCCTAAATTTATACCTGCTTAAATCCTGTTTCAAAGAGGTATTCTCCATCTTTAATCTCTCTATTTCCTCTTGCATATGTTGCAAGATGCCAAACACTGATTCATTATGAGCCAAGTCCTCATTTGGGGCCTGCGCCATATCCGTGACGTCAATGCCCTCTATTACTTCCCCGGTATTCATCGTCCACCAGAACTGAAATATATATATATATATATTTTTTTTAAGGCTTGTGCTTCTGTCAAAGCCCAGCTCACCTGAGTCCTTGTTCAGTTCTGATGGAGGTTGAAGACAATCCGACCCCACCCTGAAACTGCTTGTTCCAGCACACTAGTTTTTAAAACAGTGCACTAAGAACAGAAGCTCAAGGGAAGGGGGGAAGTGGATAAAATAAAATAGAGAGACAACACCGTTCTTGCGTTTCCACTGTTGAAGTGCTGCACAAATCTGCGGCCCTTTCTGACTTCTGTAGAAACTGGTGCCTAATGAAACATAAACAAAGAACAGATAAGTACAACCTATTCCTAAATGGGTTCCTGACTATCCCTTTATTTATTTGAAATTCTCTTCTAAAAGTACCTCTTGGATCCTGGTCTCTAGTTTCCAGGTTTGGAATGTGTTACTGCTCTGGGATGTGCTTTCTATTGCTGTAAAGCTTCTAAAACATTAAACAAATACCGTTATCAGAATTACCAATATCTAACATTCATCTTAATATAACTAAAGCCTAAACTCCCAATAGCAGACTCACTTTTCCCATATTTCCAGAATCTGTTATAAAACAAATACTGTACTTTTACATCAAAATACAGCATGTAATTTGTGCAAGTCCTTGATTTACTGTTTGTCTTGCTGTTAATGGTTTCCACTGTTCAATTCTTAAAAGTTCCATAAAAAAAAATGTTTGCTTCACAAAGTTCCGCAAAGTATTCTTGTAACAAAGAGTTTGAATCACAATGTTCGTGGAAGGTATCTTGTTTCAAATTGTCTATACACGAATCCAGAAATTGTTGTCAAAGTTCTTTCAGGTAATAAAAAGTTTTGCACTTACTTGTTACTGGCAAGAGATACTGATCAGTCTAACCTTGTCTTCTTTCTCTTTTGCAGGTTGCTTGTAGGAGAGAGGCTGAGGCAAGGAGGAACCGGAAACCGGAGGAAGGAAGAGCCAGCAGCTGCACCCATTGAAGCCAATGAAAGTCTGTAGAGAGCAGGAGTGCCAGCGCCGAGGGATCTGGTCTCAGGTAAGCGGGAGGTAGACGAGCACAAGCACTGGGTGAGGCTCGGGGGCTGCCTTTTATAGACAGGGCTGGGTGTGGTTCGAAGAGCTGGGTGTGGTTTGAAGGGCTGGGTGTGGTCCTCACATGCTGCACATGTTCTTGAAAGGTGTGCAGAGCTGGGTGTGGTTTGAAGAGCTGGGTGTGGTCCTCACATGCTGCACATGTTCTTGAAAGGTGTGCAGAGTTTCAGTTATTATGCAAATGAGTTGAATTAACACATGGCCTAGGGAGGAGTGTTTTAAAGAAGCCTTGGTAAGAGCAAGGCCCAATGTGTAAACAAAACAGCACATTAAACAACATACACAGAAGCCTAGGGGGGGGAAGGTGAGATAACAAGAAAGGCTTTCAATAGTAAGTTTAAAAGGGAGCTATTACAGAACCCACTAGTGCAGTGAGAGGGGACATGCTCTTTGCTGTGCACAAACCCTAACAGATTCTTCTGCAGTTAGGTTGAATGTAGATGGGCTCTTGGCAGGATATAGGCAGACTTGCCGTAATTGGCCTGTAGCCCTGTGTGCACAAACTGCGCTGGTCTGTTGCTTTCTGCCTCCTGCCAGCTGCCCCCAGCCACCCTGCCACATAGCAGACATTGTAGATGGTGCAGTGTCTAGAGTTGGTTCCTCCAGCCAGCTGTCCGTCAGCTAACAACCAGCCAACCAGCCAACCAGCCAACAACCAGCAGCCAATCTCAACCAACCTTGGAAATTGGCCCTCAGGACACCTAGCATAGAGTTATTAATGGAGACCCCAGGTAGAATAGGGTCAAGCCAATCCTAGGGAACAAGATGGGACACAATGGAGCACAAATATGGCTAAGCAGGCCTCCACAGTACTCCACCACTCTCCACTGGAGGTGTAAAGCATCCAGCTCCTAGCTTCATTGGCACCTTTAGGCAGCACCCACCCTAAAGAGTCACAGAAAGATCGGAGCTGGGATGGAACACCAAGAGTCAGCAGGGACAACAACAGGCTAAGCAGCAGGACAACCAGGATAGCAGAGATGGCAGCAGAATAACAATGTAACAAATGCACCACTCCCCCGGAGGACCCTTTGGGAACCGTTCTCACTGCAGCTGCACTCACGGCTCCTCTCCCTCCTCCTGCCTCCTCAGTGTGTACTCACAGCAGTGCACTAGCCTCTGACCTTCAGGCAGTGTGCTTTCTGTGGCTCTGCATTTCCTCTCACACTCATATCGCCTCCCAAGCATGCTTAATGTTGCTGCACGTCACCTACAACACTGCTTCAAAACTGCTGAGTTTCTCAGCTAGAATGGTGGCCACTGGACGGTCACTGACACCGGCACTAACAGCACTCTCTCACTCCATGATGGTGGCGTTAGAGGAGGACAAATCAAAAGCCTGGTCCCAAGCCTGATCTCAGACGTACAGTAACTACCTGTGTTTAAAGCCATGCCGCTCCTCTCACTCCCCAAGCCAGTCACAGGTAATCTTTACGGTGCAGGAACCATGACAAACCCATGCCCAGGGGTAGGTCAACCCACCCCCGGGTTAATGAGGGATCCACCCCTGCAACATGGGACCGATTTGGAGGAGGACGTAGGTCCCAATCGAAGTGCTAGCCTCAGGTGGCTGGCATGTTCTGCAGTCTCTACCCCCTGTCATTTGCTTTCTTTATAAAGTCAAATGAAGAGTGGAACTAATTTGGAATGTGATATGGCTACATACACAAATCACTCTGAGTGAATGGGAGTTGTTGTGGTATATTGACAATTCTCACATTCATGTAACTTAGTCCAAACAAATAATTGATTATTATTTGTTCATTTTATAGAATGTCTAATGCCACCATTAGAAATTCTTGTGCATCTTCCTGAGAACTTAGAATAAATTATGTGATACTAGTACATAGGTCAACACAATCATGTATACCTGTCGCAGAGTGGCAAGCCTTTTTCTGGGCCCCCATAGTCCTCAGGTGGTTGACAGTGCTCTACATAATGGTTTGTTTGGTTTTCTTCAATTCCCTGTGCCAGTGGAGATAACACAAAAAGAACATTTAGAACTACATTGCAAAAACAGTTACTACCAGATACATTGGAATTACTGACATCCAATTGTTGCTGCTGCATGTCCCACTTTTAAATACCTTTTGTTTTACATTATCCTCTTTCTGGATTTCCTTTCTTCACACGCATTACTAAGCTTATATTTTGGACAGACAGCACATTTTTGTATAGATTGGGTATTGACCTTGATAAGCAGCATACAGAATTCTCAATCAGTTGAACTTGCTTACTCTCTAACACATGAGCTGTCTTCAATTAAAATTCTGTCATCAAAAACTTCAAAGTACAGCCTTGAAAGTGATCAAACATGACAGTGACATCACTTCTTCAAAAACCTTTTGGCCTATGTTTATAACTGTAGCATTCAGACTTAAACCTCGAGATTTATGGATGGTAACAACATAGGTCAAACACAGACAAAACTGTTCTCTAGATACATACAAATCTTTAACTAACAGCAACCTAACAGTACACCTATCTATTTCTTGTGGCTCCTCTATATAGTTGAATCTTATCAAACAGTATTCAGATTTTTGACATTCAGATTGCAATGCAAAATGATTCTGCAATTTTCACAGAAGTTTAATTTTTTTTTTCTAAACCTGCTTTTTGAAATACTGATTGCTCTAGTCCCTCAAGCATGTTTCCACTGATTGACATAGTGGTAAATTTAAACATTGATGTTCCATATTGTCTTCACATGGAAGGTTAATAAAATCCTCTTTCTTTAAGATCAGCATTTCAGTATTGAACTGTACACACTCGTCCAAAGTTACCATGAGGCACACCATCTATTGGCAACATTTAAGGAGCTCCTCCATTACAGCTCTGATAGACTTGTGGTGTCTCAAGAGCCAACTTGCTTTTTAGTGACTACACCTATTTTAAGGTCTTTCAACACAGTCCATACTTCACATCTGCAGTCTGTCTCATATTTCTAGTTCGTTATTTGCATTGGAAATTTAACAAACTTTTAACATTTCCAATACTCCCTAATAAGTTCCTAGTTTGCTCTTGGGACAATTTATTGAAAACTGGCTGACCTTTGACAGGGGTCAGCTGAAGTAGATCCCCAAAAGCTATAAAATATTTGCTTCCAAACAGAGTATCATAGTTTGTTCTGAGAACTTCTTGCACTCTCAGATGAACAGAAGCTAGCACTAAGTTTGAAACCATCCTAACCTTATCTATAACCAGAAACTTCAGTTTCTTAAGAACCCTTGATACTTCTTGACAAGCATCACTGGACATCTTATGGTGCTCCAGTTTGTTGGCATGCTCCATTGCCAACATCAGAAATCGATCAAAAGTAATTGTGTGCTGTTAATCCAGTATATGATGTCATGACACAGGAAAAATGACAATTTGTTTTTATGGACATATGCAGTAAGCACTTTTAGCAGGAACATTGTGCCCGTGCCTGCTTGTCTACTAACAGATAAGTGCATGCTTGAATGTGGGGCATGTACATTTAGACTTATCATGCAGAATTCCATGATCAGCTGATTTATCAATGTCTTGGGACATCTGTAGTTGCTCTTCATTGAGTTGAGTTGCTAAATTGTCTGTCAATAGATTGAATCATCACCTGTTCTATAGCATTGTGCACCATATTCATAGCAATGGCTGCCTCATTCTCAATAATAGGCTGGCCAAGTGGATTGTATGAGATCCTGAACTCTGCCTGCCTTGTGAACTATCTTTTGCAACTTTGGTTGCTATTGTTTCCTCTTGTTGAATCTCATCATTCGACATTTTCAAGTACATAAAAAACACTGAACATTCAAGGTGGCCTTTAAGTGCATTGAAAAAATCCTCATAGCAGTCATATTGAGTTAAAAGTTATTTTCTCAGAAGCCAAGATTTAATGAGTTGCAGAAGAGTCAAACAAAAAATTATTTCTTATACACATTGAGAACTTAGTTTGTGGTGGTTGATGAGACCTGCTTTATTCTGGCTCACTATACAACCATTAGACCCAAAGACGGGAAACTTTCAATGTTTTCATTAGCATTGTTTCTTTATATGAAGAACTGAACTATATCACAAAAGGCATACATTTTCTAAATGAACACCTAGGGCCTGATAAACAAAGGTAAACTTAGATAAGAAGCCTATGTTTTTGGTTGTAATAAAGGTAAGTTACCTGTAGTATCCTTACGTCTGTACTCAGGGTGGAGTTTCTGCACTCATTGCAGAATCTCTGCACTCGGGGCTGAGAGTTCTCATTCGGGTCTGAGTAATTGTAGTTTCAAACGCCTACACACAATTTATAGCATCTACAACCAGGCACTACAAACAACATAAAAGCAGCACACATTCAAGGCTCTGGTCTTTCCACACTGATATTTCTCCTGCCTCATTTGTGCCTGGGAAATCTTACACCATGCTATCTTTGAGAAGGAAGAATAATTACACAGAGGAGGAGACTTTAATGATAGTCAACTTTATGGTCAGAAACTACAAAAGGTTGCATGGCCTTCCATCCTACCACACCAGCACAATCCAGAAGGCAGCCCTATGGCAACAGTTAGCAACTGCAGATATTGCATTAGGGGAGGACATTTGTACTGTCACCAACATCAAAAAGAAGTGGCAAGATGAGAAGAGGTGGGTAAAGGAGAAGCTCACCATGACAGAGGCGGCCAGAGCTCTCCATGGTAGACCAACTGGAACCCTTCTCTGACTCATACCACTTTAGAGGGACATTCTCTCCACCATGCACCCCAAAATGCTACATGGGCTGTCTGTGACTGATGAACTTAATGTGGTACCAGGTAATACATGAAGAATAAACCAATGACTGAAAATGCTAAATGTGATACACTGCAAATGAGACACATGAGAGTCTAGCTCAGCATGAATATCTGAATATCTTTGGACTGGCTTCCATAGCCACATTTGCAGTATGGCTATGGAAGTCAATCTAAGGATATTCAGATATTCATACTGAGTTAGACTCTCATGTGTCTCATTTTGTCTATTGCACTACAAGTACCAGAATCCTATGTGACAGAAATGGTAACATCCAATTTCTCATTCACAAACAGTGGCCCATCACTGCTGGTGATTTCATTTAACACTGGTGAATTTCACTACAAAATGTGCCTGAGTTAGTAACAATCACTGTTCTCTTGTAAATTAATTTGAGTATATGTGTAAATTGCTGTACATAATCATCATTTGTTGGTATTATCTATCTTACTTTCATTGCCACATACAGCCACAGTAGGATAACACACTGAATCAGAGGCCCCTGTACTTGAAGGGAGGGAACGTCATGGGGCATCATGGGGCACATCAACCCTTTCCACCAGCACCAACTGGTACATAAATATAGCTTGAAGAGGGTCCCTTCTACTACATTGTGGTCTGACAACCCATAGATCCTTTACATAGAATTCATCAATACTCTCAAAAATGGGACTGAACTAGGAAACGTGGTACATTACATGTGTTATTTTGAATGTAAACTAAACGCACACTCATATGGTTTCAGGCCCTGTGGCTTTGCCTGAAAAACATCTACAGTGATCTCTACTCCACAGACGGGTGTGACATCTGGTCAGGCACCACACACTGGGTGGATGGCAGACTCTGGTAAGAACACCTAATAAGGATTTTTCAATATATCCATGCTCTTAAATATTGGATGATGTGTCAGTAGTATGTAGTGTGTTTCTAATAACCCGGTTATCACTCATTTCCTTATGCTCAGAGTTAGAAATGGGGTCTTTGGTTGACAGTCAGGTTACCCCCTGTCCAAGCAAGGACCCTCACTCTAGTCAGGGTAAAGGAGAATCACCCTCAGGTAACCCCACACCCTCCCTTGGTAGCTTGGCACAAGCAGGCAGGCTTAACTTCAGAGTCTAGGTGTAAAGTATTTGTACCAACACACACAGTAACTCGGTAAAACACTACAAAATGACACAACACAGGTTTAGAAAAATAAAAATAGGTAATATTTATCTATACAAAATACACACGTCAAAATATTTAAAAAAAAAACAAAAAAGAGTCTTAAGTCCTTTAGGAAACAGTACTAACACAGTTAGCATTCAAAAGTACCTTGGTAGTGTCAAAATAACACCGCCTCCCGTCAGGTCGGTGTGCATCGTTTCTTCACTCTGCAGGAGAGTGATGCGTTGATCCAGACAATCACCTCGGGTCCGGGCAGGCTTTGTGTTGTTTTCCGCTTCCAGCGATGCTTGCGTCAAAAATCCTGCCACACGGTATCAACAAAACCATGCTATGTGGTTTGCGACGTTATCAGCTTCGGTCAGTGGGTGTTGCGCGTCGTTTCTCCAGCCGCATGCATCGATCTTCCAGCCGCGATGCAGACAGAGCGTAAATTTCAGCTGCGAAGCCCATGGCGCGTCATTTCTCTGCACAAAGCCGGTGACACATATTGGAAGGTGCCTCAAATTTTCCCCACACAATGGTCTGTGCGTGGATTTTCAGTCTTGGTCTGCCAGCTTCACCTTCCAAGGCCCCAGGAACTGGAAAGGGTACCACTTGGCAGGGCAGGAGTCTCAGTAGAGAGTCCAGTTGCTGCCAGGGGAAGTCTTTGATGGCCCTGAGACTTCAACAACAGGAGGCAAGATCAGGACAAGCCCTTGATGATTTCTTCACAAGCAGGAATGCACAACAAAGTCCAGTCTTTGTCCCCTTGCACAGGCAGAAGCAGCAACTGCAGGATAGCTCCACAAAGCACAGTCACAGGTAGGGCTACCTAGGGCCTACCTTAGGGGTGTCTTACATGTAAGAAAAGGGAAGTTTTAGGCCTGGCAAGTGGGTACACTTACCAAGTCGAATTAGCAGCTTAAAACTGCAAACACAGACACTGCAGTGGCAGGTCTGAGACATGATTACAGGGCTACTCGTGGGTGGCACAACCAGTGCTGCAGTCCCACTAGTAGCATTTGATTTACAGGCTCTGGGCACCTCTAGTGCACTGTACTAGGGACCTACCAGATACCAATCATGGAAAGCCAATTACATTCACATTTTATATAGGAGCACTTGAAGTGGTAAAGTGCCCAGAGTAACAAAAACAGCAAAAACAGAGTCCAGCATACATCAACAACCTGGGAGGCAGAGGCAAAAAGGTAGGGAAGACCACGGCAAGGATGCCAAGTCTAACACTCAGATATGGCTCAGATATGCTACTTCATAATATGTCAAATTAATACATTATGGGGGTGATTCTAACCCTGGCAGGCGGCGGAGGCCGCCCGCCAGAGTTCCCCCCTCCAGAATACCGCACCGCGGTCAGAAGACCGCTGCGGTTATTCTGGGTTTCCCACTGGGCTGGCGGGCGACCGCCAAAAGGCCGCCCGCCAGCCCAGTGGGAAACACCCTTCCCACGAGGAAGCCGGCTCCGAATGGAGCCGGCGGAGTGGGAAGGTGCGACGGGTGCAGTTGCACCCGTCGCGAATTTCAGTGTCTGCAAAGCAGACACTGAAATTCAGGGTGGGGCCCCCAGGGGCCCCACGACACCCCATACCGCCATCCTGTTCCTGGCGGGCGAACCGCCAGGAACAGGATGGCGGTATGGGGTGTCTGAATCCCCATGGCGGCGCAGCAAGCTGCGCCGCCATGGAGGATTCAGCAGGGCAGCGGAAAACCGGCGGAAGACCGCCGGTTTTCCTCTTCTGACCGCGGCCAAACCACTGCGGTCAGAATGCCCTGCGGGGCACCGCCAGCTTGTTGGCGGTGCTCCCGCTGACCCTGGCCCAGGCAGAATGACCCCCTATGTACCAAATTGCCTGTACTGTGTCATCTAAAGAGGAGTAGCTACATCTGGCTTGAAAGTCTATACCATGGATACTCTAAAACATATTCCCTGGGGCACAAATGTATGGTCAGTAATGAGGTGGAGGCCCACACTGATGCCAGCAGGGTGGTAGTTGGTGTTTGCGAGGTCGATGGGGTTGGCAGTACGGTGGTAGAGGTGAAGCAAGGCATATATTTCTGGCAGCTGAACTGCACAGCGTGAAACCTGAAGATGTGTGATTTATTCTTGTTTCTCCAGATAACCAAATA
Source organism: Pleurodeles waltl (assembly GCF_031143425.1). Taxonomy (NCBI): domain Eukaryota; kingdom Metazoa; phylum Chordata; class Amphibia; order Caudata; family Salamandridae; genus Pleurodeles; species Pleurodeles waltl. The sequence goes on from NC_090436.1 coordinate 486,772,543, forward strand.
TTGTGAACCTAGTCAATTGTTTAATTTCACCTACTCTCCTCTTTCATCATGATTGGATATCAGAGAACCTTGTAGTGCATGGCTTCAGGAAGTGTGCAGTACAAACCTTTCTCCAATTTTCGATATACAACAAATGATTATGTTTTTTATGTTTAATAGGAACATAGGCCACCCAAAGAGTGCACATTATAATTGGCTTACCACTTAGTTTACTATTGGCATTGTTGTTGGGGGGAAGTTCAACAATGAATGTTATCAAATTCATATCTGAAAAATATGGGGGTTATTCCAACTTTGGAGGAGGTGTTAATCCGTCCCAAAAGTGACGGAAAAGAGACAGATTTACCACCAGCCGTATTACGAGTCCATTATATCCTATGGAACTCGTAATACGGCTGGTGGTATATCCGTCACTTTACCGTCACTTTTAGGACGGATTAACACTCCTCCAAAGTTGGAATAACCCCCTATCTGTTTAAAAAACTACTTTGCAATGCACCAATATAATCTAATGTACTAAGGTGAAACAGTTCTGCATGTCCTAAGTGTTCATCACTAATGTATGCACTGTACAAATATGTCAAAACCTGTGTTTGTCACTGTCAATTAAATTAAGTTCATATTTCTCACATATGCATCAATACCATTGTCATCAATCAATTACTATTAATTTTAGAATAATGTCAGAACACACTTTGTGGAAATAAATGATAATTTATTAAACAAATGAGATACTTCTCCCAGACTCAAGAAATTGAAATAAAATAATAATAATAATCCATGGGAGTTAACAATTTGGGCTTCTGGCCTAAAACCTGCCTCCTAATTACACTGCTAAGTTCAACCTCCTCAGTAAGCGGCATCTACTGGGTAGAGCAGACACCTCAATAATCTTTCTGGGGAAGGTTGGGTTTGAGTTTTAGGGGTCAGGACAGGTAGGCAGCAGTCGCGGCTCACGGGAGGGAAAAGGGGCAGGACAGCATGTGGTGGGGGATGGGGGCCGACAAAAAAAAAATAATAGAAAAAAAAATACCTTTTCCGCTGCTCTGATCTGCGTAGGTGCTGCATTGCAGGCACAGGCTCCCAGCCTGCTCTGCATCCATTCCTAATGCTGCTTTCATACTGCTGGCAGCATGAAAGCGGCTTTAGGATTGGACGGAGCGTCCAGCCAGGACGCTCTGAGGCAGAGTGGGAGCCTCTGCCTGCTCTCTCCAAACCGGCACTGCAGAGGAGCCGCCCTTGGTAGGCAGTAAAAGTGGGTAGAGCAGAAGGGGTGGAATGGGTGGGAGAGGATGGGGTTTGGGAGCTAGAGGGAGCTGGAGTAGGTGTTTTGTATATGTCTATCTATTTTGCAGGTGCATGTGGGTCTGGTGTATGTGGTGTATGTTTGGGTGTGTGTTTCTTTGAAGGTGTGTGGTTTTCAGGTCAATGTGTGCATTTGAGTTTGGTGAGTGTTAGTGTGCTTTTCTGGTATTGTATTTGTTTGGATGAGTGTGCTGTTGAGGTACTTGGTGTGGCTGTGGTGTGTGTGTCTGTACATGATGTAGATGCATGTGTGTGGTGTATGTTCGGATGTGTGTGGTTTTGTAGGTCTACTGCATTCAGGTGATTGTGAGCATATGTGTTTGATGGGTGTTGTTTTGTATGTAGCTGCGTGTGTGTGATTGTGTTTAGATGAGTGTGATGTAGAGAGATCCAGCATATGAGGTCAATAGCCTCTTCACTGAGTACAGTCAGGGGACAGGGGTGGGGGGGATGCCTGCTCCAAAGGAGACCCCAGCCTTTCTAGGGGGGCAGGTTTGGGCAACTGTGGGGGGAGCATGAGAAGGGTAGAGATGGGAATCTGGATGGTGGGCAAGGATGCAGACGGAACAGGTCCTGTCTTGTCTGCCACCACTACAGACTAGCTATCTGTGGAGGCCTCCGAAGAAGATGTTGAGTTGGTGGCCTCTGTGCCAGTCCCCATCACCCCCCATGCCACTGTGTCTGTTGGTGTCTGATATTTCGCCACCCGAGATACAGTGGAGTAGCCATCCTTCCCCCCTTTCTGGCCAATGTCTTCTTTGCCTGCTCCTGAAGATGCTGAAAAGACACATGCAACATTTTTATTCTATCTATGCAAATTTAAATGATCACAAGGTTATTTAGCAAAACATTTCCAAATTTCTAATTTTCACCTGCTTTAAGGCTATAAAAATTAGATATACTTTACCATTACTCCAGGCATGTAGGGGACATATTATGGACCCATTTGCTCGCAGTTTTGTAAATGACCATCATTAATTCCATGTCATTTAGGTCACTTCTTTTAAACACTTCCAATTTCTCATGGGATACTTTAATACCTCGGAATGATCCAGATTGTATGTTTTGAATAGTAAAATCATGACTCAAAAATAAAATCTATCAAGAAATCTTTGTACCATGCGCAACTTCAAACGTCCTCAACAATAACTCATTTGCTTCAACATTGATTTATCATCAGGACATACCAAAGGACACAAAAATGTTGTTTGGGGTACGTGTAATTCTGTCACCAATGTACACACATTCCTGGCAGTTTCAATTCATAAAGCTTGCCTTCTAAATTCATGTTTGTTGAAACATACCGGTTACATGTGCATTTGTGAAATTGTAATTGTCATTCCAATCTGCAACTGCTAACATGAACTGACTTGAATTTAGCAGAGAAAACAGATTTATGAAATATTTTTGCTTAGAAATTTTGCCATTGTACTTGTGTTTCAAGTCATTTTGGATTAGATGTTCAATATTGTTTGATCATTATACCAACTCACCAAAGTCAGAAACACCCACTGTATCATAAGTGCATTGTATGCTGTGTCACTTGTAATAGGGCCAATATAACCTCCTCGCAAATGTGATGGAGCATCATACCTGACAGACTCATCAATTTGGGTCTGTTTGGTACAACTGTCCCTCATAACATATACAAAATCAAGGAACCTCTTTTTTCTTAGGCAGTCATGTGTCTGCTCAAAACAGTCCTTTGGTAGCGATAAGTAATCCAGTGGCAACCATTAACACAAATCAATACAAAAAGAACATCATTATACACCTTGTGCAAAACCTGTAACTCCCAGAACTGATCTTGTTCATTGAATGTGTGTCAACGTTTATGTTGATGCAAAAGATTATTGTTGTAACAAAAAATTGTTAACTAACAATAAGAACTTTAACAGTAACTTTCCTCCTTGATGCTGCCTTTGGGCTCTCAACTGCCCATCAAGGTCCAGAGTGGGCACCACAAGTGTGCAGGCTATTAAGGGAGTCAGCGTGCTTCCCACATTGGGCATACTGGTCTAGTTGGACTTCAGATGGCTTTGGAGTCCAACATGTTAGGTCTTCCCACCTCTTGTGGCAATGGATGCTGCACCACTTGTAGACCCCCAGGGTACTTCTTGGTGATGACCTTCCACATCACCTTTTTCTGTTGGGTATTGATCTATACGGATACAAAAAAAGAAAAAACATGTTGTGAGGTTTTGTTTGTCTGTATTGCTATAATACACTTTTATAAAATCTATCACAAGCATTTCAAGTTCGTGCAGATAATTTCCAACATGTATTATTTCCTAGGAAATACTAATTTGTAGTGACCTGTTCATTACCCTCATCACTTTTTATATCCTCATTTTACAAATCCAGGCCACAAACATCTTCCAGGCTAGAGGTCTGACACATTTCCTGTAGCAAGAGCAACTTCTCATCAGTACAAATCATTAATCTTCTGAAGGTTAAAAACATGTACACTGTTAGCACACACACCCACGCCCAGCTTCATTGGATTAATGCCTAATGTTTTTAGAGCCAGAAACTATGGTTAGAACCACATACTATGACTAAAGGCAATATGGAAAGTCTGCAATGTGTGGCAGTGAGAGCACGGTTTTTGGTGATGTATGAACAAATGTGTTTAGGAATGGAACATATTTGTAGAGGTGACTGAGAGCCTGTCTCATATGTACTTGCAGCATAGGAAATACCTTTGCCCATGTGTGGCACCATTGTATGTATAGTACATACAGATAGTCCTTACTCAGACAATGGGATCAATTTAAAGTGAAAACAAAATTCAGACAAGTTAATAACTTCAAAATATTTACCTGCACTTTACATTTCTCTCGTTTCGACATATGGCTGTAATTTTCAATTATACTTATTTTACATCTTTTACTGGCCCCTAGAAGTAAGGGACATGCAGTTTGTAAATAGTACATTTTGAATTGTGAGTAAATTGAAATGAAAAGTCTCATTATTCCTTCAGATAACTTCTCATTTCAATTTACACACATTTAAAAACATTCTAACAAGTTAAGCAGCACATATTGCCTTGGCGGCAACGTTCAATAGAAAACAAGTCTGATGCAATCTCATAAACTTCCATTTAATCACAGTACAAGTTGTCTTTGTACCAGATATGCACATCCAAAGTGTGTGTGTTTTTCACAGGATCAACACATGTTCCCTTTCTACTTTACAACAATGATAATAATGTGACAACATACAAAATTACATGCAATGATCCACTTTTTATTCATTGCATAAAATGTAGTTTGAAAAATGCCTGATATTTTGATGTAAGTGCATAAATGGAAGAAAAGAGAGAACGACCAACATCACATTGCAAACATATTTTCCATGTACGAAAACAAGACAACATGGTACTTGTAGTCCTTACAATTTGACATTGCCAACACTTGGAAAATGGTAAGTTTAACATTCCTAGTATAACATATGCATTGAAGATGTGCATGTATTTAAAAAAACTATGAAATATGCAAAATTTCTTAAACTGTGAAAAAATACTTGCACTCACCATACCTTCATGGTGTAATGGATGGGGATTTGAACCTGTTATGTTAACTACAACAAAATGCATACAAACATACAACAATCAAATAAAAGAAATGATCAATGACGAACAACACACATACCGATCACACATATTGCCCAAAAGTAAAAGAAGAGTTGGCACCATATTCTACAAATTTTATGATGACAATAGGTTTATGATTTGTCAAATTGTGCTTACATGTTTTACAGAGGTGGAAAACACAATATGTGCAGCTGACTTAAGAGCAAAAAGTACATTTATGTTTGGTAAGACATGCATGTCTAACTCACCAGTCTCCACTCCACCAGGGATTCCTGTCAAGCCTTCAGGATGTAAGATCTGCAATACCTTCTTCTCTCAGGGAAAAAGCTGTAAAGGGGGCTGGGAGAACCACCACCAGTCCTTTGGCCTCCAGGCGACTCTTGAAGGACGCCAATGCACTCTTTCCCACAGGTCATTTCACCTCTTCCCTAATTTCCTCCTGTGTCTGCAGGTTCTTTGCTACAACATTCACTCTGTCAAATATTCTGGCCCACATTTGCCTTTTCTGAGATAAGATTGTATTTTGTACTTGGACTCCTAACAATTGTGGCTCTACTCTGTAAAACATTGATTTCTCCTCCCTGCCATTATGAGCAACTGAAAGTAAGTTCAAATAGTAGCCCACAAGATAATGAAAACATAAAAAAATGGAACAAATGAAAAATGAACAGAGGGAGTGAAAAAAATAAAATAACCTGACTTCTGAGTGGCACATTCAGCAGCAAAATGTTGTTCTGCAGTGGAATGGCAAAGGATCATGGTCTAAAATGGAGTGTGTTTTATAGTGTTGTATGTAGGTGTTCACAATTGGCCACTATACATCAGGTGTGTGCTGCTTGCATCTATCCAATAGCCACAGTCATAGTACAATGTTGAGCTTGCGATAAGCTCCTGCCACCCGAACAATGCAAGCACGACTGGGAAACCCAGATATGCTTGGTGTAGTCCCGCCGCCCTGACAGCAATGGAGTACTATTCGCTAGCATTGGAGTTCTCCGTGTTGACAGCAGTAGACTGCTTATGTGGCGAACTCCACTCTGTCAATGCGGAAGGAGATTCAGCTTTCATAAACCTAAATACGGTGGATGGAACTCCATCAGCTTCATCAGCTTGACGGAGTACTTGGAAACGCCGTCATGGCAGGACAACTGAATTCCTGTCAAGATCTCAATCAGGCCCTAAGATATGAAATGGTACATGTAGTGTCTGTTGGTATCATGTATGTGTCACAAGAAATATTAAATTGTGATGGATGTGTATTAAAACACTTTACACATATGCAAACTTGTCTGTTGTTTGAGTATTTACCCAGAAGCCACATATTGCCAAATTCTCCCACTGCCAGCCGCAGGGCAAGAGGTGACATGTGGAAATTGTAGTTGTCATGTGTACTATCTGGAAACACTGTATGCACATCTATAAAGCAGCCACTGTCATCATACACGCCCTGCACATTGATGGAGTGCCAGCAGTGCCTGTTGTGAAAGATGTGGACATTGTGGCAAGGTGGCTGAAGTGCCACATGAGTGCAATTAATTGCACCAACCACATGTGGGAAGAGGGATAAGATTCAGAAATCCCTGTCAACCCTTTGTCTTCCTGCCAGTGTCCATGGCATATATATGTACTGATGCAGCTCAGAACCTTATCAAGCATCGGGACTGGCTTGCATAAGAAATGGTCACAATGTCTCTGGACACCCTCTGGATGAGCCAGTGGCAAAGAAATGGAGAGCTGCTCGGATCTTGACATAGGCTGGGATGGCGTTGGAGCGACAGGTTACAGAGAAAAGATCCCGCTTCCACTTAAAAACCATCTCCAAGACGACATAAAGGGGGAAAATGGAATCTGGAGCTGACATTCACACATATTACATTCACACTTTGACTGATTGTGGAAGACTTTACATGACCTGTGACTGTGGGTTAAATGTGAAACTTTTAAAAATATGTTTTTTAACTTGTGATTTCTTTCAACATTCTTGTAGTGGTGTGTGTTTTTGACACAACATTCACCACTGCAAAATACTTCCTACACAGCCACATATGTAACTGACCTGTGCCTACACGTAGCTATTTCAGATTTTCAGTGATGCATTTTGTGCTATTTTAGTTGTACATCTCGATTTTTTTGTTTTCGAACCCAAGTCGAGTCCCCACCCCGATTGCAAAGGTTCCACTCCCTTAAGGGGGCAAAGGCCAATACTGTAGCACAACAGTATCCTCAGAATGCAGACTGCAGACAGCACGCATTCCGAGGGTGCTGGGTGCCCCTGCACTGCCCACAACATTATAGTCGGCAGTGCAGGGGCCCCCCTGTGGCCCCAAGCACTTCATTTCCGCCACTATTTTCATGGCAGTTAAACCTCCATGAAAAGGCTGGTGGAAAGGGGACTTGTGATCAGCATGGCAGTGATGAAATCAGCACTGCCATGGCTGACCATGAGTCTGACCGCCGTCACTCTGTCGGGAATCATGGTTCTGGTGGGGATGGCAGGCCCCTGGCGGTCTGACTGCCAGGGTCATATTGTGGTGGTCGGACTGCCTAGAGTGAGTCAGTCCGACCGCCACCACGAGGCTGGCAGTCTCAAGACTGCCAGGCTCTTAATGGGGCTATAAGACTTTTGGTTTAAGTTTACCTTTAAGAATCAGGCCCTTTGATTTGGGTAGTAAGTGTCCAGAATATTTGTTTTCACATTGTCTATGCTATCAGAATCAGTGTGCAAGATAGTCAAACTCATCAAAAGATGTCAGTAATCTTTCACAAGTCACATCTGTGGAACTGAAATTGCTACACAGGGTTCAGCTCTTACTTTCATTGGGAATCTCAAGTGTTATGTACTGCTCACTGAACGACATTACTGACTCATCAGTATCCTGTCCAAATTTTGGTGAACCTTTTATCAACAGTAACATTTGAATATGTATGGCACTTCCAGCTTGGCATTCTTTCCTCCAAATGTAGTATATGGCTTCAACAAGAGGAGGATTTGCTTTGTTGTAGATAAAGTAAAATGTCGTTTGAAATTGGGATTAAGATACCTAAAAGCATTTGTTGGATCCATCAAGCACAATTCTCCTGATGTTTTAAAGTTGATGCCAGCAATGTTGGAGTTCTCTAAGAAAGTCCTGAAAATCATCCCAGGCATACTCCACACAGCTAAGAGTTATGAACCAGGGTAGGTGCACCTACGTTGCTCAATATGCACTAGAGATCACCATGTGAGGGAACCAGTACTCATTAGTTTCATGTTGGCATGCCATGAAATTCATGTCGTCGCACTTAAGATTCCCAACTTCTCTACGAACTTTGTCAACAAAGTCTCTTGCACTCATATCTTGAATATGTGCTTCTGTTTTCCCAACATGCACAAAACACAGTTCACTTTCAAAGAGAAGGTGAAAAAGATAATTAATGTTTTGTCTGAGTCGTGGATATTCAGAATACAGTCTAGTTCCCCTGTACTATGACGCTGGCATCAGCACTGCACAATCATCATAATGATGTATTTCTCCTGTTTGAAAAAAATGTGGAAAGCATTGAGCTTCCAAACTCTTTTTACACACCAATAAGTTCACCTTTGGCTTGTTCCATTTGATATATTTCTAATGTAACTCTCATGACATCCTTAGAGAGTGAATACTGTAGTGTTCATACATCTCATCTGCTTTTCCAGAATCTACTATTTCAAACTGTCCACTATTAGTAGACTTTGAAGTGAGTGCCCTCAGCAAATTCACATGCTGATCTATAGCTACGTGGAACATGTTTTTTTTTTTTTGAGTTATTTTATGACTTTTTTTACTTTCTTTATACTAACCATTAACTGCCATACTGTTGAAAATGGCTCTTTTTGCAGGGTTATACTCAAAATTTTGCCTTCCACCTCCTATATTTAAGAGCCTCTTTTTGTTGGCTTTAGGATTCTGGGCACTTTATCACTGCTGATCAGTGCTAAAGTGAATGTGCTCTCTCTCCCCTAAAACATGGTATGATTGGCTTACATCAGTTTGGCATATTTAAGTTATCAGTAAGTCCCTTGTAAAGTAGTATACAATATACCCAGGGGCTGTAAATTAAATGCCACTAGTCGGTCTGCAGCACTGATTGCGCCACCCACAGAAGTAGCTTTTCAAACCTGTCTCAGGCCTGCCACTGCAGTGACACAGCATTTCAAACTACTTGCCTAAGCTTTCCCTTTCATTACATGTAAGTCAACCGTAAGGTAGGCCCTTGGTAGTGCTATGGGCAGGGTGCTATGTAAGTAAAAGGTAGGACATGTACCTTTATGTTTTGCATGTCCTAGGGTTGACAAACCGCCTATTTCATTTTTCACCGCTGCAAGGGCTGCTCCTCTCATTGATTAGTGCTGGAAATTCCCTTATAGACTTTTAAGTGGTCATTCATGATCTGAGAGGAATAGAGTTTGCATGTTTGGTATGTTTGGAGTGGTAGTGAGTAATCCTGCTTACTGATAAAGTTGTATTTTACATTACTATTTTAGAAATGTCACTTTTAGAAAGTGGGCATTTCTCTGCGCTTATAACTCTATGCGCTTTGCAGCCTGTCTCCAACCCATGCCCAGGGTTGAGTGACAGTTACACTTTGTTCATACTTTCTAGACAGCCACAATACAAGAAGGTCTGGGTGTGACGGGGGATACATCTGCATTTATCTGCATCCTAATAGTCTTCCTGGGCTGACGCGAGGGATAGGTCATTCACACTTACATGTCAATATGTTGTGTTCTTCTCTCACACAAAGGGCTGATTCACCCCCTACTTATGTCTGGAGCCAGGGATGGATTGAAAGGGGTTTGTTGTACACTTGAAAGGGTTCCTTTAAAGTCCTTTAAAGTGCCTGCTAGGTGGCCTAAAGGACTCACTTGATTGATTTTCAGTTGTTGCACTGCTATCAGCTGTTCTCTGCCTCTATTCTGCCAAAGCATTGTTGTGCTTCCAGGAGAGATCGTCAGTAGAACTTCTGTTTTTTAGCTGGTGTGCCTGCCCACTGCTGCCACCTGTGTGCCTCTCCCAAGTGTTCCCCTGGGTCTGGACTGCACCAGAATTGGCTGTAGGACTCTGAGTTAAGCCCTCTCAGCCATTCTTAAACTAGCTCATGGTGAGCTTTATATTTCTCTTAATTTTTATACTAGCTCATAGATAGTTTGCAATTCTCTCCCAGTGTGTGGTGAGTGCTGTTTTGCTTCTCTCTGGCCAACCACTTACACCCAGAGACTACAGTGAGTGTCTCCAGACAGCACATGCAAAGCGATTCATCCTGCATCAAGCTGAAGGGCGACCCCCTTAGAAGAAAATTCTAGGACCCAGTGTTTGGCGAAACAGACATCACCAGGACAGAACAGCCGACCCAGCACCTCTCCATACGGCTCTTGGACAGCATTTTTCCCAGCAACTAGGGGTGGGGCAGGACCGTAAGGCCCCACCCCTGAACCAGCACCATGTGGTAATCCATCTGGGAATCCTGAAACTTGACGATGTTGACCCCATTTCTGAGGCCCACTGACATGCCTGCAGCTGTCCAGCCCTTGGTGCCACTCCAAGGATTACCTGGGGCATGCGGGGTCCCCCAAAGTCAGAGCTGCTTCCACAGAAAGTATTGTGGGTGAGTATTGTGGGTGAGTGGGACTTGGGGAGTAGTGGAGCTGCCCTGCACACCTCGTGGTTAGCTCGGATTGCAAGAAGAATTGCCTGCTGAGTGGCCTCTGAGGACTTGGGAGTTCCTACCAACTGGGGCCCATGTTTGATTAGGCGTTTTTGGATCATTAGACCAATGTGATTCCCAGAGCTGCCCTACACATAATGACCGGCTGAAACTCATCAGTATTCTGGCCTCCAGGGATTGAGTGAAAGACATTCATAGGCCTTACAGGGAGAAAGCTCCTCGTCTGTTCCTGCTAAGGAGGCTCAGATACCCCTGAGCCTATGGTGTAGCTGATTACCACACAAAGTTTAGGAAGAGTGCCAATTCCCTGGATACTAGGATTTTATGGTGATAGTTGGGAAATTGGATACTCATAGTGATACCTGGTGATTTATATGTGTTTCAAGCAAAACTGCCGTATTTTATGACTTGGGGAATAGTGGAGCTGCCCTGCGCACCTCGTGGTTAGCTCGGATAGCAAGAAAAATTGCCTGCTGAGAGGCCCCGGAGGACTTGGGAGTTCCCACCAACTGGGGCCCATGTTTAATTAGGTGTTTTGGAACATTAGACCAGTGTGAGTCCCACAGCCGCCCTGTGCATAATGGGTGGCTGGAACTCACCAGTATTCTGGCCTCAAGGGATTGAGTGAAAGACATTCATAGGCCTTACAGGAAGAAAGCTTCTGGTCTGTTCCTGCTAAGGAAACACAGGTGCCCCTGAGCCTACGGTGTGTAGCTGATTACCATATAAAGTTTAGGAAGAGCGCTGATGCGCTGGATACTAGTATTTTATGGTGATAGTTGGGAAATTGGATACTCACAGTGGTCCCTGGTGATTTATATGTGTTTCAAGCCACACTGCTGTATTTTATGCCCTACTGATGCTGCAGTGTATACTATTGTGATACCTGCACTGTCAGGATAGTGAGCACCATTTAAATGATTGCACAATAGGGGCAGTATCTATGATTGATGTTGTTTTTTTCTCTATGATATATATTTACAGTATAAGACCTATGTTTTTATTTAATCCTGGGTGGCGTCCCTTTTGTCGTGGATTCATTGGTGTGAGTGTGTTGCGCAAACGCTTTACACATTGCTTCTGATGATAAGCTGTGCGCCAAGCTACCAGAGGGTGAGCACAGGTTATTTTTGGTATGTAACTTACTTGCTATGACTAGAGTGGTGGGTTCTGCCTGGCTTAGGTCCATACCCCATTTCTGTTTTAAAGTCTGAACTGTTGAACTTTCTTATAAATATGTTAAACTTGTCTATTGACTCTTGCCTTATGGTACAGTAATTGCTGCACTGCCATTCATACACTAGGGCAGGAGGATGTCACTGTAAAACTGCTTCCTTAATTATTTCATCCATATTTCTAGGTATTTATCTTTCCTTTTGTATTGCTGTACCTCGTTTCACCTCATACGAGTGGCTATCTCTGTCATCTGCAAACAATAAACTATTGTTTTGAAAGTACCTTTGTTTGTTAAAATAAGCCTCACTTCTGGAAATATTTTTCCACTTCTCCTCAGACATGCTGTGATTTGCTGCTTTTAACTGCACTTCTGTTTTAGACATTACACTAACCTGTCTAAAGTTCTCATTCATTTGAGAATGAGATTAAAAAACTTATTTTTTAGAGCCAAAATCTTCTCTACAATGCTGTCTTCAAACTCTTTTGTCGAACTGTAGCTCATCTTCTCTTCACTTGCATCATTAGTTTTCGTATTATTGTGTAATACCTGCGCGCAAAAGGACTTCTTATTCCTTTTAAAAGAATTGTCATACTTCATTTTCAAAATATTGCCTCCTTTAGATGTTTTAGTAAGGACTACTTTCAATGTGGCAGATCCATCATTCTTCCTGACACCTTGAGAACTAAGGAGCTCATTAAGATTTTGGTGGCCCAACCACCAGATCACCGATATGATGGTGGGGAGGCCGCCCCCAAGCCAGCAGCCTCTCCTCTGCCATATTATGAGTTCCAGGCTGGGCTTGCGGGTGCAGACAGTGCGGCGACATTGACTTTGGCTCTCAGACAGAGCCGAGGCCAATGCCGCTGCACATGAGCTGCCGACAGCACACCCGGAATGTGCACTGTCTGCCATAGAAGACAGTGTGCATTCTGGGTGTGCTGACAGGCGGGGCCCTACACTACCCAGGACATGGTCATGGGCAGTGCAGGGTACCCCCTGTTTTCCTGTTCCTGCCATTATGCCAGAAAGGCAAGTTGTGATCTGCAACATGCTTGACCATGACTTGCACTGATGCCAACCGGTCGGAACCCATGATCCTGTCAGTACTGGCAGTCCGACCATCAGGATCGTAATCTGGTGGTCAGATCGCCAACATTGTGGCAGTCGGACCGCCACCGCAAGTTCAGTGGTCTCAAGACTGCCATACTCGTAATTAGGCCCCAAAGTCTACTTTTTCAGACATTATACATTTTTCTAAAATATACATAGCACACGTCACACAAGTAATATTTTGTAGGTGCTTCAATGTGCTCATTGACTAGTCTCCTATAAACAGCTCAATTAAGAGTTTTTCCTGGGCAAAATAGGTACGTAAAATATGCTCAGCCCATCCATAGTTAATGGTTCTGGTAGAGGACTGGCATCTTGATGCACAGCTTTATTCAGGGGAACAGCTACATCTAGAAGAGGTTAGACCTACTAAAACGTGATTTGTGTTGTGCAGGACTGGCCACTTGCTACAGAGCTTTGTTTAGGGATATAGCTCTGTGTAGAAGAGCCTTGCCATACAGAACATAATATGTGTGGTGTGGGACTAAAGTCTTCAGGCTGCACTTTGCTCAGGAAGAAAGGAGTGAGTAGTAATAGCTATGTCTAGCGGTTGACTGGGCTCTTGATGTGGAGCTTTATTTGGGAGACAGCACTATATACGATGCTGAGAAAGTTCTATGTAGAAGGGTGTTGGGCTAGTAATAGGTGATGTGTCAAAAGGGGGACTGGCCTTTTCAATCTGAGCTCTATTTCAGGGGACAACTGTATGTAGAAGAGGCTTGGTCTACTAAAGCTGTATATAGAAGATGCTTGACCTACTAAAACGGTGTGTGCGTGTATGTGTGTTGGTGAGCCTAGTTTAGGGAGACAGCTCCATGTAGAGGAGGACAGTTCACTGATATAATATTAATCCAGCAAATATTGAGAAACACAAATATCAGAAATTTAATATTGAGAACAAAATTATCACCTCTTCATACATAACTTGAAAAAATACTAATATTGAGCACAAAAATATGGTTGTTAAAAACACCAGTTTTTACAAATATCAATAACAAAAATGTAGACCCCTAGAAATAAACATAGAACATGTCACAAATATTAATTACCATAATCTCAACTACCAAATTATACTCAAAATCACTATTAAACACACAAAATAAACACCAAAGTAGTGCATTCAACATAAACTCTTTACCTCAAATTAACCCTACACTTATTATTAACATTAATTAAGAAACAATTAAACATTCCCTCCAAAAAACATATACACTTGATTAATATACAATAAATACACCACAAACCATTAACTATAAACATTATTTAACACACAAACAAAAATATATTGTACTATATAAAAATAAATGTATAATTGTTAAAAACAATTCTAAATTATGCTACAGAAATGAAACATAAATTAGCGTTCACCAAACCAGAACTCAATTGATTAAAAAAAAAAATCAAACTAAACTAAACCAGTCAATAAAATAACCCATAAACAACTTTAGCCAAAAAAATTACACAAACAATTAATCAAACAATATGAAAAGCACACTAATTAAAGTAAATAAATAGTCCAAAAATGACAAATGCTGCAAGAGGAGGAAACTCTGCTGGATTCACACAAAAAATAACTATAAAAAATTACAAATCTCTACAACTAAATATCCAAGTGTGTAATACTATATTTAAACTATAAAGTGACTGTTACTAACTTTAGAAACATTAATAAACAATTAAATAGGTACATACTCGACAAATTTAACCGCTTTTCCTGGACTACCTAAAAGAAAAAAACTTCAAAGTCAACAAACTTCCAGAAAATGCCAGCAATAGCAGAGCAGCAAGAACATATAAAATTATAACTATACAAAATTAATAAATTAGGAAATTACCCTAGCAACTACTAAAAAAACCTAAATCCCTCTAACCACAGCAAACTAGCAATAACCATACTATTTTAATTAATTCTATTTTTTTCCTCCTTTAACAGAAAATAAACACACACTCAACGTTAAAGCTAACTCAACAGAAAGTCTGCAAAACCATGCAAAACAACTCCACAAAACATAAAAGTAAGTACCAAAATAAATGCAGCTGCATTTTAAATATATAAATATGTAACATGAAAAAGTTAAATGATAATTTATTTTTATATTATTAAACTACTTACATTTTCAATGACAGAATGTGCCAAATTTATCACTTCACTAAAAGGAAAACAATTATTATATCACATTGGCTACACCTACAGCCCAGAAAGTGAATCAACTGAAACTATAACCTGGAAATGTACTAAATATTTCTCTCATGCATGTTATGGAAGGGCAACTACAAAAGAAAATGTAATTAATGTAAAGGAGCATAACCACCCACCAATGTAACTGAAATTGAAGTTAGAGACATTTTACAAGACATAAGAGAAGCAAGCACTAGTTCTCAGGCACCCACAAGCAAACTACTTACCATAGACATATTACCCAAATTTTCTGGGCACATACCAGCCCAACTACCATCTATCCCGACTTCAGAATGCCTAATTCCATGCTCCTAGAAGACACCAAGACATACAAACACCAGACCATTTGACAATTACACATAATGAGGAACCCTTCCTTTTACTTGATAATCTAAATAACGTAAAATGAATGCTAATCTTTTCTACTGCAAATAACTCAAAGAAACGTACTTTCAACACCAGAGCAGTACGCACTCTATTGGCGACAAAAATGCAAAAACCCAGCACTCTCAAAACAACGTAATTTATGCATTATACTGATACGTTGTGGTTTAACCTTTTGCATTGCAGAGTTCAATCCTGAAAACGTATTTTTAATATGCTTACAAATACTGTTCCTTTACAATGTATTGCTGCAGGTTTTCAGAGTGTGTTAGGGTGTGGTCCCTTTCCAGGGCCTTCCAGAGACTTTCCCTGCAACATGCCTGGGCATGGTTCTGGGCTGGGCCAAGACTCTATAAAAGAGAGCCAGCCCAACTCCCAGTGCTCACTATTCAGAGTGCAGAGCAGCAGCTTCTTCCTGAGCTCCTGTCCCAGCGGCCTATTTGGATCTTCCAGTCTCCTGCCCTTCATCCTTCATTGGTGATCACTGTTCCAGGCAGTAAGGCGGTGATTGGGCTGGCCTCCCGACGCCGTTATTGAGAACTTTCATATTCTTGGCTTAATTCTTTAATGATTAACAGATTACTTTGCGCGCTACCATTTCTTGACATTTGAATGGTGGCTTACGAATCGGCAAAACGCGCGATTCGTTTCATGCTGATTTAATCTTGTTATTCATTGCGCGCTACTATTCCTTGACATTTGTATGGTGGCTTGCGAATCGGCAAGACGCGTGATTCGTTTCATGGTGCTTTAACCTTGTTGTTCATTGCGCGCTACCATTTCTTGACATTTGCATGGTGGCTTAAGAATCGGCAAGACGCACGATTCGTTTCATGGTGCTTTAACCTTGTTGTTCATTGCCCGCTACCATTTCTTGACATTTACATGGTGGCTTAAGAATCGGCAAAAGACGCGCGATTTGTTTCATTGTACTTTGATTTTGTTATTCATTGTGAGCTGTTATTTCTTGGCATTTACATCGTGGTTTACGAATCGGCAAGATGCGCGATTCGTTTAATGATGATTTGACT
Organism: Pleurodeles waltl; assembly: GCF_031143425.1. NCBI lineage: Eukaryota > Metazoa > Chordata > Amphibia > Caudata > Salamandridae > Pleurodeles > Pleurodeles waltl. The sequence goes on from NC_090436.1 coordinate 486,789,009, forward strand.
TTGATATTCTTTGCGTACTACCATTTCTTGGCTTTTTACATGGTGACACTCGAATTGGCAAGACACACAATTCTCTCCTCGAGTTTAATTCATGTTGTTTATTTGTATGCCACTATTCTAAGATATTTATTATGTAATATTCGAGTTGACAAGTTATGTGATTTGTTTCCTGAATCCATATTGTGTTATTCATGGTGCACAATCTTTTTATGGTGTTTACTATATATATATATATGTTCATATATATATATATATCTGCAATATGCGCAATTTGTGTTGAAACATTTTAAGAGTACACAGAAGGCCAGAGTTTCTAGATGCAATATTGTATGGTCCTAGTATACATTCTCAAAACAGGATTTATATGACTGGTTTAAAATTTAGTCAGAATGTTTTTCTGATTCTCATGTAAAGGAAAGTACTTGAATAAGAAAGTTTTCATTTAATTCATCTTGATTCCCCTACAGGTATCCGGCCATCTTGAAACTTAGTCATTTTAAACTTAACTCTTAGATTGTTCATGTTTTCAGAGTGACTAGGCTTAGAATCATAGTCTAGTATTGATTTCAGGAGATATAATTTTCTTATTGTGTGTTCTAACCTTTTTCTTACTACAGGTCTCCTTCCCAGCTGTTCCCTTCCTAATCCCCTCTTCCCCTCTTGAACTCTCTCAGTCTCTGTGATTTATCTATCAGAGTCTTGGAGCTGTTCAGTGGTGGACGTGTTGGGAACGTGCACAAACCCCGAGGATCTGGTGACTCTGACACGTACCCAACATAATCCTGGATGATGGATGGAACCTTTAAAATGTGTCCTAAACCATTTATCCATAATACACCATACATGGTGAAAATCAACATACCAACATCCCTTTTGTATTTGCTTTACCCAAATAAACAAAGTAGTACCTATTCTGAACTCCTAAGTGATATAAAACAACAAATAACTGCTATCCCCCAAAAATAATCTGAGACTTTGAACAAGCTATGATTCAAACAATTTTAAAATTATACCTCCACACAGCCAAAAAGGCTGTTACTACCACCTTAAACAGAGTATATGGCAACACCAACAAAATCTACACTAAAGCCCTGATTATGACTTTAGCAGTCCAACCACCAGACCACCAATATGGCGGTCGAGAGGACACCACCAAGCTGACGGCTTCACCACCATATTATGATACTACCATTAGGCTGGCAGTAGTATCAGCAACTGTATCACTGCAGTTGCATGCTTCGGCTCAGAAAGTGAGCCTGAAGCACATGCCACCACAGTGCAGTACCAGATGCACCTCGGACGCACTGTTGCCATGCACAATCTTGTGCATGTCAACAGTGTGCACCAACAGTGCAGGCATAGGGGGCACAACCTGTGCCCTCTGTTCACTGCCCAATGGACTGAAAATCACCCTGGGGCCCTGTATGGGGCCCTATCCCTGCCTTCCCGCCGAGCTCTTTATGGCTCAAAAGAAAGGCAGGTCATGATCATCACGGTGGTGCCGGCATCAGCACCGCCACATTTGACCATGGCTTTCTCTGCCGTTACAGCCACGGGATCGAAGATCCTGGTGAATGCTGCAGTCTTGTGGCAGTCTGACTGCCATCCTTGTAATTTGGACTACCACTGAGGGCACAGCCGTCCCAGGACCGCCATACTCATAATCAGGCCCTAAGTATAAAATACTCCCCCAATAGTCAATTTGCCTTCGAAATTAAACAAATGATAGCTCTAACTTAAGTCCCTGTCACAGAGGTAGTCAACCAATATAACATACTAGTCGAAATACCTTTCTACCAACAAAATGAAGACAATCTTAGGGGCTGATTAAGAGTTTGGTGATAAGGTTGCTGTTGTGGAAACAACATGGTTCTCCCTGATTGCTAAATCGACGGTATGCCCGCCCAATTATGAGTTAAGTGAGTGCACATAGGAAAGACAACTGTGGCACCACCGTCACCGTCAGGAAATACAGACCGCAACGGCGGCGAACAAGCCCCATACACCTGACTGAGGGCACACCACCAGTCCCACCGCTGGTCCAATCATGATGTATGTTGCCGCTGAGGGGGCCAAACCACCACACCTGAGCTGGCAGAAATGGAGGGATAAAAAGCAGAAACTCACCATCACTCACTTGTACACATACCCTGATGTCATGGAGCCGATAGTACATATCCTGCCACTTCTACTGGATGACTGCCAAAACCCACACTGCTGTGAACGCAACCAACGGTGAGTCCTCATCTAACTCGTTTACATTTGCATTCCACTTCACATATGCACAAACAGGTGCAGCATTAGGTCCAGTGTGGCCCTCAGTCAAAACAAAATTATGTGTCCCTGTTCCGAACTGCCAACCATGTTTGCATCTAAGTCACCTCTCTGATGCCCTCTTTAGTCAGCTCACTGACACAGCACAGGGACACTCGCTCAGTATGAAAATGTGTGCCTCAATAAGCGACAAGGATAATGATGTTTGACCACAATACACCAACACAACAGCAGGTCCACACTAACATCGCAACAAATAATCACTATGATACCCTGACACTGCGCACAGGCTACATCCAGTAATGATAGACAACACACCTAAGTAGGAATGTAGCATTGAAATTAAATACACCTTCTATGCTATAGTACTGCACTAAACCCTCACACATCAGGCACATCAAACACTCCCATTTGGAAAATGCTGCCCGAAACAACACACTTAAGAACTAATGCAAGCCCACCATGCAAAAACCCCCTGCAGAACAGGCGCCTTACAATAAGTGGGGCCCCTGAAAGTCTAGGTCCCTGGGCGACAGCCCACTTTGCACATGCCCCTAAACGTCTCTGTGCACAGTTCCCCAGACTCAAGGTATAGCCAGGACATTTATATATGATGTACACAGTACTGTGCCACAAAACCTGCCTCTTCAGACACTGCCAAGTAACCTCCTCACAAACGCACATCCATTGGACAGGGCAGGCACTTCTGGGACATTATTTGGGTGGGGGACGTTTGTGTTTGGGGGTCCTCCACAGGGAACTTAGTAGTTGGTTTGAGCATGGGTCTGCTTTTAAAGGGATAGGGAGTGACTGTGACTGATGTCCCTGGGATTGTTGTTGGTGCAGGTGCAGGAGTGTCTGGTGAATGTGCTGCAAGTATGGGTATGTCAACTAAAGGTGGGGTATGTTGAGTGCTTGCTTTTTTGCAGATGTGTTTTTTTCGGTTTGTATGTGTGGTATGTGGTGTCAGTGGTGGTTGCTGATGTGGAATTGGTGGGAGTGGGTGTTGTGGATGTTGCTTTGATGGTGACTGTGTTCGTGGTTGCATGTGGTGTGTGAATGGATATGACTGGGGGTACATGTGGGTGTGGTCAATACTGGATGTGGTGATGGGTGTTGTATGCATTTGTGCGTAGTGTCTGATGTGCTGTGTGTGGATTTGATGGGGAGTGGTGGGTGTAAGTGGATATTGTGTTGGCTGTGGTGGGTGTGAATGTGATGCATGTGATAGAGTCTGCGGTGGTGGTTGTAGTGTCAGTGTGTTTAGATGTATGCCTGTTTTTTTCTTGTGTTTCTGCCTATGTGTGGATGTGCTGCTTGGGTCTGTATGGGCATGTGAGTGGAAATATGTACCTGTGCTTTGGACAGGCGGGGGAATAGGGTATTGGTATAGGGAATGGGTGGGGGGAGGGATTCTCAGTGGGGGGGTGGAAGGCTGCAAAGAGGGAGGAGGCCAAAGCCTGTAAGGATCAATGCAGACTACATGTAGCACTATGAATGCCTTCCAGGTAGGCCACCATCTGCTGCAGATGGCTGCCTTGCCCCTGGATGGCATTCAGAATGGTAGTCTGACCCACAGAGATTGACCTCAGGAGTTCAATAGCCTCCTCACTCTGTGCAGCGGGTGGGACGAGGCAGGGGCTGAGGCTGAGGTGCCTGGAGCTAATGAGAATGGCCCTCTCTTAGGAAAGCGATCCCAGCCAACTGGGTTGGGAGCTACAGGAAGGATGCTTATGGAACTGTTGGTGGCAGACAGGCATGAAGATGGTACTGATTTTGTGGGGTCTGCCACCTCTCGGGAGTGTTCACTGGAGAAAGACTCAGAAGATGATGAACTTGAGCTGACGTCCTCTGTGGCACACCCCGCACCCTCGTGGCCACTGGCTCCCTCGCTGTCCTGCCACTCACAGCTAGAATCACTGTGGCCAAAAACTTCCCCAATGTTGGCACTGTCTCCTTCGCTTGCCCTGGATGTATCTGAAATGACACATTAAAAAGGGTTGAATGCATCTGCGTAAACACACCTGTCCATCAGATTCAAGCACAAAATATCTTAGGAGGGCACAGACTACTGCATCTGATTGGCTCACTACATGTCACCCAACATTAGCAGGAACACGTGCATGCATGCTGGATTATCAGAAAATAGTTAGGCACAGTGATGTCACAACCCCTCCCCAACCTAGACCAGATTTTTGATTATGAACACTCCCTCATCATCCATGTTGTCAGACAGTTGCCCACATTGTATACTTTGGTCCTTGCAGCATACACCGCTGAACTAATGGCACAAGGTATGATACCTACCAACAGGACATCCTTACAGTGTCCACACAAGCTCCAGATTACCCCTATCGCTCATTTTCCTGGAAAAACATCATGATTTGAAGATGGGCAAGTCATTCAGCAAGGTAGATGCAATAAGTGCGGTGACAGGGATCACAGCACATGCACAGTTCACACTGATTAAATTTTTCAAGGTGATACTTCTTCATATAACCTGTTTCAAGATAGTACAATGAAAGCTGCACTGAGGTAGCTTGACTACTTATCACATGTAGCACAGAAAAGTGAGCTGGAGAGAATCATGGCCTAGACATTAGAGGATGCCTACTACAAATGTACACATCATATTAGTCCATATGGCACCAGGAACATCATCTATCAGGCTGGGAACTAGAGACAAAATCATTCTCATCTTGCATTCCAAGAAGCCCATATAACCTTTGCTGCCTGTTGTATATCAGTGAATGACAATGATATGAAGGTGGACACACTTCAGTTTTGATGTGATGACAAACACTGCACCATTTGGGTCATGAAACACCACTGGCCCTGTAAAAACGAGGGCATGTACTCACATGTGAAACTAACATTGTCACATATCACTCCCAGATGCATGTCACCAGCCAATGAATGTACCTTCAAACTGTATTGCAGATTAAACAACTCCAGAGAAAGGTACACTGTGCAACATGTAGTCAGTACTGCTGAAGCCACCAGTGATGTTTGCATACTCATGTCACTGAAACTCTACTTATCAATGGGAAGTACAGGTCACTTACTGCAGGTAAAGCACACTATGTGGTATGGCACATATAATATGGGTTCCAGAACATCAAACACAGCAGCGAGGGAGCATCCCTCCTGACACAATGAATACAAGTGGTCTCTTTGGTACAGCCTTCTCCCAGAACACCAAACATGAGGTGATCATGGCCTTACTCTGCCATGTGTCTGCACAAAACAGACAATTGGCAGTGGACTAGACTCTGGTAATGATTGAGGACAACTCAATCTCATGTCTTTCTAACTGCTGGCAGAGCAACTTTAGGTAATTCCATGTTTGTGCTCAAAGTTATGTGGCACTCTGAAGGTGTCTGTGAGCTATTGCTTGTTCACAGACAACTTATACTTGGAGACATGAACCACACTGAGTGATAGCTGGGAAACTGCACCTACCTAACCTTATTCACAACAGGGCATTCCAGCATATGTTCACAGCTCATGCAGTAAGGGCCAGACATGTATTAGCAGTGTTAACATGCTCTGGATACTTCATTACTCCGAGCTCCCAGGAAACCGATACATGCATATATGGGTACATACCCCACCAATGGAAGATAGGGCATTCCACACTGTACATATCACAATAATGATGTTCAGTACACATTGTATGGTGCTTCCCAATCCCAGACATCATTAGCCCATGTTAGGGACACATTGATGTAGCCCAGTAATCAGAGTGAAAATTAGGTGACAGAGGCACAACGTTACCAATGGGAAGGAACATTATTGATTAAAACTGAGTGACATATGCATGTGAGAGAGTTACTTGTTCATCTGGTGAGCCATAGAGCTGGCCATACATGGAGAGGACCTCAGTTGCCAGCAAAGCAGACAGTGCACATTCCGAGGGTGTTGGGCAGGGGGGCCCCACACTGCCTATGCCATTGGCATGGGCAGTGGCGGGGCTCTCCTATGGCCCCTGAACTGGATTTCCACCAGTCTTTTCATGGCAGGGTCCCTGCCACGAAAAGGCTGGTGGAAAGTGGGGTTGTAATCACCCAGGCAGCACTGAGTTCTGTGCTGCCCTGGCTGGTTACAACTCTGACCGCAGTCACCCATCGGGAGCAATGTTCCTGGTGGGAACAGTTGTCTCCTGGTGGGTCCACCCGCCAGGCTTGTAATGTGGCAGACAGACTGCCACCGTTACTGCGGCCCAATCGCCACCGCGAGGCTGGCGATCCTAGGACCGCCTGCCTCGTAATAAGGCCCTAAGAACGGAACAATCTGTTACTCAAATTGACCCTAAACCTAACAAACAAACTATAAACATGTAATAAAAGCTACAATGTATAGTCTGAATCTTTTTAAATAACAAAGGGCTAGACTATTTAGAAGTAATAGCCACATTCATCCTTTAAAACACATATAAACCTACCAAAAACCTCACAAACTACAACATACTCTAAATCAATAAACCAATTCCTTTAAACAATTATATGGATAATGTATTAAATCAGGGAAATAAATATATATTATCAAAAAATAAACATAAATATTAAGAATTAACAACTTGCAACACTCCAAGTCTGCAATAACAAAACTCGAGTATATACACATCACATGTATACAACAGCCATATCAGGGGGACAAGTCCAACATCATACCTGTCCACATTGGACAACAGAAAAAGAAATACTAACCATACCAAACAGTGCACAATGCCATGAAACCAACATTGTATATACACACACACAGACATAACACACAACATATACCCTTCCTTTGGGGGACAACAACACTGCATATAAACCACACACTGCAGACATGCAGCAGCAAGCTGGCACACAGACAACTGGAGACACACAACCAAAGTCACTCAGGAACAACATCAACCTAGGAAAGGAATTGCAGGACAAAGGTATACTCAACAAAATAAACTCTTTGGCTATAATGCCAACAACAATGGTGGCAAAAACAGTGTACAAAGACCGATAGTCAGTCCAATAAAAGTCCAAATCATGGCACAGGGTTGTGCCCCTACTTAACTCCTGACTGCCATGTAACCTACACAGGTAAGGGCATCAAGGGGGCAGGCAGGTACCTCAGGGATTATCCGGGGTGAGAGGGGAATCAAATTTGGGAAGGGGGTTTGAATTTGGGCTTGGGATGGGGGCTTCTTTTTTGGGGGTATGGGCTTTGCAGGAGGGACAGGGTAGGTCTTGGAGGTGGAAGGGATGGTCTTGGGGATGAATGTGGACCTTTTGGGTGTGCTACAGGTTGAGGACAGGATAAGTGCAAGGTCACAAAGGAAACTTTTTTAGATACATGGGAATGGTCATCAGGAGGGGGTTGTGATTTGGAGGTTGAGGGAGTGGTTGTTTGACGTGTAGTTGTGGAAGTCTTGGGTGCATACTTATGGGAGGTATGCTTGTGTGTGGCGGGAGTCTATTAGGTGGGTGAGTGAGGGTGTTTATGTGTCTTGGGATTAAGAGGGGTGAAAGTGCTGAGGGATGCTGTGGTAGGTGGGTAGGTGGCTGTCTGTTGGGGTGGTGAATGCAGGTATGATGGATGTGCTGGATTTAGGTATGTCAGAAACTGTGGTGTCTGCAGGTGTGGTGTTTGGGGTGGATGTTTGTGTGTCTCCTGGGGTGATGTCTGTGGGTAGGTTGGGTGTGGTGGCTGTGTCTGTGGCTGTTGTGATGGTGTCTGTGGGTAGGCTTGAGATTGTGTGTTTGATGTTGGGGTGATGGGGGTGTGATGGGAAGTAGTGACTTTTGGTCTGTCTGTGGGTCGATGTTGTTTGTGTGCATGCCGGTGGAGTGTCTTGTGGTGCTTGTGTTTTTGTGCGCTATCTGTGTCTGTTGAGCTGGATGCCTGAGGACTGATTTGTGTGCTTTGGGTAGGTAAGGGAAGGGGGGATTTAGACTGGGAAGGGGGAGGTTGAGGAGAGACGGAAGATAGAGGGTGACTGGCTGCCATAAGTGTTAAGGCTAGAGCCTGAAAAGATCTCTGTAAGGCAGCCATTGCACCATAAATGCCTTCCAGGAATGCATTGGGCTCTTGGAGTAGACCTGTTAATCTCTGGATGGCCTTCACGATTGTGGACTGACCCACAGAGTTATTTATCAGGAGGTCAATAGCCTCCTCACTGAGGGCAGCAGGTCTAACAGGGGCTAGGGTGGAGGTGCCTGTGGCAAAGGAGATGCCTACCCTCTTGGTTGAGCAGACACAGCCAACTGGGTGGGGAGCAACAGGGTGGGTGGTGATAGAACAGGGGTGGAGGACAATGATGGTACTAGAGGTTTTCCAATGGGTCCACCACCACTAGGGAGTGGCCACTGAGGGAAAAATCTGATGATGATAAAGAATGTTCTCTTTCCCCCGTGGCACTCCCCTCATCCTCCAGGCCACTGGGTCCCTCTGTGTCGGTGGCATCTTGACCCAAGATCTGTGGCCAGATGCTTCCCCACTCAGCTGTGCCCCATTTCCTTTGCTTGCCTGTGCTGATGCTGCAAAAAGAAAGATAAATAGAGTCACAACATGTACCTGATAACACGTCAATCATAACTCTGAGTGACAAAGAATACCATCAGGTCAAGTAGGAAACAGCAAAAACGTACACCTAAGTGGCACATACATGGGCCATAACATATGCTTGAATGCCATCTGGATTCTCCAAAGTTACCCACAAGAAAATCAGGATGTTAGACTACTACAATTGCATGGATGAAGTCTGGCAAACCCCACAACCATAATTCAGCTAGCTGACCTCTCCATCCCCAATGCTGTGCCACATGAAACAGACTCCACTTAACTTGTACCCACCAAAGGTATCCTGTTGTAAAGTACACACCCAATATTTAGCACACACGCCTGTGCACACATCCATATTACTCTTTCATGATGTTCCAATAATTTGGGATATAGCCAATGACACTCAGCTGACTCTGATACAAAAGTTCAATATTCTAGAGTATATGAAATTGAAATACCCATGTCCTAATAGACATATGTCAACAATGTAGAGATTTACAAGTGACACCTGCCACAATAGAATCAAGGAGGTACTATCAGTGTCACACCCTAACATTTGTCAATAAAAGGAACATTATTGACATCAGGTTCAATATGTCAGGGAGTAATGTCTCAAGGATACACACAACAAAGATTCACTAAGCCCCAGGACAGTCACCACTAATGTCTGACACCCATGACAGTGACAACATCTGACTATGTCTGTAGTACACATCTGTCCCTTGAATGTTGTAGAGACACATAACTCAGTCACAAATAGAAGGACTCCAACCTGTTGTCCATTGAAAAGCAACATCACTACCCTCATCTTGGACATGCCAAACATGGCAGCTATCTGTGGATGAATCCATGAACCTAAACACATGATGTCAACATCAATGCAAGCCACTCCATGATGCTTGACAACAGTCAGGGAACAATCCCCAATCAATACACATGTGCAGTAAACTCTTCAACATGATGCCACACCAAGGGCAGAGATAAACATTGATTGGTCCCACAATTGTGTGCCACATGTCATATCCCTCATTGCTACAGCAGGTCTACATGCCAAATGACATACATGACGCATGAAGGTATCTGTCAGACGATACATAATGCCAACACACTCCTGTCTGTGACACAACATGGAATGGGCCTCCCTAGTAAATGTCACCATTCCACTAACAGTTTTCCTAGCACATGTATGTCAAGAAATACACACATCATGCCATCAATATGTGACAAGACCATGTCCACGCACCTGAATTCCTGGTTCCGCTGGAGCAAAGAGAATAAAACCCTCACCCCTAAACACTATTCTCTCGTATCTGAACTGAACAGGGAACGAGTGAAGAGTCTCTGGGGGAAAGGGATAGGGAACAGGGATTTGGGAAGGGAAGAGAAACAAAAACACTGGTTCACAAAGGAGCGTCACTGATGTTCCAAGAAAGTTGCCTCAAGGTTTGGTGCAGGAAATTCTAAGACCAAAAACAAATCAAAAACAACAGAACAACAAATATCACAGAGTCTTTTAGCAACATAACAATAATTGTTATCATTCGATTGAGCAATCACTGAGCCTTTCAGCAAACTCACAATAATTATTAGCACTTGAGTGCTCAACTATTAAACACGCTTTTGTAACTCACAACAAAATTGTTATGAAATCAAACTCATGAATTTGTCTTTTGTTATTCATTTTCACACAACAGACTCGCTCCAAAAACAATCAGAATAAACGTCTCGAGTTGCATAGATATCGAACAATGCTTTCAGGTGTTCACAACACTTATCTTAAATGCTGCCTTTAAAAATACTTCTTAAGCTGTCAAATAATCTTGCCTCACGGTTTTCTCAGCATCAACAAATGTTTTTCACAATGCACAAAAAGATCGCTAACCTCGAGAAGATTGAAAACAGGGGGACAAAAGGGGGATTACTCACGAACCAACTTTTCCTGGAATGTTTTCAATTATTTGAGGGAGATGGAATACTGTTCGTAAATTCCCCAAGGGCTGCAAAAGTAATCCCCTCCAGAGAGGGAAGCTCCGATGAAGCCTTGCACTGAAAAGATGACTCCTGAAAGAATCACGGAACTCCAGCTGAACCGGGAACACCTGCGAGCGAAGGAAAACTTGAAGCGAAGCACAAGAAACACCTTGGCAGTTCTATTTATAGACTGGTGTGTTGGTGAAGAGTCATCAATCAAGAGGGGTTGGATGCTGTGCTGGTGATGAGTCATCAGACACATGCTGGTGATGAGTCATCAAACACTTCTGATGATTCATATGAAGGAATTCGATGTCTCCATAAACCACTTGGCACACAGTTCACAAATGGGACAACACTTGCTTTTATCAATATAAACAAACATGCAATGTAATATTTGGTCTTCAGACGGAAGATCGCTTTCCTCACAAGTTACAGGGAAGTGCTGTGCTGTAAACACATTCATGACATGTTTCATCTTTTTTCATACATGCTGATTTATTTTGTGAGGGAGCAGCAAGAAGCGTGCGTGTGTGAGTGCGAGTCCTAACAGTATATCCACCCAAAGCCTTCTCACTGGCCATGGTTTTGAGGGTTATTGAGCATGAAAGGAACGTACCAACTGTGGGGCGAGGACATGAGTGTCTGGTTCCCATGACTGCTCTTCGGGTGGGTAACCTTTCCAGTCTATAAGATAAAAGAGACATCCTTGTCATCTACAAGAATCAACCATGCGATGGACTTCTAATTCTTCATGATTATCCCTAAGTATGGACGGTGGTGGGGAAATAGGTTGAGTGGTGGGAAGAAATGGTTTGATCAACGAGACATGAAGTACTGGATTCATTTTACATTCATTGGGAAGGTTCAGTTTCATAGCTGCAGAGTTGATAACTTTGGCAATGCAGAAGGGACCAATGAACTGAGGATGTAGTTTACGAACCCCTGGTATGGATAAATAATGGGTGCTTAGCCATACTTGATCACCTTCTGCATATGTTAGTGCAGATGTACAGTGTTTGTCTGCTTGTTCTTTCATGTTTTCCTTGGTGTCAATTAGGTTTTTTGGGGTCTTTTTGCAGATGTTTTGTAATTCAGATAAATGTGCATGCACTGCAGGTACCTTTTGGGATGGTAGGAATGGTATGCACCTGGGATGATAGCCTAGATTACAAAAAAAAGTGACATGTTATGAGCTGAATGAATGCTGTTGTTATATGCAAATTCAGCTAAGGGAAGTGATTGCAACCAACTGTTACTTAAGGTGGTAGCTAAACAATGTAGGAACTGTTCCATGGTTTGGTTAGTTTTCTCTGTTTGACCATCAGTTTATGGATGATGTGCAGAGGATAACCGATGGTCAATACGAAGAGAAGAACATAGTTCCTGCCAAAATGTAGACACATCAATCAGAGATAATTACAGTTGGCAGGCCATGAAGCCGGACAGTATGCATTATAAAAGGTTCAACTAGTTCTTTAGCAGTTGGGATTTTAGTGAGAGGAATGAAATGGGACATTGTTTAGAATAAATCCACTACCAATAGTATACATGTGTTCGCCTTATCCTCTGGTAAATCAGTTACAAAATCCATACTAATAGTATGCCATGGAGCTGGTAGTACTGGTAGAGGAATGAGTTCTCCTTAAGGGTGGTGTGTGAGGATTTGTTACAAGCACATACAGGACATGTTTGTATAAACTCCTTTACGTCTGCATCTAGGAAATCCCACCAGAACCACTGTGTGCACAAGTCCTTAGTCTTACGCTCTCCTGGATGTCCACTCAAGGAGGACGAATGACACCATTGAATAACCAACTCTAACAGATTCTTGAGGATAAACAAAGCCTGATCATGATAAAATACATTGTCAGAAATTGATTGGATTGGAAGTGCTAACCATTGTTCGATATTTTCCTTCTGTTTTCCTTGTTGTATTTTATCCAGTAATGGGAGCTTGTCCGAACAACTACCTATAATTGTTTCTGGGGGAATCATTGGAATCAGTGTTATTTGTCTTGTGTCTGATTGTGTTGTGGTGTTTTGGAGACTTGACAGGTCATCAGCCTTAAATTGTTGTGTACTGAGTCTATAAGTAATTATGAAATCAAATTCATTAAAGAAAGAAACCCATCTCATTTGTTGTGGGGTAAGTGCTTTTGCAGATCTAAAAAAGTGTACATTCTTATGATCTGAATAAATAGTGATGGGAAACCATGCTCCCCACAAATGATGTCTCCATTCTTGAAGCCAATTTTATTGCTAGAAGGTCTCTTTCGGCTACTGTATAGTTTGTTCTGCCTGTAAATGTTACAGAAGAAGGCTATTGGATGCAATTCCACCTACTGTCACTTATGAAGCATCTGCTTCTACAAAGTAAGGCATAGAGGGGTCAGGATGCCTTAATATCTATGCAGTAGTAAAACTCCCTTTCAATGAGTCAAAAGCTTGTTGTGCTTCAGGGTCCCACTTAAAAGATACTCCTTTTTGTAACTATCGAGTAAGTGGGGCCACAGTGTCAGAAAAGTGGGAGATAAACCTTTGATTGAAGTTAGCAATGCCAAGTATAATCTGGATTTCTTTTACGTTTGTGGGTTGTGGCCATTGTAAAATAGCAACAATCTTTTTTAATCCATTTGGAACCCTTGTTTTGACAAAACAAACCCTAGAAATTCCACTTGCGGAACATTAAATTAATATTTTTCTAACTTGGCATTCAAATTATGTTCACGTAATTTGCGTAACACGGCGAAAACATGATTCTCATGTTCTTTTTTATTGTGTGAGTAGATTAAAATATCGTCTCTATAGACTATGACAAAGTGTGAATATGTCTTGCGAACCTGGGTAATGGAGTAGAATGTTTATGTTCTATGAGGTTATATATGGAATGTGGGAAGACTAAAGGAGAAGAGAAGAAAGGGAGCTGAGGGAAGGAGCTCTGCTGGAGGTGTGGGGAACATGAAATTTAAATAAAGGAAAAAAAGACCATGAACTGCTGTGAAATTATCATTATATTGGTGACGAGGGAACCGTCTGCGCAGGGGGCAAATTAATTACAAAGGACACCTCTACCCCTGGAAATATTGTCATCCAAGATCTACGTTTAAAGCATAGGCAAGTTTGTTTAATAGCGCAGCGTGCTGTTGGAACATTTCGTTTGAACTATAATGGCATTCTCAAGGATCGTTAATTGATGAACATTCATTTTGGGCGCATTATTATTTTTTCAAAACCACTATGCAGAGCTGCTTTGTTTCTTAGGAAACAAACAAAAGGTTTTAGTGTGTTTTTGAGGATTTGTTTCGGAAGCACTTTTATCTAGAGCGTTTGTTTTCATTTAAACGTGCTTGTTTCCTTTATAACGTTGTCTGTGTGGCAACAGAGCAAGGCTGTCATTTCAACCGTGTGAAGTTTCCGTTGCCAAGCGCGTGAGCAGCACAGCATTGTGTACTTGGCAACGGTTGCCATGCACTGGAGTGCGGCCGTCAACTAGCCGCATGTGGTTTCGCGTGCCCATTGCATAGCAACAAGAGAGCTGCACAGTGGAGCGCGGCTCGTCATAAGGAAGGATTCCGAGCATCAAGCAAATACTTTCAACAGCGACGGGTCACACACTGAACTGCTACGTCTTTTGAAGAAATTACAGTAACACTTAATGCCTGAGCTGAACTACTATGTTTTTAAAGAAATTAAAGCAACAGTACAGTACCTGAGGTGGCTTCAGCTTCACAACCCTTATGCAGGAAGTAGACCTAGAAACCAGGAAGTGGACTTAGAAAGAGGACTAAAAACAATCAGAAGGAAATAGTAATAAAAAGAGGACTAGAAGAAGGGAAAGAGGAAGTTTATTATGTTAGTTATTTTTTATAGTTTGTTGTGGTAGTTTATTATATTAATTTGTTATTTTAATTAAATGTGTTAGTTTTTTGCATTCATTTGGGTTATTTAGGCAAAAGAGACAATATATTAAGGATATATACAGTGCAATGGAGGATCAAAGCATGGCATCACCACCCCCTTTTCTATCAACTCCGGGTGAACCTCCAATACCAAGGAAACAATGGAAGAAGAAGTTTTTGACTTATATTTTAGCAATTGGGGGTGATCGATATAGTCCAGTTAGAAAGCAAGCTATCCTCTTGCATCATTTAGGGGTTGAAGGGAGGAGAATCTATGAAGATCTGCCTGAAGTGTCTTTGGGAATGGGTGATAGGCAACCAATGAATGTGTTCGATATTTCAATACAAATGTTGGACATTCAATTTATTCCTAAAACAAATTTAGTTTTGGAACGCAAACGTTTTTTTTCAAGAGTGCAAAGGGTCGATGTGAATGTTGCATCGTTTGTGGCAGCATTAAGAGGGTTGGCACTATCGTGCCATTGTGAACAATTGACTGACTCGTTGAAAACGCATGCTCAATTGGTTCTGAGCAATAGAGCATATTTATACTTTTTTTGCGCTGAATGTGCGTCAAACATTTTGATGCACATTCAGCGCAAACCGTGCACCATATTTAAACATTGACACCCGAGCCTGCGGATGTCAAAATTCCTCAGTGTGCGTCATTTTTTGGATGCGGGAAACTGCCTTGCGTTAATGACATGCAATGGCTTTAAGGCCTGTGCGCCTTATTTATACTCCTGCGTCATTTTGACGCACAGGAGGGGATGGGCCTTAAACAATGGCACACAGCTTGATGTGCGCCGTTTTTTAATGCCTGGGTGAAGGAAGGCATTAAGGGACCTGTGGGCTCACTTCCATGGTCTCTGACCATGAAGGAGTCCAGAGGTGCCCTTCCCTGCCCCCAGGGACACCCCCTGCCACCCTCGCCCACCCCTGGAGGACACCCATGGATGGGGGCACCCATCCCAGGTAAGTACAGGGAAGTTGAGGTAAGTATTTTTTTTTTTAAGGTGGCATGGGGGGCCTAATATGGGCCCCCCTGCATGCCACTGTGCCCAATGACCATGCCCAAGGGGCAGAAGTCCCCTGGGCATGGCCATTGGGCAAGGGGGCATGACTCCTGTCTTTGCTAAGACAGGAGTCATTTCAATGGGGGTTGTGCGTCAAAAAATGGTGCAAGTCCTGTTTGAGGCATGATTTTTGCCTCAAACCTGACTTGCACCATTTTTTGACGCACACCCCCCATTTTCCCCTACGCCAGCGCTGCCTGGTTTGAGTCTTTTTTTTTTACTCTGACCAGTCCGCAGCACCGGCTAACGTAATTCCTTAAATAAGGCGCCCGCATGGCACGTAGGAATGGCGATAGCCGGCGGTAACAGTTTTGACGCAAACCAGCGCCGGCACTGGTTTGCGGCAAAAAGTATAAATATGGGCCTATGTGTCTGTCAATGTACTGAGAGATGTTCACACTCATTTCTAGGGTAACATATCAATTGAAATGGCCAAGTGCACTAAATTCTCAACTTGACGAACCAGACATCAAAGCTGTAGGTTAGGCTGGAAAACAAATAGAAATTCTGGGAATGAAATGGATGACGATTACTTTCAAAGATAGAGCTGTCTATGGAAGGGTGGATATTACTGATTATGGAACAGACTTACTAGGGTGGCGTCATCAAAAGGACCAGGGCATAATTTTAAACCCTAATGCGAAGGAACCAGTGATGTTAACTGAAATTAGCGAGGTACTTTGACGTGATTTGTTTGGAAAGTATCTGATGGTATTTTCCACTAAGTTAAGTTTACTAAAGGGTTTTTCACATAAGATTCTATTAATGAACAATGCTAAGCCTGGCTAGCTGGACCGGAAACAAGCATCCTGGGACCGGTTTCAGGGTTTCACCCCTCATCAGCCAGGCTAGCTTGAATCCAGTGGCATGGGAAGCACGGGACCCACGTCTGGGCATACCCTTCCCACTTAGGGCGACAAAGCAAAAACAACAAGTGATGGACGGAATGCTGAACATTGTCAAACACTCACCCCCAGTCATAGATCTGGGTTTAATCCATAGTTCTTTTGCTCACCATGCCACCC
Organism: Pleurodeles waltl; assembly: GCF_031143425.1. Classification (NCBI taxonomy): domain Eukaryota; kingdom Metazoa; phylum Chordata; class Amphibia; order Caudata; family Salamandridae; genus Pleurodeles; species Pleurodeles waltl. Next base: position 486,805,800 of record NC_090436.1, read on the forward strand.
CAGTTTGGACCCAGCCATATGCAAATCAGTCTTGACCCTGTTCCTCATGGGAACAGTCCAGACCGAACTGCCAAGCCAGGTCCTCACTGGACCGGAAACAAGCATCCTGGGACCGGTTTCAGGGTTTCACCCCTCATCAACCAGGCTAGCTTGAATCCAGTGGCATGGGAAGCACGGGACCCACGTCTGGGCATACCCTTCCCACTTGGGGCGACAAAGCAAAAACAACAAGTGATGGACGGAATGCTGAACTTTGTCAAACACTCACCCCCAGTCATAGATCTGGGTTTAATCCATCGTTCTTTTGCTCACCATGCCACCCCAGTTTGGACCCAGCCATATGCAAATCAGTCTTGACCCTGTTCCTCATGGGAACAGTCCAGACCGAACTGCCAAGCCAGGTCCTCACTGGACCGGAAACAAGCATCCTGGGACCGGTTTCAGGGTTTCACCCCTCATCAGCCAGGCTAGCTTGAATCCAGTGGCATGGGAAGCACAGGACCCACGTCTGGGCATACCCTATCCACTTAGGGCGACAAAGGAAAAACAACAAGTGATGGACGGAATGCTGAACATTGTCAAACACTCACCCCCAGTCATAGATCTGGGTTTAATCCATCGTTCTTTTGCTCATCATGCCACCCCAGTTGGACCCAGCCATATGCAAATCAGTCTTGACCCTATTCCTCATGGGAACAGTCCAGACCGAACTGCCAAGCCAGGTCCTCACTGGACCGGAAACAAGCATCCTGGGACCGGTTTCAGAGTTTCACCCCTCATCAGCCAGGCTAGCTTGAATCCACTGGCATGGGAAGCACGGGACCCACGTCTGGGCATACCCTTCCCACTTAGGGTGACAAAGCAAAAACAACAAGTGATGGACGGAATGCTGAACATTGTCAAACACTCACCCCCAGTCATAGATCTGGGTTTAATCCATCGTTCTTTTGCTCACCATGCCACCCCAGTTTGGACCCAGCCATATGCAAATCAGTCTTGACCCTGTTCCTCATGGGAACAGTCCAGACCGAACTGCCAAGCCAGGTCCTCACTGGACCGGAAACAAGCATCCTGGGACCGGTTTCAGGGTTTCACCCCTCATCAGCCAGGCTAGCTTGAATCCAGTGGCATGGGAAGCAGGGGACCCACGTCTGGGCATACCCTTCCCACTTAGGGCGACAAAGCAAAAACAACAAGTGATGGATGGAATGCTGAACATTGTCAACCACTCACCCCCAGTCATAGATCTGGGTTTAATGCATCATTCTTTTGCTCACCATGCCACTCCAGTTTGGACCCAGCCATATGCAAATCAGTCTTGACCCTGTTCCTCATGGGAACAGTCCAAACCGAACTGCCAAGCCAGGTCCTCACTGGACCGGAAACAAGCATCCTGGGACCGGTTTCAGGGTTTCACCCCTCATCAGCCAGGCTAGCTTGAATCCAGTGGCATGGGAAGCACGGGACCCACGTCTGGGCATACCCTTCCCACTTAGGGCGACAAAGCAAAAACAACAAGTGATGGACGGAATGCTGAACATTGTCAAACACTCACCCCCAGTCATAGATCTGGGTTTAATCCATCGTTCTTATGCTCACCATGCCTCCCCAGTTTGGACCCAGCCATATGCAAATCAGTCTTGACCCTGTTCCTCATGGGAACAGTCCAGACCGAACTGCCAAGCCAGGTCCTCACTGGACCGGAAACAAGCATCCTGGGACCGGTTTCAGGGTTTCACCCCTCATCAGCCAAGCTAGCTTGAATCCAGCGGCATGGGAAGCACGGGACCCACGTCTGGGCATACCCTTCCCACTTAGGGCGACAAAGCAAAAACAACAAGTGATGGACGGAATGCTGAACATTGTCAAACACTCACCCCCAGTCATAGATCTGGGTTTAATCCATCGTTCTTTTGCTCACCATGCCACCCCAGTTTGGACCCAGCCATATGCAAATCAGTCTTGACCCTGTTCCTCATGGGAACAGTCCAGACCAAACTGCCAAGCCAGGTCCTCACTGGACCGGAAACAAGCATCCTGGGACCGGTTTCAGGGTTTCACCCCTCATCAGCCAGGCTAGCTTGAATCCAGTGGCATGGGAAGCACGGGACCCACGTCTGGGCATACCCTTCCCACTTAGGGCGACAAAGCAAAAACAACAAGTGATGGACGGAATGCTGAACATTGTCAAACACTCACCCCCAGTCATAGATCTGGGTTTACTCCATCGTTCTTTTTTTCACCATGCCACCCGAGTTTGGGCCCAGCCATCTGCAAATCAGTCTTGACCCTGTTCCTCATGGGAACAGTCCAGACCGAACTGCCAAGTCAGGTCCTCACTGGACCGGAAACCAGCATCCTGGGAACGGTTTCAGGGTTTCACCCCTCATCAGCCAGGCTAGCTTGAATCCAGTGGCATGGGAAGCACGGGACCCACGTCTGGGCATACCCTTCCCACTTAGGGCGACAAAGCAAAAACAACAAGTGATGGACAGAATGCTGAACATTGTCAAACACTCACCCCCAGTCATAGATCTGGATTTAATCCATCGTTCTTTTGCTCACCATGCCACCCCAGTTTGGACCCAGCCATATGCAAATCAGTCTTGACCCTGTTCCTCATGGGAACAGTCCAGACCGAACTGCCAAACCAGGTCCTCACTGGACCGGAAACAAGCATCCTGGGACCGGTTTCAGGGTTTCACCCCTCATCAGCCAGGCTAGCTTGAATCCAGTGGCATGGGAAGCACGGGACCCACGTCTGGGCATACCCTTCCCACTTAGGGCGACAGAGCAAAAACAACAAGTGATGGACGGAATGCTAAACATTGTCAAACACTCACCCCCAGTCATAGATCTGGGTTTAATCCATCGTTCTTTTGCTCACCATGCCACTCCAGTTTGGACCCAGCCATATGCAAATCAGTCTTGACCCTGTTCCTCATGGGAACAGTCCAGACCGAACTGCCAAGCCAGGTCCTCACTGGACCGGAACAAGCATCCTGGGACCGGTTTCAGGGTTTCACCCCTCATCAGCCAGGCTAGCTTGAATCCAGTGGCATGGGAAGCACAGGACCCACGTCTGGGCATACCCTATCCACTTAGGGCGACAAAGGAAAAACAACAAGTGATGGACGGAATGCTGAACATTGTCAAACACTCACCCCCAGTCACAGATCTGGGTTTAATCCATCGTTCTTTTGCTCACCATGCCACCCCAGTTTGGACCCAGCCATATTCAAATCAGTCTTGACCCTATTCCTCATGGGAACAGTCCAGACCGAACTGCCAAGCCAGGTCCTCACTGGACCGGAAACAAGCATCCTGGGACCGGTTTCAGGGTTTCACCCCTCATCAGCCAGGCTAGCTTGAATCCAGTGGCATGGGAAGCACGGTACCCACGTCTGGGCATACCCTTCCCACTTAGGGTGACAAAGCAAAAACAACAAGTGATGGACGGAATGCTGAACATTGTCAAACACTCACCCCCAGTCATAGATCTGGGTTTAATCCATCGTTCTTTTGCTCACCATGCCACCCCAGTTTGGACCCAGCCATATGCAAATCAGTCTTGACCCTGTTCCTCATGGGAACAGTCCAGACCGAACTGCCAAGCCAGGTCCTCACTGGACCGGAAACAAGCATCCTGGGACCGGTTTCAGGGTTTCACCCCTCATCAGCCAGGCTAGCTTGAATCCAGTGGCATGGAAAGCAGGGGACCCACGTCTGGGCATACCCTTCCCACTTAGGGCGACAAAGCAAAAAGAACAAGTGATGGATGGAATGCTGAACATTGTCAAACACTCACCCCCAGTCATAGATCTGGGTTTAATCCATCGTTCTTTTGCTCACCATGCCACCCCAGTTTGGACCCAGCCATATGCAGATCAGTCTTGACCCTGTTCCTCATGGGAACAGTCCAGACCGAACTGCCAAGCTAGGTCCTCACTGGACCGGAAACAAGTATCCTGGGACCGGTTTCAGGGTTTCACCCCTCATCAGCCAGGCTAGCTTGAATCCAGTGGCATGGGAAGCACGGGACCCACGTCTGGGCATACCCTTCCCACTTAGGGCGACAAAGCAAAAACAACAAGTGATGGACGGAATGCTGAACATTGTCAAACACTCACCCCCAGTCATAGATCTGGGTTTAATCCATCGTTCTTATGCTCACCATGCCTCCCCAGTTTGGACCCAGCCATATGCAAATCAGTCTTGATCCTGTTCCTCATGGGAACAGTCCAGACCGAACTGCCAAGCCAGGTCCTCACTCGACCAGAAACAAGCATCCTGGGACCGGTTTCAGGGTTTCACCCCTCATCAGCCAGGCTAGCTTGAATCCAGTGGCATGGGAAGCACGGGACCCACGTCTGGGCATACCCTTCCCACTTAGGGCGACAAAGCAAAAACAACAAGTGATAGACGGAATGCTGAACATTGTCAAACACTCACCCCCAGTCATAGATCTGGGTTTAATGCATCATTCTTTTGCTCACCATGCCACCCCAGTTTGGACCCAGCCATATGCAAATCAGTCTTGACCCTGTTCCTCATGAGAACAGTCCAAACCGAACTGCCAAGCCAGGTCCTCACTGGACCGGAAACAAGCATCCTGGGACCGGTTTCAGGGTTTCACCCCTCATCAGCCAGGCTAGCTTGAATCCAGCGGCATGGGAAGCACGGGACCCACGTCTGGGCATACCCTTCCCACTTAGGGCGACAAAGCAAAAACAACAAGTGATGGACGGAATGCTGAACATTGTCAAACACTCACCCCCAGTCATAGATCTGGGTTTAATCCATCGTTCTTTTGCTCACCATGCCACCCCAGTTTGGACCCAGCCATATGCAAATCAGTCTTGACCCTGTTCCTCATGGGAACAGTCCAGACCAAACTGCCAAGCCAGGTCCTCACTGGACCGGAAACAAGCATCCTGGGACCGGTTTCAGGGTTTCACCCCTCATCAGCCAGGCTAGCTTGAATCCAGTGGCATGGGAAGCATGGGACCCACGTCTGGGCATACCCTTCCCACTTAGGGCGACAAAGCAAAAACAACAAGTGATGGACGGAATGCTGAACATTGTCAAACACTCACCCCCAGTCATAGATCTGGGTTTACTCCATCGTTCTTTACGGGACCCACGTCTGGGCATACCCTTCCCACTTAGGGCGACAAAGCAAAAACAACAAGTGATGGACAGAATGCTGAACATTGTCAAACACTCACCCCCAGTCATAGATCTGGATTTAATCCATCGTTCTTTTGCTCACCATGCCACCCCAGTTTGGACCCAGCCATATGCAAATCAGTCTTGACCCTGTTCCTCATGGGAACAGTCCAGACCGAACTGCCAAACCAGGTCCTCACTGGACCGGAAACAAGCATCCTGGGACCGGTTTCAGGGTTTCACCCCTCATCAGCCAGGCTAGCTTGAATCCAGTGGCATGGGAAGCACAGGACCCACGTCTGGGCATACCCTTCCCACTTAGGGCGACAAAGCAAAAACAACAAGTGATGGACGGAATGCTAAACATTGTCAAACACTCACCCCCAGTCATAGATCTGGGTTTAATCCATCGTTCTTTTGCTCACCATGCCACTCCAGTTTGGACCCAGCCATATGCAAATCAGTCTTGACCCTGTTCCTCATGGGAACAGTCCAGACCGAACTGCCAAGCCAGGTCCTCACTGGACCGGAACAAGCATCCTGGGACCGGTTTCAGGGTTTCACCCCTCATCAGCCAGGCTAGCTTGAATCCAGTGGCATGGGAAGCACAGGACCCACGTCTGGGCATACCCTATCCACTTAGGGCGACAAAGGAAAAACAACAAGTGATGGACGGAATGCTGAACATTGTCAAACACTCACCCCCAGTCACAGATCTGGGTTTAATCCATCGTTCTTTTGCTCACCATGCCACCCCAGTTTGGACCCAGCCATATTCAAATCAGTCTTGACCCTATTCCTCATGGGAACAGTCCAGACCGAACTGCCAAGCCAGGTCCTCACTGGACCGGAAACAAGCATCCTGGGACCGGTTTCAGGGTTTCACCCCTCATCAGCCAGGCTAGCTTGAATCCAGTGGCATGGGAAGCACGGTACCCACGTCTGGGCATACCCTTCCCACTTAGGGTGACAAAGCAAAAACAACAAGTGATGGACGGAATGCTGAACATTGTCAAACACTCACCCCCAGTCATAGATCTGGGTTTAATCCATCGTTCTTTTGCTCACCATGCCACCCCAGTTTGGACCCAGCCATATGCAAATCAGTCTTGACCCTGTTCCTCATGGGAACAGTCCAGACCGAACTGCCAAGCCAGGTCCTCACTGGACCGGAAACAAGCATCCTGGGACCGGTTTCAGGGTTTCACCCCTCATCAGCCAGGCTAGCTTGAATCCAGTGGCATGGAAAGCAGGGGACCCACGTCTGGGCATACCCTTCCCACTTAGGGCGACAAAGCAAAAAGAACAAGTGATGGATGGAATGCTGAACATTGTCAAACACTCACCCCCAGTCATAGATCTGGGTTTAATCCATCGTTCTTTTGCTCACCATGCCACCCCAGTTTGGACCCAGCCATATGCAAATCAGTCTTGACCCTGTTCCTCATGGGAACAGTTCAGACCGAACTGCCAAGCTAGGTCCTCACTGGACCGTAAACAAGTATCCTGGGACCGGTTTCAGGGTTTCACCCCTCATCAGCCAGGCTAGCTTGAATCCAGTGGCATGGGAAGCACGGGACCCACGTCTGGGCATACCCTTCCCACTTAGGGCGACAAAGCAAAAACAACAAGTGATGGACAGAATGCTGAACATTGTCAAACACTCACCCCCAGTCATAGATCTGGGTTTAATCCATCGTTCTTATGCTCACCATGCCTCCCCAGTTTGGACCCAGCCATATGCAAATCAGTCTTGATCCTGTTCCTCATGGGAACAGTCCAGACCGAACTGCCAAGCCAGGTCCTCACTCGACCAGAAACAAGCATCCTGGGACCGGTTTCAGGGTTTCACCACTCATCAGCCAAGCTAGCTTGAATCCAGTGGCATGGGAAGCACGGGACCCACGTCTGGGCATACCCTTTCCACTTAGGGCGACAAAGCAAAAACAACAAGTGATGGACGGAATGCTGAACATTGTCAAACACTCACCCCCAGTCATAAATCTGGGTTTAATCCATCGTTCTTTTGCTCACCATGCCACCCCAGTTTGGACCCAGCCATATGCAAATCAGTCTTGTCCCTGTTCCTCATGGGAACAGTCCAGACTGAACTGCCAAACCAGGTCCTCACTGGACTGGAAACAAGCATCCTGGGACCGGTTTCAGGGTTTCACCCCTCATCAGCCAGGCTAGCTTGAATCCAGTGGCATGGGAAGCACGGGACCCACGTCTGGGCATACCCTTCCCACTTAGGGCGACAAAGCAAAAACAACAAGTGATGGACGGAATGCTGAACATTGTCAAACACTCACCCCCAGTCATAGATCTGGGTTTAATCCATCGTTCTTTTGCTCACCATGCCACCCCAGTTTGGACCCAGCCATATGCAAATCAGTCTTGACCCTGTTCCTCATGGGAACAGTCCAGACCGAACTGCCAAGCCAGGTCCTCACTGGACCGGAAACAAGCATCCTGGGACCGGTTTCAGGGTTTCACCCCTCATCAGCCAGGCTAGCTTGAATCCAGTGGCATGGGAAGCACGGGACCCACGTCTGGGCATACCCTTCCCACTTAGGGCGACAAAGCAAAAACAACAAGTGATGGACGGAATGCTGAACATTGTCAAACACTCACCCCCAGTCATAGATCTGGGTTTAATCCATTGTTCTTATGCTCACCATGCCTCCCCAGTTTGGACCCAGCCATATGCAAATCAGTCTTGACCCTGTTCCTCATGGGAACAGTCCAGACCGAACTGCCAAGCCAGGTCCTCACTGGACCAGAAACAAGCATCCTGGGACCGGTTTCAGGGTTTCACCCCTCATCAGCCAGGCTAGCTTGAATCCAGTGGCATGGGAAGCACGGGACCCACGTCTGGGCATACCCTTCCCACTTAGGGTGACAAAGCAAAAAAAACAAGTGATGGACGGAATGCTGAACATTGTCAAACACTCACGCCCAGTCATAGATCTGGGTTTAATCCATCGTTTTTTTGCTCACCATGCCACCCCAGTTTGGACCCAGCCATATGCAAATCAGTCTTGACTCTGTTCCTCATGGGAACAGTCCAGACCGAACTGCCAAGCCAGGTCCTCACTGGACCGGAAACAAGCATCCTGGGACCGGTTTCAGGGTTTCACCACTCATCAGCCAAGCTAGCTTGAATCCAGTGGCATGGGAAGCACGGGACCCACGTCTGGGCATACCCTTCCCACTTAGGGCGACAAAGCAAAAACAACAAGTGATGGACGGAATGCTGAACATTGTCAAACACTCACCCCCAGTCATAGATCTGGGTTTAATCCATCGTTCTTTTGCTCACCATGCCACCCCAGTTTGGACCCAGCCATATGCAAATCAGTCTTGACCCTGTTCCTCATGGGAACAGTCCAGACCGAACTGCCAAGCCAGGTCCTCACTGGACCGGAAACAAGCATCCTGGGACCGTTTTCAGGGTTTCACCCCTCATCAGCCAGGCTAGCTTGAATCCAGTGGCATGGGAAGCACGGGACCCACGTCTGGGCATACCCTTCCCACTTAGGGCGACAAAGCAAAAACAACAAGTGATGGACGGAAAGCTGAACATTGTCAAACACTCACCCCCAGTCATAGATCTGGGTTTAATCCATCGTTCTTATGCTCACCATGCCTCCCCAGTTTGGACCCAGCCATATGCAAATCAGTCTTGATCCTGTTCCTCATGGGAACAGTCCAGACCGAACTGCCAAGCCAGGTCCTCACTGGACCAGAAACAAGCATCCTGGGACCGGTTTCAGGGTTTCACCCCTCATCAGCCAGGCTAGCTTGAATCCAGTGGCATGGGAAGCACGGGACCCACGTCTGGGTATACCCTTCCCACTTAGGGTGACAAAGCAAAAACAACAAGTGATGGACGGAATGCTGAACATTGTCAAACACTCACGCCCAGTCATAGATCTGGGTTTAATCCATCGTTCTTTTGCTTACCATGCCACCCCAGTTTGGACCCAGCCATATGCAAATCAGTCTTGACCCTGTTCCTCATGGGAACAGTCCAGACCGAACTGCCAAGCCAGGTCCTCACTGGACCGGAAACAAGCATCCTGGGACCGGTTTCAGGGTTTCACCACTCATCAGCCAAGCTAGCTTGAATCCAGTGGCATGGGAAGCACGGGACCCACGTCTGGGCATACCCTTCCCACTTAGGGCGACAAAGCAAAAACAACAAGTGATGGACGGAATGCTGAACATTGTCAAACACTCACCCCCAGTCATAAATCTGGGTTTAATCCATCGTTCTTTTGCTCACCATGCCACCCCAGTTTGGACCCAGCCATATGCAAATCAGTCTTGACCCTGTTCCTCATGGGAACAGTCCCGACTGAACTGCCAAACCAGGTCCTCACTGGACTGGAAACAAGCATCCTGGGACCGGTTTCAGGGTTTCACCCCTCATCAGCCAGGCTAGCTTGAATCCAGTGGCATGGGAAGCACGGGACCCACGTCTGGGCATACCCTTCCCACTTAGGGCGACAAAGCAAAAACAACAAGTGATGGACGGAATGCTGAACATTGTCAAACACTCACCCCCAGTCATAGATCTGGGTTTAATCCATCGTTCTTTTGCTCACCATGCCACCCCAGTTTGGACCCAGCCATATGCAAATCAGTCTTGACCCTGTTCCTCATGGGAACAGTCCAGACCGAACTGCCAAGCCAGGTCCTCACTGGACCGGAAACAAGCATCCTGGGACCGGTTTCAGGGTTTCACCCCTCATCAGCCAGGCTAGCTTGAATCCAGTGGCATGGGAAGCACGGGACCCACGTCTGGGCATACCCTTCCCACTTAGGGCGACAAAGCAAAAACAAAAAGTGATGGACGGAATGCTGAACATTGTCAAACACTCACCCCCAGTCATAGATCTGGGTTTAATCCATTGTTCTTATGCTCACCATGCCTCCCCAGTTTGGACCCAGCCATATGCAAATCAGTCTTGACCCTGTTCCTCATGGGAACAGTCCAGACCGAACTGCCAAGCCAGGTCCTCACTGGACCAGAAACAAGCATCCTGGGACCGGTTTCAGGGTTTCACCCCTCATCAGCCAGGCTAGCTTGAATCCAGTGGCATGGGAAGCACGGGACCCACGTCTGGGCATACCCTTCCCACTTAGGGTGACAAAGCAAAAAAAACAAGTGATGGACGGAATGCTGAACATTGTCAAACACTCACGCCCAGTCATAGATCTGGGTTTAATCCATCGTTTTTTTGCTCACCATGCCACCCCAGTTTGGACCCAGCCATATGCAAATCAGTCTTGACCCTGTTCCTCATGGGAACAGTCCAGACCGAACTGCCAAGCCAGGTCCTCACTGGACCGGAAACAAGCATCCTGGGACCGGTTTCAGGGTTTCACCACTCATCAGCCAAGCTAGCTTGAATCCAGTGGCATGGGAAGCACGGGACCCACGTCTGGGCATACCCTTCCCACTTAGGGCGACAAAGCAAAAACAACAAGTGATGGACGGAATGCTGAACATTGTCAAACACTCACCCCCAGTCATAGATCTGGGTTTAATCCATCGTTCTTTTGCTCACCATGCCACCCCAGTTTGGACCCAGCCATATGCAAATCAGTCTTGACCCTGTTCCTCATGGGAACAGTCCAGACCGAACTGCCAAGCCAGGTCCTCACTGGACCGGAAACAAGCATCCTGGGACCGGTTTCAGGGTTTCACCCCTCATCAGCCAGGCTAGCTTGAATCCAGTGGCATGGGAAGGACGGGACCCATGTCTGGGCATACCCTTCCCACTTAGGGCGACAAAGCAAAAACAACAAGTGATGGACGGAATGCTGAACATTGTCAAACACTCACCCCCAGTCATAGATCTGGGTTTAATCCATCGTTCTTTTGCTCACCATGCCACCCCAGTTTGGACCCAGCCATATGCAAATCAGTCTTGACCCTGTTCCTCATAGGAACAGTCCAGACCGAACTGCCAAGCCAGGTCCTCACTGGACCGGAAACAAGCATCCTGGGACCGGTTTCAGGGTTTCACCCCTCATCAGCCAGGCTAGCTTGAATCCAGTGGCATGGGAAGCACGGGACCCACGTCTGGGCATACCCTTCCCACTTAGGGCGACAAAGCAAAAACAACAAGTGATAGACGGAATGCTGAACATTGTCAAACACTCACCCCCAGTCATAGATCTGGGTTTAATCCATTGTTCTTTTGCTCACCATGCCACCCCAGTTTGGACCCAGCCATATGCAAATCAGTGTTGACCCTGTTCCTCATGGGAACAGTCCAGACCGAACTGCCAAGCCAGGTCCTCACTGGACCGGAAACAAGCATCCTGGGACCGGTTTCAGGGTTTCACCCCTCATCAGCAAGGCTAGCTTGAATCCAGTGGCAATGGAAGCACGGGACCCACGTCTGGGCATACCCTTCCCACTTAGGGCGACAAAGAAAAAACAACAAGTGATGGACGGAATGCTGAACATTGTCAAACACTCACCCCCAGTCATAGATCTGGGTTTAATCCATCGTTCTTTTGCTCACCATGCCACCCCAGTTTGGACCCAGCCATATGCAAATCAGTCTTGACCCTGTTCCTCATGGGAACAGTCCAAACCGAACTGCCAAGCCAGGTCCTCACTGGACCGGAAACAAGCATCCTGGGACCGGTTTCAGGGTTTCACCCCTCATCAGCCAGGCTAGCTTGAATCCAGCGGCATGGGAAGCACGGGACCCACGTCTGGGCATACCCTTCCCACTTAGGGCGACAAAGCAAAAACAACAAGTGATGGACGGAATGCTGAACATTGTCAAACACTCACCCCCAGTCATAGATCTGGGTTTAATCCATCGTTCTTTTGCTCACCATGCCACCCCACTTTGGACCCAGCCATATGCAAATCAGTCTTGACCCTGTTCCTCATGGGAACAGTCCAGACCAAACTGCCAAGCCAGGTCCTCACTGGACCGGAAACAAGCATCCTGGGACCGGTTTCAGGGTTTCACCCCTCATCAGCCAGGCTAGCTTGAATCCAGTGGCATGGGAAGCACGGGACCCACGTCTGGGCATACCCTTCCCACTTAGGGCGACAAAGCAAAAACAACAAGTGATGGACGGAATGCTGAACATTGTCAAACACTCACCCCCAGTCATAGATCTGGGTTTACTCCGTCGTTCTTTTGCTCACCATGCCACCCGAGTTTGGGCCCAGCCATCTGCAAATCAGTCTTGACCCTGTTCCTCATGGGAACAGTCCAGACCGAACTGCCAAGTCAGGTCCTCACTGGACCGGAAACCAGCATCCTGGGAACGGTTTCAGGGTTTCACCCCTCATCAGCCAGGCTAGCTTGAATCCAGTGGCATGGGAAGCACGGGACCCACGTCTGGGCATACCCTTCCCACTTAGGGCGACAAAGCAAAAACAACAAGTGATGGACAGAATGCTGAACATTGTCAAACACTCACCCCCAGTCATAGATCTGGGTTTAATCCATCGTTCTTTTGCTCACCATGCCACCCCAGTTTGGACCCAGCCATATGCAAATCAGTCATGACCCTGTTCCTCATGGGAACAGTCCAGACCGAACTGCCAAGCCAGGTCCTCACTGGACCGGAAACAAGCATCCTGGGACCGGTTTCAGCGTTTCACCCCTCATCAGCCAGGCTTGCTTGATTCCAGTGGCATGGGAAGCACGGGACCCACGTCTGGGCAGACCCTTCCCACTTAGGGCGACAAAGCAAAAACAACAAGTGATGGACGGAATGCTGAACATTGTCAAACACTCACCCCCAGTCATAGATCTGGGTTTAATCCATCGTTCTTTTGCTCACCATGCCACCCCAGTTTGGACCCAGCCATATGCAAATCAGTCTTGACCCTGTTCCTCATGGGAACAGTCCAGACCGAACTGCCAAGCCAGGTCCTCACTGGACCGGAAACAAGCATCCTGGGACCGGTTTCAGGGTTTCACCACTCATCAGCCAAGCTAGCTTGAATCCAGTGGCATGGGAAGCACGGGACCCACGTCTGGGCATACCCTTCCCACTTAGGGCGACAAAGCAAAAACAACAAGTGATGAACGGAATGCTGAACATTGTCAAACACTCACCCCCAGTCATAGATCTGGGTTTAATCCATCGTTCTTTTGCTCACCATGCCACCCCAGTTTGGACCCAGCCATATGCAAATCAGTCTTGACCCTGTTCCTCATGGGAACAGTCCAGACCGAACTGCCAAGCCAGGTCCTCACTGGACCGGAAACAAGCATCCTGGGACCGGTTTCAGGGTTTCACCACTCATCAGCCAAGCTAGCTTGAATCCAGTGGCATGGGAAGCACGGGACCCACGTCTGGGCATACCCTTCCCACTTAGGGCGACAAAGCAAAAACAACAAGTGATGGACGGAATGCTGAACATTGTCAAACACTCACCCCCAGTCATAGATCTGGGTTTAATCCATCGTTCTTTTGCTCACCATGCCACCCCAGTTTGGACCCAGCCATATGCAAATCAGTCTTGACCCTGTTCCTCATGGGAACAGTCCAGACCGAACTGCCAAGCCAGGTCCTCACTGGTCCGGAAACAAGCATCCTGGGACCGGTTTCAGGGTTTCACCCCTCATCAGCCAGGCTAGCTTGAATCCAGTGGCATGGGAAGGACGGGACCCATGTCTGGGCATACCCTTCCCACTTAGGGCGACAAAGCAAAAACAACAAGTGATGGACGGAATGCTGAACATTGTCAAACACTCACCCCCAGTCATAGATCTGGGTTTAATCCATCGTTCTTTTGCTCACCATGCCACCCCAGTTTGGACCCAGCCATATGCAAATCAGTCTTGACCCTGTTCCTCATAGGAACAGTCCAGACCGAACTGCCAAGCCAGGTCCTCACTGGACCGGAAACAAGCATCCTGGGACCAGTTTCAGGGTTTCACCCCTCATCAGCCAGGCTAGCTTGAATCCAGTGGCATGGGAAGCACGGGACCCACGTCTGGGCATACCCTTCCCACTTAGGGCGACAAAGCAAAAACAACAAGTGATAGACGGAATGCTGAACATTGTCAAACACTCACCCCCAGTCATAGATCTGGGTTTAATCCATTGTTCTTTTGCTCACCATGCCACCCCAGTTTGGACCCAGCCATATGCAAATCAGTGTTGACCCTGTTCCTCATGGGAACAGTCCAGACCGAACTGCCAAGCCAGGTCCTCACTGGACCGGAAACAAGCATCCTGGGACCGGTTTCAGGGTTTCACCCCTCATCAGCAAGGCTAGCTTGAATCCAGTGGCATGGGAAGCACGGGACCCACGTCTGGGCATACCCTTCCCACTTAGGGCGACAAAGCAAAAACAACAAGTGATGGACGGAATGCTGAACATTGTCAAACACTCACCCCCAGTCATAGATCTGGGTTTAATCCATCGTTCTTTTGCTCACCATGCCACCCCAGTTTGGACCCAGCCATATGCAAATCAGTCTTGACCCTGTTCCTCATGGGAACAGTCCAAACCGAACTGCCAAGCCAGGTCCTCACTGGACCGGAAACAAGCATCCTGGGACCGGTTTCAGGGTTTCACCCCTCATCAGCCAGGCTAGCTTGAATCCAGCGGCATGGGAAGCACGGGACCCACGTCTGGGCATACCCTTCCCACTTAGGGCGACAAAGCAAAAACAACAAGTGATGGACGGAATGCTGAACATTGTCAAACACTCACCCCCAGTCATAGATCTGGGTTTAATCCATCGTTCTTTTGCTCACCATGCCACCCCACTTTGGACCCAGCCATATGCAAATCAGTCTTGACCCTGTTCCTCATGGGAACAGTCCAGACCAAACTGCCAAGCCAGGTCCTCACTGGACCGGAAACAAGCATCCTGGGACCGGTTTCAGGGTTTCACCCCTCATCAGCCAGGCTAGCTTGAATCCAGTGGCATGGGAAGCACGGGACCCACGTCTGGGCATACCCTTCCCACTTAGGGCGACAAAGCAAAAACAACAAGTGATGGACGGAATGCTGAACATTGTCAAACACTCACCCCCAGTCATAGATCTGGGTTTACTCCGTCGTTCTTTTGCTCACCATGCCACCCGAGTTTGGGCCCAGCCATCTGCAAATCAGTCTTGACCCTGTTCCTCATGGGAACAGTCCAGACCGAACTGCCAAGTCAGGTCCTCACTGGACCGGAAACCAGCATCCTGGGAACGGTTTCAGGGTTTCACCCCTCATCAGCCAGGCTAGCTTGAATCCAGTGGCATGGGAAGCACGGGACCCACGTCTGGGCATACCCTTCCCACTTAGGGCGACAAAGCAAAAACAACAAGTGATGGACAGAATGCTGAACATTGTCAAACACTCACCCCCAGTCATAGATCTGGGTTTAATCCATCGTTCTTTTGCTCACCATGCCACCCCAGTTTGGACCCAGCCATATGCAAATCAGTCTTGACCCTGTTCCTCATGGGAACAGTCCAGACCGAACTGCCAAGCCAGGTCCTCACTGGACCGGAAACAAGCATCCTGGGACCGGTTTCAGCGTTTCACCCCTCATCAGCCAGGCTTGCTTGAATCCAGTGGCATGGGAAGCACGGGACCCACGTCTGGGCATACCCTTCCCACTTAGGGCGACAAAGCAAAAACAACAAGTGATGGACGGAATGCTGAACATTGTCAAACATTCACCCCCAGTCATAGATCTGGGTTTAATCCATCGTTCTTTTGCTTACCATGCCACCCCAGTTTGGACCCAGCCATATGTAAATCAGTCTTGACCCTGTTCCTCATGGGAACAGTCCAGACCGAACTGCCAAGCCAGGTCCTCACTGGACCGGAAACAAGCATCCTGGGACCGGTTTCAGGGTTTCACCCCTCATCAGCCAAGCTAGCTTGAATCCAGTGGCATGGGAAGCACGGGACCCACGTCTGGGCATACCCTTCCCACTTAGGGCGACAAAGCAAAAACAACAAGTGATGGACGGAATGCTGAACATTGTCAAACACTCACCCTCAGTCATAGATCTGGGTTTAATCCATTGTTCTTTTGCTCACCATGCCACCCCAGTTTGGACCCAGCCATATGCAAATCAGTCTTGACCCTGTTCCTCATGGGAGCAGTCCAGACCGAACTGCCAAGCCAGGTCCTCAGTGGACCGGAAACAAGCATCCTGGGACCGGTTTTAGGATTTCACCCCTCATCAGCCAGGCTAGCTTGAATCCAGTGGCATGGGAAGCACGGGACCCACGTCTGGGCATACCCTTCCCACTTAGGGCGACAAAGCAAAAACAACAAGTGATGGACGGAATGCTGAACATTGTCAAACACTCACCCCCAGTCATAGATCTGGGTTTAATCCATCGTTCTTTAACTGCCAAGCCAGGTCCTCACTGGACCGGAAACAAGTATCCTGGGACCGGTTTCAGGGTTTCACCCCTCATCAGCCAGGCTAGCTTGAATCCAGTGGCATGGGAAGCACGGGACCCACGTCTGGGCATACCCTTCCCACTTAGGGCGACAAAGCAAAAACAACAAGTGATGGACGGAATGCTGAACATTGTCAAACACTCACCCCCAGTCATAGATCTGGGTTTAATCCATTGTTCTTATGCTCACCATGCCTCCCCAATTTGGACCCAGCCATATGCAAATCAGTCTTGACCCTGTTCCTCATGGGAACAGTCCAGACCGAACTGCCAAGCCAGGTCCTCACTGGACCGGAAACAAGCATCCTGGGACCGGTTTCAGGGTTTCACCCCTCATCAGCCAGGCTAGCTTGAATCCAGTGGCATGGGAAGCACGGGACCCACGTCTGGGCATACCCTTCCCACTTAGGGCGACAAAGCAAAAACAACAAGTGATGGACGGAATGCTGAACATTGTCAAACATTCACCCCCAGTCATAGATCTGGGTTTAATCCATTGTTCTTTTGCTCACCATGCCACCCCAGTTTGGACCCAGCCATATGCAAATCAGTCTTGACCCTGTTCCTCATGGGAACAGTCCAGACCGAACTGCCAAGCCAGGTCCTCACTGGACCAGAAACAAGCATCCTGGGACCGGTTTCAGGGTTTCACCCCTCATCAGCCAGGCTAGCTTGAATCCAGTGGCATGGGAAGCACGGGACCCACGTCTGGGCATACCCTTCCCACTTAGGGCGACAAAGCAAAAACAACAAGTGATGGACGGAATGCTGAACATTGTCAAACATTCACCCCCAGTCATAGATCTGGGTTTAATCCATTGTTCTTTTGCTCACCATGCCACCCCAGTTTGGACCCAGCCATATGCAAATCAGTCTTGACCCTGTTCCTCATGGGAACAGTCCAGACCGAACTGCCAAGCCAGGTCCTCACTGGACCGGAAACAAGCATCCTGGGACCGGTTTCAGGGTTTCACCCCTCATCAGCCAGGCTAGCTTGAATCCAGTGGCATGGGAAGCACAGGACCCACGTCTGGGCATACCCTTCCCACTTAGGGCGACAAAGCAAAAACAACAAGTGATGGACGGAATGCTGAACATTGTCAAACACTCACCCCCCAGTCATAGATCTGGGTTTAATCCATCGTTCTTTTGCTCACCATGCCTCCCCAGTTTGGACCCAGCCATATGGAAATCAGTCTTGACCCTGTTCCTCATGGGAACAGTCCAGACCGAACTGCCAAGCCAGGTCCTCACTGGACCGGAAAGAAGTATCCTGGGACCGGTTTCAGGGTTTCACCCCTCATCAGCCAGGCTAGCTTGAATCCAGTGGCATGGGAAGCACGGGACCCACGTCTGGGCATACCCTTCCCACTTAGGGCGACAAAGCAAAAACAACAAGTGATGGACGGAATGCTGAACATTGTCAAACACTCACCCCCAGTCATAGATCTGGGTTTAATCCATCGTTCTTTTGCTCACCATGCCACCCCAGTTTGGACCCAGCCATATGCAAATCAGTCTTGACCCTGTTCCTCATGGGAACAGTCCAGACAGATCTGTGACTGGGGGTGAATGTTTGACAATGTTCAGCATTCCGTCCATCACTTGTTGTTTTTGCATTTGTCGCCCTAAGTGGGAAGGGTATGCCCAGACGTGGGTCCCGTGCTTCCCATGCCACTGGATTCAAGCTAGCCTGGCTGATGAGGGGTGAAACCCCGAAACCGGTCCCAGGATGCTTGGTTCCAGTCCAGGGAAGACCTGGCCTAGCAGTTCGGGCTGGACTGTTCCCATGGGGAACAGGGTCAAGACTGATTTGCATATGGCTAGGTCCAAACTGGAATGGCATGGGCAGCAAAAAAATGATGGATTAAACCCAGATCTGTGATTGGGTGAATGTTTGACAATGTTCAGCATTCCGTCCATCACTTGTTGTTTTTGCATTTGTCGCCCTAAGTGGGAAGGGTATGCCCAGACGTGGGTCCCGTGCTTCCCATGCCACTGGATTCAAGCTAGCCTGGCTGATGAGGGGTGAAACCGGTCCCAGAATGCTTGTTTCCAGTCCAGGGAAGACCTGGCCTAGCAGTTCGGGCTGGACTGTTCCCATGGGGAACAGGGTCAAGACTGATTTGCATATAGCTGGGTCCAAACTGGAATGGCATGGGCAGCAAAAAAATGATGGTTTAAACCCAGATCTGTGACTGGGGGTGAATGTTTGACAATGTTTAGTATTCCGTCCATCACTTGTTGTTTTTGCATTTGTCACCCTAAGTGTGAAGGGTATGCCCAGACTTGGGTCCCGTGCTTCCCATGTCACTGGATTCAAGCTAGCCTGGCTGATGAGGGGTGAAACCCCGAAACCGGTCCCAGGATGCTTGTTTCCAGTCCAGGGAAGTTCTGGCCTAGCAGTTTGGGCTGGACTGTTCCCATGGGGAACAGGGTCAAGACTGATTTGCATATGGCTGGGTCCAAACTGGAATGGTATGGGCAGCAAAAAAATGATGGATTAATTAAACCCAGATCTGTGACTGGGAGTGAATGTTTGACAATGTTCAGCATTCCGTCCATCACTTGTTGTTTTTGCATTTGTCGCCCTAAGTGGGAAGGGTATGCCCAGACGTGGGTCCCGTGCTTCCCATGTCACTGGATTCAAGCTAGCCTGGCTGATGAGGGGTGAAACCCCGAAACCGGTCCCAGGATGCTTGTTTCCAGTCCAGGGAAGACCTGGCCTAGCAGTGCGGGCTGGACTGTTCCCATGGTGAACAGGGTCAAGACTGATTTGCATATGGCTGGGTCCAAACTGGAATGGCATGGGCAGCAAAAAAATGATGGATTAAACCCAGATCTGTGACTGGGGGTGAATGTTTGACAATGTTCAGCATTCCGTCCATCACTTGTTGTTTTTGCATTTGTGGCCCAAGTGGGAAGGGTATGCCCAGACGTGGGTCCCGTGCTTCCCATGCCACTGGATTCAAGCTAGCCTGGCTGATGAGGGGTGAAACCCCGAAACCGGACCCAGGATGCTTGTTTCCAGTCCAGGGAAGACCTGGCCTAGCAGTTCGGGCTGGACTGTTCCCATGGGGAACAGGGTCAAGACTGATTTGCATATGGCTGGGTCCAAACTGGAATGGCATGGGCAGCAAAAAAATGATGGATTAAACCCAGATCTGTGACTGGGGGTGAATGTTTGACAATGTTCAGCATTCCGTCCATCACTTGTTGTTTTTGTATTTGTCGCCCTAAGTGGGAAGGGTATGCCCAGACGTGGGTCCCGTGCTTCCCATGCCACTGGATTCAAGCTAGCCTGGCTAATGAGGGGTGAAACCCCGAAACCGGTCCCAGGATGCTTGTTTCCAGTCCAGGGAAGACCTGGCCTAGCAGTTCAGGCTGGACTGTTCCCACGGGGAACAGGGTCAAGACTGATTTGCATATGGCTGGGTCCAAACTGGAATGGCATGGGCAGCAAAAAAATGATGGATTAAACCCAGATCTGTGACTGGGGGTGAATGTTTGACAATGTTCAGCATTCCGTCCATCACTTGTTGTTTTTGTATTTGTCGCCCTAAGTGGGAAGGGTATGCCCAGACGTGGGTCCCGTGCTTCCCATGCCACTGGATTCAAGCTAGCCTGGCTGATGAGGGGTGAAACCCCGAAACCGGTCCCAGGATGCTTGTTTCCAGTCCAGGGAAGACCTGGCCTAGCAGTTCGGGCTGGACTGTTCCCATGGGGAACAGGGTCAAGACTGATTTGCATATGGCTGGGTCCAAACTGGAATGGCATGGGCAGCAAAAAAATGATGGATTAAACCCAGATCTGTGATTGGGGGTGAATGTTTGACAATGTTCAGCATTCCGTCCATCACTTGTTGTTTTTTCTAATTTAGTGAAACCTTTGAGGAGAATTTTGAAGAAATGTGTAGAATATGTTTGGGATGAGCAGTGTGAATGTGCTTTTGGAAATATCAAAAGATGTGTTGCGCATGCACCTACATTAGGGCATTTCGATGTGACGGCAAAAACTTATATTACTACTGATGCCAGTAAGGTGGGCATTGGTGCGATTCTAACACAGGTTAAGGATTGCGATGGAGTATGTAGTAGGATTTGCTTCTAAAAGGTTGCAAGGTGTGGAAATGTCATATTCGGTCATTGAGAGAGAAGCCTTGGCATGTTGTTGGAGGATCAATAATTTTAAGTTCTACGTGTGGGGAATACCTTTTAAGCTGAGAATGGATCACAAGCCCTTGACATATATTTTTAAAGGTGGTAGGGGTTTGGAAGGAAGTGTCACTCCGTGTATCTCGAGATGGTTGTTAACAGTAATAGGTTATAATTTCCAAACTGAATTTTTACGGGGTAAGAAGATTGTGGTGGTGGATTGTTTGTCAAGGATGCCAGTGGAAATGGAAGAAAGAGAGGAGGAAGATACTTTAGTGCAGGAGATAGGAGAAGTTTTGGGAAGTATCACGGTTAGTGTAAAGGAGTGGGAACTTGTTAGAAGAGAAGATTTAATCATGGAAGAGGTCGAGAAGAGAGTTTTGCATGGATGGAAGGATGAGGATGGATTGAATGATGGGTTGTCTAGCTATTTTAGAGTTAGAGATCAATTGAGTTTACAAGGTGGCAAATTGATGAGAAGAGAACAGTTAATTCCGCCAGGTGGAGTTCGTAAGCACATAATTAGCATTGCTCATGAAGGCCATTTGGGTACAGGGATGATGAAGAGGAAAGTAAGACAATTCTTTTGGTGGCCAGGTATGGATCGAGAAGTGGAGGCAATTTTAAGTAATTGTATGGCATTTGCAAATAACGATAAGACTAAAGTTGTGCAGTAGCCTCCTTTGAGGACAGTGCCATTTCCTAGCAAACCTTGGGAGAAATTGGCTATAGATTTTATAAGTCCAATCACTAGACTTGGTGAGAGGAGTAAATACATAATAGTTTTGGTGGATTATCACTCTTAGTGGTTTTTGATCAAAGCTGTAGGGCAGGTGACTACATTGAATGTTATTGAATTTTTTTAAGAGGTCTTTGTAGAGGAAGGTATTCCTAAGACGATTGTGTCGGATAATGGGGTGCAATTTGTGTCCAAAGAAATGACTGACTACTTGGCTAGGATGGGAATAACTCATGAAAGGGTTGCCATGTTTCGTCCACAGGCTAATGGCTTAGTGGAGAGGGTGAATCGCTTAGTAACAGAAAATATTCAGTTGTCTCTAGCCAATCATCTTCCGTGGATGCGCAATTTAAAAAAGATGATATGGGCGCACAGAACGACCCCTCACTCAGTAACAGGAGTATCACCATTTGTATTTTTGAAAGGTAGAGAGCCTGGAGTGAAAGAGTGTCGCATTTGGTTAAGGGAAAAAGAAAGGGTGATGGTTGATCGTGAACTTGTAAAGAAGAAAGTTGAAAAGAAGTAAAGGAAAGCTGCTCTGTATTATAATAGGAGAATGGGTGTCAAACAGTGCCACATACGTGTGGGTGACTGGGTCATCATAAAGACGGGAAGTATCGTTCAAAAAGGGGAAAATAAGTACTCAATTCCTCATAAAGTTAAAGAAACCAAACACAATGTAGTGATCCTACAAAATGGGTCGATGTGGAGTTTGGGAAATGTATGTAAGATTAATCGTTGATGCTTTTACCATCATGTGATTTGTCTAGTATAGTATAGAAGCATATGTATTAAAGTAATTTTTTTTTAATTTCCATTATTATTCAACATTGTAAGGGGACAGATGTGTGAAGATGTCTTGTGAACCTGGGTAATGGAGTAGAATGTTTATGTTCTATGAGGTCATATATGGAATGTGGGAAGACTGAAGGAGAAGAGAAGAAAGGGAACTGAGGGAAGGCGCTCTGCTGGAGATGTTGTGTACATGAAATTTAAATAAAGGAAAAGAAGACCATTAACTGCTGTGATATCATCTTTATAGAAAGCGATCCAACAATTCACTGAGAACGTTGTTTATAAAGAATTGAAATGCCCTGGGGGCATTACACAAACTAAATGACATCACACAATACTCAAAAAGACCGTATGTTGTGCGAAAAGCCATTTTCCATTCATCGCCCTTGCGGATTCTGATGATGTGGTAAGCTCCGTGAAGGTCAAGTTTAGCAAAGATTGTGGCTTTGTGAAGTTGGTTAAGAAGGACCGGAATCAAGGGAAGTAGGTACTTGTTTATTAGGGTGACCTTATTAAGGGCTCTATAATCAATACAGACCCTAAAATCCCCATTCTTCCGTGGGACATAAACTAAGGAGACAAAACAGGGGAGCTCTTCTAGATAGCCTTGTAAATACTTTGTTTCTGGCTCTGATAGAGCATATATCCTACTACAAAATAATGTGGCACCTGGAACTAAATCAATTCTACAATCGAAACTACGATGAGGTGGTAAACTGGTTGCTTGAATCTTATTGAACACATCTGCAAACTCCTGATATTGTTCTGGAAGCGAACTGTCACTAGTGGATGATGAAACCGAAGATAACAATAACATAGCAAGGAGAATCCCAGCTTGTTGCCTCTTGGTAACAATTCTGAAGACAAAATGGAGAATTTAGTGTCACCGTCCTGATATCCCAATCTATCCTTGGGTTATGTCGTTGAAGCCAGGGCACTCCTAAGATACCTCCAAAAGTAGGAGTGTCAATTAAATAAAAGCTAATAGATTCATAGTGACCATTGTCACAAACTATTGTAATAGGTTTGAAATAATACCTTATTAACCCTGAGGATAATTCAGAACCATTGACGGCCCGAACAGCCTCAGGTTCTGGGTTTGGGAGAAAAGTGATCCCTAATCTTTTGGCTAATGAAATATCCAAAAAATTACCTGTTGCCCCAGAATCAAGAAGAATAGATTGGACTTTTCTTCATTGAGTTTGGAAAATCATGGTCACTGTTATTAGGAAATTACATGGCCGTCTAAGAAGAGTATATCTGGAACACTTTGAGGTATTTTTTCTTTCACCCAAAGGATAGACCTCACTTTTCCTTGGGTTATCTAGTTTTTCTGAATTTTCATTGGAAAGGTTTGCTGAAGCTACTGTCTCTTTTGGGTATTGGTGCCTTGATCTAGGGTCTCACAGGACATTCTTGTGCAAAAGGCCCTGCTTTGCCCCAATAGAAACAAAATTTCAAAGAACGTCTCCTTTCTTTTTCTGATATGGATAACACAGAACAGATACCCCCTATTTGCATTGGTTCACTACTTTCCTGATTCTTTGTCTCTTCTTTTTTCTCAGCTCGTACAACAATAATATGTGTATTATCTCCTCTACCTTTTTCGCCTTTTCTTTCATTTAACCGATGATCAATTTTTATGTCTAAATCGATAAATTTGCCACAATCTTTGGGCGGTTCTACTATCTAAGACAAAACATCTTTCAACTCATCTTGGAGTCCACGATAAAATAATGAGGTTCTTTTACTCTCTGGCCAATGGGTTTCTGATACTTATCTATTGAAAGTGGTTATGTTTGTTAAGAGATCTTTATTCCCTTGTTTCAAATTCAATAATTCACTATCACTGGATTACATTAAGGCGTGTCGAGAAAAATGTTTCTTCATTTGGCCTTGAAGCTTTGGGAAATTATATAAAAGAGGGTCATAATTTTGGACTAAGGGACAGACCAATTAGCAGCATTCTCTGCAAGGTACAAAAGGACAAAAGCAACTTTTGTGGCAGCATCCGGAAAAGCTGCGGGCCTGCACAAAAACTTGACATTGGTTAATGAATATATCAAATTTACTACTATCGCCAGTGAATCTTGCTGGCGGGGCCAATGGAACTTGTAGGTGTAGTAGGTTCTTAGGAACAAAGGTTGGTGGTTTTGAGAAAGAGTTTGTCTGTTCTAGGAATTGCACCAAACCATGGTTCCCCTCTAATCTTGTATCTCTCAAGTTGTTCTCTAAGGGAATAATTTTCCTCCCTCCACTGCGCTACCTCAGCCTGAACCTGCGTCAGAGCCCGCACAAGACCCTCAATGTTGATCTCTGTCTGAGACATCTTTGCTCGGGTGGACTTAATTTTTGTGGGCTTGGCTTTGTGACAAGACCATGTCCACTCACCTGAATTACAGGTTCCCCAGGAACAAAGAGAATAAAACCCTAAACACCATTCTCTCATATCTGAACTGAACAGGGAACAAGCGAATAGTCTCTGGGGGGAAAGGGATAGGGAACAGGGATTTAGGAAGGGAAGAGGAACAAAAACACTGGTTCACAAAGGAACATCACTGATGTTCTAAGAAAGCTGCCTCAGGGTTTGGTGCAGGAATTCCTAAGACCAAAAACAAATAAAAAACAACAGAACTACAAATATCACAGAGTCTTTCAGCAACATAATAATTATTATCACTTGATTGGGCAATCACCGAGCCTTTCAGCAAAATCACAATAATTATTAGCACTTGAATGCTCCACTATTAAACAAAATCATTATAAAATCAAACTTATGAATTTGACTTTTGTTATTCGCTTTCACACAATAGACCAAAAATAATCAAGAAAAAACGTCTCATTTTGCATAGATATCGAGCGATGCTTTCAGGAGTTCACAACACTTAGCTTCAATGCTGCTTTTAAAAATATTTCTCAAGCTGTCTTTGGAAAATAGTCTTGTCTCACGGTTTTCTCAGCATCGACAAATGTTTTTCATAATGCACCAAAAGATCACTAACCTCGAGAAGGTTGAAGACAGGGGAATGAGAGGGGGATTAGTCACAAAACAACTTCTCTTGGAATGTTTTTGATTATTTGAGGGAGATGGAATACTGTTCGTAAATTCTCTAGCCCCTGTGAAAGTAATCTGCCCCAGAGAGAGAAGCTCCGATGAAGCCTTGCACTGAAAAGACGACTCCTGAAAGAATCTCATAACGCTACCTGAACCAGGAATACCTGTAAGCGAAGGAAGACTCAAAGCCAAGCACAGGAAACACCTTGGCAGTTCTATTTATCGAGTGGTGTGCTGGTGATGAGTCATCAGACACATGCTGGTGATGAGTCATCAAACACTTCTGATGATTCCTATGAAGGAATTTGATGTCTCCATAAACCGCAGGTAAGCCATGTCACATATATGATGGGCACCAACACAGCACAGAGTTCATTGAGGCACCAGTACCCATCATATACTTAGGACAAAGTGCTTTTGGGCATCAGATCTCTCCATAAACATATGCCCAGATGGCAGAGGACAGTGATCCATAATACAATTACATTTTGCCTGTGAAATTCAGGGTAAGTGATTATTGGCTCACAAATAACACCCACTACAACAGCAAGTAGTATATGAATGAGGAGTGAACACAGCCATTTTTAGACCCTGCAGAGTAGGTGTTTGTGAATTCACCCCAAGGTTTGTACTAGGTCCCAGATTCAGAAGGCAAGGTACACCAGTTAGATACACATGACATGTCACTACAAACAATCTCCCAAAAACTGTGTGACACATGGCTCATCCCTAGTTGTCAGGGAGAGCAGTTAGTACCCCACACAATATCATAGCAATGGGGCAAGTAGGAAATCTATGTATATTCACCCCCTTGTGGATGTGGTTCTGCCCTCAAATGCCCATCCAGTTCCCAGTAAGCATGGTCTGACGGGCACCCCACCCACGTTGAGAGGACAGCCCCAGCTGGGCCTTCATGATCTTCGGGGCCCGCCGTCTTCGGTCTTTCCACTTCTTTCTGCAGTGGCTTCCTTGCCAGCTGTGGATCCCCAGGGTCGGCATCTTCTTCGGGATAGCTCTCCAAATCCCTTTCTTTTGATGGGCGTTGACCTGCACGGATGCACAAATACAAGACAGGGAATTATGTCCCAAGAACACATGCAAAATGGTACATACATGTCAGTACACATCACAATGAACAAACTGTTTATCCCAAAATGCCCAAGTGGGGCATATACAGTCACTGAGTACATGTACAAGACTACAAACATTTCCCAATCTACAGATCAAACTACCACCTTGCTCAGACCCTCTACTAACTAGGTTGGTCAACTGACATCTTGTGGCATATGCCCTGGAATTCTGACAGAGATTTCAAAAAGTATGGGACACAACACAACTTTGTAGTTTCCTAAGCTACAGCGACTGCAGCTCCATGGTCTTTACTACAAATTTAGGCACACGTGGGCCCGATCTAGCCTGTGAAGAGGGAGTATATGGTGAATTACAGGGCAAAAGAGTAGACATGAGGCACCTACCTGCTCCTCTGGTGCACCATAGAGCTGTTCATACAGGGATAGGGCCTCCTCTACCAGCTTATCCAGCTCCTCTGGGGAGAAGGCAGGGGCCCTATCACCTGTTGGATGTGGCATGATTTCTCCCAAAGGTGGTACACAGCAGCTTGGGTCATGGAGGTCTTGCTCACAGCAGCGTCAGGAGTCAAGTGAGTGATTTTTCAGAACATGGCTGTCACGTCTGCCACGTACTGCCGGCAGACACAACAATTGGCCCAAGACCACCACTGGCAGCACGTTAGCCTATGGCTATGTCTGCCACGGTTGCAACTGCCTACCACCATGACCACTTGCGCAAGCGGACATGGGCATGTCCTAGTGTCCAGTGGAATAGGTCAGGCACCCACAATTTTAAAAGCATTTTATGTGGTATTTGGTGAATGATAAATGCGTCACAACTCTGAATAATGGTCTAAACAACTGATAAGTGCTGGTCTTGTCCTGCCATGTATGTCCTTTTGCTTTGACAGCATTCTTATACATTTTCAGGCACAAATGGCAAGAATATTTTGGCCAGAGACATCCTGCCCCCATGATAATTTCAAAATCGAGAACTTATGTCACATTCCAAGTAGAATGCTTCATGGAAAAATCAGTTGCTGTCCAGACAGGGATTCATAGACATTTGTGGTAAAGCACCGTGGAAACATGTTACCTCTGTAGAATTGACATTGGTAACGTGTACTGAGCATCATGGACTTTAAATAATGGCATGCCTTGCCACAGTTTGTCAAAAACATGCATTATGTATGTTGCAAGAAAAAAATTGGATGATGGCTATACGCATTTCTTGTCCCACATAGGTACCCAGGGAGGGAATGGATCGGACAACCTCCTGACTACTGTCCACTGCCAGAACGTCAGGCCATGGAAGACAGACACATTATCCAGGTATACCATCTGAATAGGCAAACAATTGTAGATCTCTGTTGTCAGTTGGAGCCAGATCTACTGCCTGTCGTTTCTCATCTAAACAGAATACAACCCATTGTGCAGGTTATGGCAGCATTGCAGGGTCCTTCCAAAAGACAGTGGCCCTATCTGCTGGGATGTCCCAGCCTATGTTCAGTCTTTAATTGAAGGATTTACTCTCAGCAATGTTGAAAGTCTGGTTTCCACAACGTGAAAATTTCACCCATGTGAGGTTGACTTCTGTGGTTTGGCATACATCCCACATGTGGTGGGAGCCATTGATGGTACACTTGTTGCTTTGGGTTAACCGCATGCCAATGAACAAGCTATCGGAACAGGAAGAACCATCATTCCATCAATGTCCAAGTTGTTTCTTTGGCAGACCTCTACATTTCACAGGTCTGTGCACGTTATCGGGTTCAATCCATGATGCTTTCATCATGCAGAACAGCGCAATTCCACAGCTGATGTCACGACTGCAACCAGAGAGGGCCTTGCTGGTTGGTAAGTCACATATGTCATGCATGTTTGTATCAAATGTGTGCTGCAGAAGAAACAATGAGAGGGACTAATTGTTGCACAAATGTCCCATTCCATTTCTGGGGGCCTCTGCCTACCCAAACCATCCATGGTTGTTGACACCAGTGAGGAACCCAACTACACCAGGGAAAGTCCGCTTCAACAATGCTCATGGAAGAACACAGCATACTGTGGAGCTGGCTTTTGGGCTCCTGAAAGCCAGATTTAGGAGCATAAACAAGACCGGTGGAGCCCTCCTCTATTCACCCAAAAAAGTATGCATGATCATAGTGGCCTGCTACATGTTCCACAACCTTGTCCTCAGGAGGAATATCCCATGTATACCAGATGAGGTGGAGCTAGCAGTGCCACCGGGTGAGAATCCTCAAATGCTAAGTCATGATGACAATGATGAGGAGGAAGGTGAAGACTTGCAGGTAGATCTCATCAATAAATACTTTGCTTGAGTGTAAGTGTGTGGTAATATGTGATTCCGGAGACTGTATGGCAAACTTTAGTTGACAGGATGTGTTGGCTAGGGCATGTTTATCACAAAGTACGGGGGATCTCACGCAAACCAGTGTACAGCCAAGGTGTGATTGCAAATTCAGACTGAAAATAAGCTAAGACCATCATTATCTCCTTTGTGTCAGTCTCATGGTAATGTGAATGGATCCACTAAAGTCTAATATGAGGTTATGGTTATGTGTATTTATTTTTCCTGCCTAAACTCCTTGGATTGTGTTTCAATCAGGTCTCTTCACCATGGCTTCCTCATGTGAGAAATTCAGAGTTGTGACATTGGCATGTAGCTGTTGCTATCCTGATATATGAAGGGGACATGGATAGATCCAGGTAATGTTGGTCATAGATTTGGGGTGTATAAATCCTTTGCCAAAAGCAGCTAGGACAGTAGGTGGGTGGAAACCTGGGGTGCACCTTCACTTGTTTGTTGTGATGTGCTGATTCAATTGTCTCATGTGTGTGATCATACGGCATTGATGCATGTTGTCATCCAGTGTAATCCATGCATTCTCCCTTCACATTATGTTGACAATGATCCTGCATAGAATAATAAACAGGGGGATGGGGAGGAATTTTGGTCCAGTGTATAACCTCCTGATTAGTGATAATATGTCAATATATACAATACACTATTCCAACAGAGGTAATGGTCAATCACTCTATACCACAAGAAAAGCGAGGATGGGAAACCTCCAAACCATCCCTATCAAAGGGATGACCCTTTGTTTCACTCTTGTGACTATTTTTTAATCTTGGCCTCCATCCTTCGTATGGACTAACAAACTGATTGCCCGTTGTTTAGGTTTGAGGGCCAATTTTAATCCCTAGCTTTATTCTCCTATATTTCTGCTTTTCATACTCACACTTGGGGTCTTGGCATCATCACTAAAAAGATCTCCGGCAAAGAGCCCCCACCTTTTGGGGTGGTGCCCGTCAGACATTGCAATGCCGGTCTGACGAGGAGCAACTCCGATGATGAAGCATGACACCCATATGGGTGTGTGAGGTTTCTTGCTCCTAAAATTTAGGACCCCCCTTTTTTGTATCCTTTCTCTTCTTTCCGTTGGAACAGTGTATTGTATATATCGACAATGATCCCGCATGACCTGTATGTAGCTGTCAAAATGTTTCTTCATTGCACGCCACAGTGCCTGTGCCACAACACTGACATAGGTTTGAATCATACTACCAGATGTTTGTTCATTGAAATAGGATGGACCTATGATTATAGACTGTTATACTGCCCTCTGTCTATGTAATGGCGGATCTTAAGTTGGTAGACTTGGTTTGGGTATGTGATAAGGCTCAAGCTGGTGACAGCATCCACTAATATGTTAGTCTATTCTACTGGACAAGGTCTGACATAGCCCTTTCTTCTGTGGTCTAGAGACAGTACCTTGAAATATCCAGCATGACTCAACATAGTTCTACTATTCTTGGCTATGACATGCCAGTAATTTTGGCAGCCTATGTGCTGTACAGTGCAATAAAATGCTTGGTGTGACTATTCACTTTTGTCATTGTATTAGTAGTAACCCTCTGCATGCCAATACCTGTGACATGTCCCTCCTTCCATTACCATCTTATGTATTAATTATTAGCATCACATGGATTTAACATAAAAAATTCTCACAATTATGACAAATTACTAGTAGGCATTATTTTACTGTTAGGTGTGTTTATTTAATGTGCACACAAATTAAAGGTAAGACCCAAAATGACATTGTAGGAATCAGTGATGGTGTATGTAATCATTATGGTAGATGACACAAGATTTGAAGCCCAAAGTCCAGTGTCCTACTAGCATGGAAAATAGAAAGTGGTTGTAGAACAGTCAAAAGAGTGAATCAGTGGCACACAAAGGAGTTTCATCATGAAGGGCTCTCTTCCTGGCAGTGGTTTGTGTCTTGCCATCCGCACCTCCTGGATGCTTGGGTGGACGTCCGCGCTTACAGGGGAGTTCTTCAGCTACAAAGGCAGGGGTGTCTGAGGCAGGTCCTTCGCTTGGCAGGGCCTCCATTCTAGTGACTGCCACAGATGTAGAAGGGGCTGGAATAGACTGGCCAATGGAAGGGTTCTGGTGTAGTTGACGATCTGTGCTCAGGGTGGTATTGATGTCTGTCAGCACCCCTGTTAGGAAGTCCCTCTGTAGCTTCTTGATCTCCCTGAGTTCGGCAGGTACCTGGCCCATCATGCCTTGGGATTGTTGGTATGCTCCCAAGACTTGGATGATGGTGTCCTAGCCAGAACCATCCCCAGCTGCAACATTCTGCTGGCCCACACCATCCCTCCCACATGCCCTACCCTTATGTGCCTGTGCCCTTGGCGCAGCTTGTCTCTTACTACTGCTTCCAGGACTATCATTGCTGGAGATATATTGCTGTGACTCAGGATCCTGGACTGGGAGGCACAAGAGTGTTGTCACTGTCCTTGTGACACGGGTCTGGGGACAACTGGTTGCCTGAGATGTTGCAGCAACTGGTCACGGTGAGCCTGACAGGTGCCGTCTGACCAGGTTGCCCGGATGGCCCAGAACTATCCTCAATGTCCACATGTCCAGGAGTGTTGTCCTCACTGAGGGCTTCATCCATGGGGGTAGTGGCAGTCTGTTGAGTGGTCTCTGTGTTCAAAGTGGCAAGTAGACCTGTTGATGTGAGAGACAGAATGTTACTGGTTGTATTGTAACATCTACCTTCAATAGCTAACTGTGACATTTGACTAAGGCCATGTACACATTGGATTTTTCTAATTGCCTTAGGTGACAGGCACAAATGCTATCAACTGTGTCAACCTGACATTTGGGTAACGTACAAATTACAGTTCAGTTAACTAGCTTCAGGATGTCTGAGTTTATCAGCACTTGGAGAGATGGTCATAGACCTATATCTTGTCAGCAGTGCAGAGAAAACAGTGGCTGGGCAGGATGTGGCTTAGGTCAGCTTAAGTCCTAGTTGACTGTCAGGCAGGCAGATCCAGAACCTTGTTGGATATGTGATCGTTGTCATTATGTGGTCAGTGCTATCAGACCATGTGTGCTGCCAATGCAACTCAGATGGTGCAGTTTGGTGCCTTTGATCTGTATTAAATGTTTTTTGGCAAACAGTTTGAGCTGTCCTTCCTGCCTACATTTTAGGCATCTTGGTATAGCTTCCCAAGCTGGATCTAGGTAGTTAGCCACATCACAGAGTGTACCATGATCTGTATCTTGGCCCCTCCCAGGTTGCTAAACTTCATCTGTGAGTTCACAGGCAGATGCACATTGTCATATGGAAGCTGGCCTGGTTTTTGGAGTTACAAGGACAGGCCCTTCTTGGATATACAGTCATGTTACTTCAAGGTGTACACACAATAAACATAGGTCCTCCTCTCAGGTGAGTACACTTCCATGCTTAAACAGCTGCACAGGTGTTGTCTGTGTGTACTGGGTTTTTGTAGGCAAAATAGGTAATGGCAATCATCCCCTAGTGGTCAATTTATTGTTAGAGGACAATAGAGCAGGGGTATAGGTATATGACATACACTTTTTTAGCAGATTAAAATAACAGGTTACACTAAAAGACAGCAGTGAAAACTAAAAGTCTAAAACTCCAAAATATAGATTTGGGATGCAAATGAAGTAAAAAAATATCCCCTTTATAATTTATAAATAGAAAACCCTCCCTCTTCACCGACAAAGAGTCCTATCCCTCTCTCCTAACAAATAACCCCATCCCCAAAAAGTCCAATAAAAAGTCCAAACTCCATCCTAAACCCCTCCCCGCCCTTTCCACCCACAACAAGTCCATCCCACCAAAACAAAACAAATTTAAAAAGGGCTTAAAAGAGGGCACTGTCAATATGGATCCTGAGCCGGTCGAAGTTCAGCTCAGTCCTGGTGAGCCGGCTTTCCATACGGTCCATCTGCTGCAGGATATATCTGAGCAATGCTCTGTTGGAGCGGGAGGGTGCAGCAGCAGGTGCAGTCAGGGACCCTTACTGCTGGCAGCGGGGCTGGCCATGTATTGGCTGGGAGGCTGGGGGCTAGCATGCTGCTTTGCTGGGTCCTGGGTCTGAGGCAGCTGTCTCAGCCTCTTCCTCCTCCAGGATCACCAGCCACTGATATTCAGCCCAGATGTTCCCCAGCCTCTTCTCCTGCAGATGGGCTGCTCCTGCCTGGTTGGTGGTCATCAAGCAGGAGTAGCTATATCAAGAAAAAGAAGAATAAACAAGACAAATTGTAAAAATACTCTGAGCAAGCACTTCTTCAAATGATAAATAGTGGGTGGCAAAGTAACACTACATTGCTCATCCCCTAGGGATGTTGGAATGTGATGTGGTTATGATTAGGAGAGTCACAGCGCCAGTATTTTATTTGTTTACCTACACATGCCTCGCATAAAAAGCACTGACTGGCTGGTAGAACAGAATTAACGCAGAATAAGACCAGATAAAAAAAAACTGTAATTTATTTTTTTTCTTTTAAAGGCTTTTGTAGCAACTAAACTGACACATTTAGTGGGAAAATAAAAATGAACTACCTCTCATTTATGATGAGTAAGGCATTGTGCAATATGGATTACAAGTTGTTGTGACAAATAATTGGAGGCATGCTAGCCAGAGCTTCAGGTACTTTGCAACTGTCTACAGCTTAGTCAGTTAAAGCTGACAATTATCTATCTTTAATGCCAAAGGCTCTGTTCTTCCTCACATGCCTCTTGCTTAGTTTAGTTTCTACCCTGACTCCAAAATGGCAGATGAATAAATGATACGTCACACATGTCATGTATAAAATGTGTATATATGAATCCTGTCTGCCTAAGTAGATGAGGGGGAATAATGTACTGAACTACAGGGAAAGGAATAGGCTATAAAGATTGTATTTGCCACGTTCATCACAGAGTATCCCCTACGCCAAACTCGAAATCAAATCAGGCACTTACTAGTCCTACTTTATTCAATGGTCTCGCCTACTATCTCAAATTCTTTCCAACAAACTGATTTGCTGGGCTTTAAGGAAAGTAAACAAACTTGATTTACTCTGCTAAAGAGTAAGGAAGATGGATTAGGCAGGTAGGTAGAGCTTTTTATACAGAAGAATAAAGGGGAATCACTGATCTCTCTACAGACAAAGAGCTCCCTTCTTTATTCATCCAAGCAATTATTCAATCTTCCTTCTTCCACTATATAGACTCATAGCCAGCAATATTTAAGCTCTTATCCAGTCTTTCATTCAAAATCACAATCCTTTATTCATCTATTCAGTACCCTCACTATCCATCCTTTATTTCAACTTTATATACTTTAACATCCTTTATCCATCCATCCATTTACTCAATACCACTACTCACCCACGCATCCTTTTTCATCCACTCATGCATCGTTTCCTTTTACTCTTTTCACCCATTCTTTCTTTTTACTCTCCGCTCTTTCACGTTTCCATCAAGCCATCATTTTTAGCACACATTATGTGTGCTTCTGCTGAGTTGCAGATAGAAGAGGCTATAAGTAGGGCAACCACTGTTGCAGCTGTAATGCTGGGGGATCATAAATCCAATCACAATAACACCCTTGTAGCTAGTGAGTAAGAGTAATTATAAATAAGCAAACAATGTGACTTACCATCACCTGTCCCAGCTGCAGTGCCTTCCCCTGCTCCATCTGCTCTTGCAGCATTAGAACTTGAGCCAGCTCAACTAGTTGGTGTGGCTCTAAAAAAACAGTATACAGTTTTTAGATGCCAGGTACACCTCCCATTCTTAATGTTTTAAGTAAAAAAAGTGCAACAGCAATACATTGTTACAGTTTGGTTAGCACTGCAGTATCTTCTGTCAAAAAGATCATTTTGGGCATTTTGTTGGGATGTTAAAAAGGCCAGGTAGTCAAGCCAACCAAAAGCTTTACGTAATACAGGAGCAGAGCTTTAGCCTATGATTGACGATGACTCGGAATCATTAAAGAGCAATGAAGGGGTGGAAAACAAAATGGTCAATGAAAGACAGAAAAAAAGATACTGCAGGGATAACAGGAATTGAAAAACATTGGAAAGGGAAGATGGTAAAAATAAAAGTAGGGAGAGGTAAAAGCTAGGAAATATTAATAATAATGTTAAATATTAGGACTTACTGGGATGAGCAGAGCCATCAGCATTGGGGCTGTTGGTCGACACCTCCCCAGCTCCTGTCTGACCTGCAGGTGCACATTAGTGGTACCGTGAATCTCTACAAAATGATTATATAACAGGCAAATACAATAACATTGTATTCAAATGTTGTGTGAGTGTCTCTATAGGTGGGTGAGTGAGTGTGTGGCTGCTTATGTCAGTGTGTAAATGGTTGTGTGTGTGTGTGAGTAGGCTTTTGACTGAGTGTGTGAGTGGCTTTGTGGGTCTGTGAGTAGATGTGCAAGTGGCTGTATATGCATGTGAGTGGGTGTATACGTTGTGTGGTTATGTCAGTGGTTTTGTGAGTATGAGTGGGTGTGTGAGTGGCTGTGAGGGTCTCGGAGTGGGTGGGTGAGTGGTTTTGTGGGTCTGTGAGTGGGTATGTGAGTGTTATTTTGGGTCTGTGAGTGGTTGTGTGAGTGGCTGTATATGTGTGTGAGTGCGTGAGTTGTGTGGCTGTTAAGTGGTTCTGCAAGTGTGTGAGTAGGTGTGTGAGTGGTTGTAAGGGTCTGTGAATAGGTGTGTGAGTGGTTTTGTAGGTCTGTGAGTGGGTGTGTGAGTGGCTATATGGGTATGTAGTGAGTGTGTGAGTAGTTGTGTGGGAGTGTAGGTAGGTATGTGAGCATGTGAGGGAGTGTGTGAGTAGGTATGTGGGTCTACGAGTGGATGTATGTATTTTTTTTTTTTAATGGGGTAGGGAACTGCAGATCTGCCATGGAGCCCACAATGGGTCACGCTGAGTGCTGTGGTGGATCAGCAGATTCTCACATGCTCAAAAAGACATTTGTTTGGACAATACCTTGCCCATGAGGTGTCCCTCACAGACCACTCTTTTCATCCCATGGGGTCATGGTACCTCTAGCTTGACCTCTACTATCACTTTTGCATTAACTTTTTCCCCTGGGAATCGAGTCCCAATGCACAAAATGGTGGCCTCAGCTTTTCTCTCAGGTTGCGGCGAACTAATCACAGTATTGCTGTTGGCACATGGTTCTGGGGATCTGCCACTGGATCTGAGTCTCTAGATATACATTGATCTTTTTACCATAATAACTCCAAAACTACTGAACAGAATTACACCAAATTTGGTGTAATTGTATTCAGCAGTTGAGGCTGTCGTCATGTCTAAAATACCTTAGGGAAATTGCATGGGAAAAACACAATTGTGAACCCCCTTTTTGTCTTTCCCGCTTGCCAGATCACCCCAATACATTCCAGACAGCAACTGAAGTGACTGCAAACTAGTTTTGAAAATGTTGTGGAAGTTCTTCAAACAGAGACACAGGGCCTGTTGATATCATGTTGGAATCAGTCCAGCTGTCACTTTTATGTCAGATTTCCGATCTGCCACCGATAGACCACCCGAGCTCCACTGACTCTGCCAGAAATCTCCACCCACGTCGATGGCACAGATGAATACAGTGGCAGGCGGGGTGACCCAAGCCACTTTTCCCACTGAGCAAATTACGATGTGACTTCCTGCCAAGGCAACTGTGGAGGCGTTACCTCTCCACCGGAGCTGG
Source organism: Pleurodeles waltl (assembly GCF_031143425.1). Taxonomy (NCBI): domain Eukaryota; kingdom Metazoa; phylum Chordata; class Amphibia; order Caudata; family Salamandridae; genus Pleurodeles; species Pleurodeles waltl. Next base: position 486,842,263 of record NC_090436.1, read on the forward strand.
TGAATTGGAAGGGAACTGAGGTAAAAGCCTATCTTTTATCCTATTCCCACTTCCACTTTCGACTTGACTCGACTGAATAAGATCTGTCATTGCTGTTGCCACTGGAACATGGATGAAACATGGCTCCATCATCGCTGGACTCAAAGGTCAACAGACCATATCATTATTAAATGTTGGTTGGTCACTTCAAATTAGCTTGGAACCAGTGTAGTAATATATGTTACAGTTACATTTTTAAAAATAAGTTGTGTCATGCATATGTCTGTAAAACATCTGTGTCAGACATTATTAGACACATTTATAAACAGGCATTTGCAATGCAATGGGTCTCGCGTTTGTTCGAGTTAGGGCTATTAGCGTTGTAAATTCCTAACTGGACTTTTTTTGCCACATAAATTGAATTTGAAAAGTAAAACAGTTGACAGAAGCAAGTCAATTCAAAGCGCCATGGCCACCATGAGCGTGAGCACAAGAGTTATTGGCTTCTTGTGTGAATGTCTAGAAAGGTTCGTGGCTGGATGAAAGGCAAACTGAGGCCGTTGGAGGGGCCATCACACGCTGTAACAGGAAGTGCGATGTAGTGTGATGGGCAACAAAAATGTTCATTTAGTGAAAATCAACATGGAAGGAACCCAGCACACAAAGGAGGTACATTTCACAAGATGCACCAATGAAAATAAAGTATTTAAGACAAGCACATCAAAGAATGAATAGCAAGAGTGGGCGTGGTGATAAGCCAACAGAGAGATTACAACAGGCCAGAGCGCTTGAGCGCCCAACCCTAAAATTGAGGTATTTAAGACAAGCAGAACAAAGAATGAATAGCAGTAGTGGGCATGGTTAAAAGACCACAGAGAGAGTACAACAGGCCAGAGAGCTTGCGTGCTCGATCCTAAAAATATTTTGATGACATACTCAATTTTTAATGTGAGGTAAGTATTCAGTATCAAATGAATGCTTGCACCAAAATAATAAGAACATCACAATCATAAACTTTCAAATGGGACCTGTAAGTGAAATGCTGTGCATCCAGTTGTGAATGTGAGACAGTACACGTGTATCACTGGAACAACAATTTGATTCTAATGACACAATGGATTGTACTGCAATACACAGGGTGGAACACACTGTGTAACAGTTGGTCTCAGGTCCTCAGACATGTACTCCTACTCTCATGTATATTATTTTGGCATTGAAACTCATATGTGACAGTGTAAAATGTTTTGATGGTATAGATTCCACTGGCTCTGTGGCCCTTCACTTCTCTCCTGCCTATAGTCCAGGGGTGCCCTCCTAATGAATGGGCACTTATTAGGAACCTATCTTTCACCTCTAAGCTTTTACTTGGGAGGGGTGGGAGTGGATTGGCTGGTTGAGGTAGAGGGAGTTGGAGGGTGTGGTGTGGTTGTGCTTGTATGTGTGCCACTTGCATGTGGGTCTGATGTTTGTTATGTAGGTTTGGTTGTTTGTTGTGTTGCCATGTGCAACATTTAGGTGAGTGTGGTGGTTTGGTTGTGTCCATTGTTGTGATATGTGTAGTTGTGCTTTTGTGTGAGTGTGTTTGTGCAGATGAGTGTGTCATGTTGGTAGTTGTGGTTGTGTTGTATGTGGGTGTAGTATCAATAGTGTTTGTATGTTATGTTTAGAATGTATGACATTGTGTGTTTCCTGTATGTAAATGCTGTGTTATGGTGTAATGGCAAAGCTTCATGGTGTGTATCTAGTGTGTTGTGTAGTCTGTTATGCAGGTAGACACATATGGCTAAAGTACATGGGGTGTATGTAAATTGTCTCTTTTTCATAGCCATTGCCAATATACACTGTAAATTGGTTCCCACGTCGGGCTCACTCCATCAGCAATCCACCACCAGTACACTGCCTGAAGAATTGTAACATCTAAATATGGTCAATGGACTGACGGCTAGGAAGAGCACTCCATTGTGGCGGTCAGTGGTTCAACCGTAATGCATCTAAATACAGTGGTCGGAACTCCGTCAGCTTGAAGGAAGGGACCACCGCCACATGGAGACGGTCGTAGTCCAGTTAAGATCTAAATCAGGCTCTAAGTTATTAGCAAAGCAAAAACATTTCTTCCTATGGAAACTAGGTGGTGGGACAAGAAGTCTTTTGCATGTCTCCGGAGAGCGTGTTTCCCCTGCCTTATGCTGATCTCCAGGCAAGTCACTCAAGAGTCACTGTATGGTTTCCAGATCCCTACCTCAGTGAAAATGACAATCATGCATGTCCACTGAGGATCTCCCTGTTTACATAGACTGAGACCCTAGAGCTTATCTCTGAGGTCAAGGGGGCATGCATTGTGCACCCATATTTCACAGAGAGTGGCTATTGCCCTCTCTACCCAGGCTGTGGTAGATTGCCAGTGGTGACAGCAATAAATCTATTCAGGGATATCTGTATCCTTGTATCCTTGGTGTGGGGGGCTACTAGCCACACTCCTGATCAAGTCTGTGCAGTCTCCCTTGCCTGTGGGTCTGTTACCTTTGTCTACCTTTGATGTGTGTTTGAGAGCAAATAGGTTCCCTAGGGGATAATGGTGAGGTGAGCCGTTGTGTTTAATGTGAGCGGAACTATTCTGCTTGACATTCCAGCTCCCGGTCCCCCTCCCTCTTCCTGTGAAAAACAAGGTGGACTGAGGGGAGATATGTGCTCTTACCTGTGTTTAGCTGCACTAACTCTGCTAGGAGGAACTCTCTCCCCTTTCTGTTGGGTGATGGTTACTGCCTCCTGGTCTGGAGTGAATTAAAATACCTCTCTGGAGTTTAGCCTGGGCTGATACCAAGAACGTGACCTGAAGGACAGTAACTCATCCTTTGCATGCCTTGGAAATGCAGTGAGCATTACACACATGTGCCTCATGGTTAGAAGGTCACTCAAGATTCAAAAGTAGCAGATTTTCTGATTGGATTAGCCTATCAATCAGAGGTGATAAAAGTCCCGACTGAGTGGTCAGCTGTTGAGCAAGACTGGTCTTCAGCTCTAAGTAACATCTATGGAAGCCAGCTGGGCCCCGTGGTGTAAAGGGTGCTCATCCCATCTGAACTTGTAAGAGTTTTCTCTGTGACTGATGGATTCTGCTGTGAAGGAATTTTCCAGCTTGACAAGGAGCAAGGGCATCGGTAAGCAACCTGAATGCAGAGAAGCAGCTGTGGTGTGAGGCTTCTGGAGCATCCGCTTGGAACGCAAGGAAACTACAGACAGCTGATCAAGATAAGAAAGCTTAGAGCATATCAACAGAGGGAGAGGGAGACGGGGAAGCTTAATCCCAGTCCTTGCAGGTGAGATCATTTTGCCCAGACCCCTCCCCTGTGCTGTGGGAGCCTGTGTAATACTTCCAGTTACAATCTGTAGCTGGTGAAGAGTGTCCTGTGGTACAGGTCCCTCATCTTTCTTTTAGTGTAATTTGGGAGTACCAGGGTGTCTGGCCAACCATTACCCTGCTACAGCTATCCAGTGGCTGATGGACTAGTGGGACTCCAGTAGTCGGTGCCAAGACATCAGGCACCTGTGATCAGATCCCTGGTGCCACTAGAGCGGTGTCCTCGCTAAGGATGGAAAGGCACTTCTATACTTTGGGTGGTGGGTTCTGGGGCTGTTCTTGAACATTTGACTTAATATCATATGCTCAAATTATTTCATTGCAATGCTAGGATTGACATCATGGCTCAGGTGAATGAGAGCAATCCTTTGCAACATGGTCTACATTATGCAATGCTAATTGTGTGTCTGCATGTTATCTGTGTTTTCATAGTGCTTAGCATCTAGGCACTATAATACTGTTTGGGGTCAGAACTCTGGTCCAGAGGTTGTAGAGATGTCTGTTTTTCACTGTTTATCCTAGTTTTATGTGTACTATATTTCTCTTACATATATTAAAGCACTTTCCTTTTTAAAAAGTAAAGGACTGAGTGGGCATTGATCTTATTATCTGGTACTACTGTGTGCACTGTATTCTGAATGTCTAAACCCACCTCACTTCCTTGAGTAAGCCTTGGACTGCTCTGTCCCGCTACCCTGAGAGAGTCAAGAGCTGGATAGGAGTACTTGGTAACCCAGTCTTGGGTCCACTAGTACTGAGGTCCTAGGACACCATTGTGAAACACTTTAGTTAATGCAATTGGAGCGTAGTAACCCCTGAGTGCCCTGGTGCCTAGGAAACCGGGTCTAACATTGGCGACAAGCAGTATTGGATCACTAGATTCATGCTCCGTGGACACTGATGCCTGTTGATAAGTCCAGCAAATATTCATAGGCTATATTTAAAATGGCAGATCACATTGGAGAAGAATTTGAACTGCAAAACTTGACCATAGAGGAATTAAAGAAAATTTGTTCTGAAAGGGGGTGGAAGGTCCCTAGGTCTAAGGATAGGGAACACATGATTAGCCACATGACAAAGTGCTTTGAGGAGGAGGTCATTGCAGTACACGAGGTGGAGATCACTGCAGTCACAAGCCTGCCAAGTCCATCAGTAAAGGCTTTCCCTACACAAGCCCCTAGGCTTTCCCCTAGGTTTTCCCCTACACCTGCCCTTAGGCATTCCCCTAAGTTTTCCGCTACACCTGCCATTAGAATTTCACCTCCTCCTTTCTGTACACCTATCTTTTCCCCTGCCCAAAGACGTGTCTCCTTAGGAGGGACAGACTTAACTGAGATCATGAAACGCCTGCTGATATTCCAGGAAGCTAAGTACTTAATGGAAGAGAAAGCAAGAGATTTTGAGAGGCAGAAGCTGAGGATGTCCTGCCAGGCAGAAGAGCAGCAGTGAAGGGCCAGACAGGAAGAGTGGGCTTGGAAGGAGAAGGAGAAGGAGAAGGAGAAGGAAAGGGAGAAGCAAGACAAGGAGAAGGAGAGGGAGACGCAGGAGAAAGATGATAGGAAACTGGAGAAAGAGCGATAGCCCTGGAGAAAGAAAAGCTGAAGCTTTCAGTGGAGAAAGGTACCAAAGGAATTGATACACATGTATGTCCCAGCCACTGATCTTCTCAGCTGGATGTGTGCTTTGGATTTTGCATGTAAGGCTCAATGTCTGAAAGTTCAGTCCAAAGCAGCAACACTACTGAGTTGCCTCCTGAAGGAAGGGACTGAAGTCATCGAAACGATGCTTGAGAAGGACAGTCTAACATATGAGTGCATGAAGGATGCTTTGATTAGACGGTTTGGGTTAAAACCAGACCAGCACTTGCAGAGGTTTCATGAGAAAAATAAGGTGGATGGAGTTACTTTTGAGAATTGGTTCCATGACAGAGTGAGAGAATGGAAGGAGTGGATAAAAGGGATGGAGGCACATGATTACCAGTCCCTGAATCAGGTGATGATATTAGATTGCTTCCGGGAGGAGTGCTTTAACCCTCTCAGACAGTAGTTGTCTGATCTTGCTGAGAGGAATCTAGAGAAACTTGCAGTGTTGGCTAGTAAGTGACTTGCCAGCATAGTGAACATAACAGTCCCAAGCCCGATGGGGAGAAGAACTCCAAGCAGCCTGGCCCTAACCCACAGGGCAAGGGCTAAAACAGTTGCCAAGGCTCTCAGCCAGGACAGAAGTCTAAGGAGAACAGAGCCTTTAGTAAGCATCAGAAGGCGAAAGGAGGGAAGAGTCCTTTCAGCCCCAAGGGGATTAAATGCTATAATTGTCACTGAGTACCACACTGAAAGTCAGACTGCCCAGTAAAGGATGTGCTGCCAGTGGCACCCGTGATAGCAAATTTGCTTTTTATGGGGATAGACTTGAAGGGAGGCTCAACTGAGTTTAGCTTAGTCACCGGTGACATCTGGGAACTCGACCAGAGGCCTTGAGCATATTCACCCTAACTCGTGGGGGTATATGAGTGTGGAAAATATCAACAGAAGGAAGGTTCCTGTCCTGAGGGATACTGGTGCCCACAGGACTATGGTGTCATAATGACTCACATCTCTATGAGACTGCTGGATTAGAGTTACTAGTTGTTGCTTGTTGGCAACTGAGTCACTCCTACACCACTTGGCAGCTGTCGTCCTAATCCTTCTAGCTCTCTAGCCACACCTCACCAAAACTGAAATAGTAAAGGTGTTTTCTGGTAGACTAGCACATGGACTCTGAAAACCTTTCAAAGAAATTGTGGTGGAACAAGTCTTACCCTTTTCTCTCATTAGCAATGTCTCTTACACACAGACAGGCAAGAAAAAACATGCAAGACTGTAATCTGAGATAACATGCATGAGCTGCAATGATTAGAGTAATGACAAGTAACAAAATCAGGATTGTGAGAATAAGTTATGCAAATATGAACAACCCCATCATATTGCAATAAACATGAATATGTAAAATCCTCCATAAAGTGTATTTTCTACCCTAAAGAGAGCAATGCATCATAAACCTAATCTGTCCATGCTGTGTCCATGAGAAGTGCCCCAACCCCCGTTACCTTAGGACAAGGTCAGCCTGCAGCCTTCAAATTGGCTTCATAGAGAAACAAATGCTGAGGTCTGCTGCAAAGTGACGTGCAGTATAAATGGAATATACTGGGTGGAGACCCCTCTAATGTCCTTGGTCTCACACAGTGTTTCTTAAGGCACATTTTATTGTTGATTCAGAAATACTGATGTGGGTATGTACCTAAATGTTTGATGGTATGCGCAAACTTGTATCTGCAATATCATAACAACATGCACGACATGTTCACAATCAGTTCTTTGTCAAATACAAAGCTAAGGAACATGATGAAAATCTAATATGTACTTAGAATGGCCCTTTCACAGAATGGCAACTGAAGCAGTGGCTCATAAGTTGCCTCACGAGTCAACTTCGGTCTCAAGTGGCATGTCCATAAATAAACCCTCGTTGAGAATATTAACAGATCCTTGTCCATGGAGCCAGGAGGCACAGGCTGCATGGTAGGACACACTATTGGTGCACATTTGAAGGAGCACCAAACACAGTGGAAATCCTGCTGCACGTATGTTAGGACTGGTCTGAACATCAACGACCAATCATGCTCCAGCTCTTCCATCAAGGAGGCTCCCAGGTACTGCGTCATGCGAATATCACACAGCCGGATTGGTGCTAGCTCCATCACTCCAATTTGCTAAGGTAGGACAGCCGATGCGTAGCAAAAATAGCAGCAGCAGTATTCTGCCAATTAATTCCAAAGTAATTGGGAATCCACCAAAGACACTTGAAAAGAGTGAATGCATGGCTGAATGAATGACCCCAATCACAGTCTGAAGGTGCTAACAAATCCAGAACTGACAGCCTTAAAAAAGTGCACAATCCCTGCAGTACTAGAAGTGTTGAAAGTCCTGCTCACCAATTCTCCAAGTGTCTGGGGAAGTTGGAATTTAATAGGACAGTATCTCAGCTGATGACCTTGATGTCTGCAGATCGTATGTCCCTCTAGGTGATGTCAATGCCACTTGTTTTGGAAACAATGTCATCTTTAGTCTGCTCAGCTTGTCAAAATGGACATTAGAAGCAGCAATGTGAGGCCACGAGTCAACTTTTCTTTTGTGTGTGTGGGGGTGGGAAATAAAACATTGCCGCAAAATGTTACCGTTTGAGAAACTGAAATAACAAGAAATTCCAGGCTTCATACCACAACAGCTTTCATTGTTCAGAACCACATAACTTCCATTCAAAAGTATCTGAAAGACCGAACGAATCAAAGGGACGTGAGTACCCTTCAGATGGCATGCCAAGTTCATGACCTCAGCATTGCCAAGGCTGCAGGGACACCTGCTTACAAATCACAGAATGACTAACAGTAGTCTCACATTTGCTTCCACTAAGAAAGATCTCCATTTCATTGTTTAAACATTTGAAATTGAAAGGCACCTCCCACACTTCGTGAATGTAACTGGATCCTTGCTGCACATATCTGCTTACAGCAGAATGTTTTACACAGTTTGTGAAACGAAATGTTAAGCCTGGTGTGACTAGCTTCTTTTTTAGCCATTATCTGCTGTTTCCTGAACAAATGAAAAGCAGCAAATAATTTGCTTTTATTTATGTGTTTTTCCGGGCACACAGCTAATTTTCAGAACCTGCAATGTCCAACCTAACTGCACAATAGAATGCAGCTCAAATCAAATAAATCACATCAAATCAGGGTTTATAAAGCGCAACTACTCACCCACAAGGGACTCAAGGCTCTAAGGGGGGTTGTCTTTCAGTTGAAGAGCCAGGTTTTAAGGTCCTTCCTGAATTGAGGTAGCTGTGGTGACTGCCTGAGGTGTAGGGTGTTCCAGCTCTTTTCCGTGAGGTAGGCGAAGGATCTGCTATGAGCCGAGGTCTTCCGTATGCGGGGTATGGTGACTAGTGCTTGTTGAGCGGAGAGGTCTGGTGGGGAAGTCCTAGGTCGCGGGGGCCTTTTAAGCGTGAATGAGCAGCTTGAAGTTAATTGTCTTCTCCATAGAGAGCCAGTGGAGGTCTCTTCGGTGATTGGAGATATGTCCACGGCTGGGAATGTCCAGGATGAGCCTGGCAGAGGTGGTTTGGATGTGCTGTAGTTTCTTGAGTTTCTTTTGGGTGGTACAGGCATAGAGGGTGTTGCCATAGTTGAGTCTGCTGGTAACCATGCCATGGGTTACGGTTTTGTGGCAGTCCTTTGGAATCCATTTGTACATCTTTCGGAGAAGTCAGAGTGTGTGAAAGCAGGAGGATGCAACTGAGTTGACTTAGAGGGTCATGGTGAGCGATGAGTCCTGGATGATGCTGAGGTTGCGTGCGTCATTTGTTGGGTGGCGGGGGTGCAGAGGGTCAATGGCCACCAGGAGTCATCACAGGCTGATGTGAATGGTCTCAGGATGAGGATCTCGGTTTTGTCAGAGTTGAGCTTGAGGCAGCTGTCCTTCATCTAGGTGGCGATGGCTTCCATCCTTTTGTGAAAATTCTTCTTGGCAGTGGTAGGGGTTTCAGTCAGTGAGACGCTCAGCTGGGTATTGTCGGCATCAGAGATGATGTTAAGACCGTGGTCCCTGACGATGGATGCAAGGGGGGCTATTTAGGCTTTGAAGAGTGTAGGGCTCAGGAAGGAGCCCTGTGGAACTCCACAGCTCATCTCCGTAGGTTCTGACAGGTAAGACGGGAGTCTGACTCTCTGTGTTCTGTCAGACAGGGAGGAGCATATCCATTGTAAGGCCTTTCTGTGGGTGTCAGCTGCATGGAGCCTGGAGCTGAGGGTGAGATGTGAGACCGTGTGGAAGACGGCCTAAGGGTGGCATTAGGGCAGCAGTAGGATTAAGGTGCTGTATGGCTGCGGTCGAGGAACGAGTGGATGTCATCTGTGGCAGCAAGGGGGGCTATCTCCATGTTGTGATTGCTCCTGAAGCCTGTTGGGAGATGTCCATGATGTTGTTGTACTCAATGTGCTTACGGACATGAGCGTTGATGGCCTTTTCGATGGCCTTGGCTGGGAAAGGCAGCAAAGAGATGGGGTGATAATTCTTGAGGTCGATGGGATCGGCAGAGGGTTTCTTCAAGAGCAGGTGGATCTCGGCGTGCTTCCAGTTCTCTGGGAAGATGGGTGTCTCTATGGAGCAGTTGAGGGCATGTTGGAGCTCAGGTGCTATAGATGTGTTGGCCTTGTTGAAAATGTGGTGAGGACAGGGGTCAGTAGGGGCTCCTGAGTGGATGCTGCTCATGATGGTGAGGGTCTCGTCTGTGATAAGGGTGGTCCAGTGGAGCTGGGTCTGTGGTGGTTTGATGGGACAGATCTGAGGGGTTGTTGGAGGGCTCGGAGGGTCTTGGGATCCACAGCTGTTGTATATGTCCGATTTTCCAGTGGAAGAAGTTGGCTCGCCTGTCGCTGAGGTCTTGAGATAGAGTGATGTTGATGTTTCTGATTGGGGGTTGGCAAACTATTTGACCACGGCAAAGAGCTCTTTGGTGTTGTGAGCGGTGGAGTTGATACGGTCCTGCAAGGCACCTTTCCTGGTGACTCTGATAAGGAAGTGGTGGGATTTGCCCATGTTGTAAAAAGGACGTGTAATTCTGAATGATGTCAATCGCAGATGACACAGTATTATTTTGGGTGTAAATTCTGTTGGACAAAGTGTGAATGCATTATCAACAACAGCTAAAGCTTTTCCATGTTTTCCCTATCTATCTGCCTTAAGCGTGCAACAGCTTGCATTTGAGAAAACTTCCATATTTCTTTATAGATGGCATACAGGAAACGTTTTGAGCATGGCTTCATAGGTCCTAACCAAAAATCTTGTAAGTCTATTTTCTCAGAAAGGAGACTAAGATGTTCTTTTACAGCTGTTAAGGACGTGGAACGTAACCATTGTTGGCACAGTTTACCCACATGGTATTTAATGACAATACCCGAGTGCTGGCACAAAATTTGTTGAGGATCTGCCCAGCTTACTTTGATGTCCCCTGAGGAATTAACAAAACATGCCTGGCAACCATTTGTGTCTTTCAGCCACAATAGCCACCCACTGGGACTAGAAAGTGAGGAATTAAAGGTACCATTCTGAACCTAAGCAGTTAGTTGATCTTCAGTGACATTTAAAAATGTTTGGCAATTGTCAAATTTAGCTAGCATGGGGATGCTGGGTGCATTCATCTCCTTTATTTTTGCTAACACAAAGCAGGATGTTTTCTGGACAGTTTCATATAAAATGTATTTTGTAAAGCAACAAGGAATTCTCTAAACATAGCTTCCCTACCCCATATCTGCCAGTCTTCTGTTCCCCATACACCATTCCTATCAATAGTGTTTTTCCAGTACTTCAACAGCAAGTCAGGAAACACAGAAATGTGAATAAATCAGGTTTGTGTTGTTTAGCAATATTTTTCTCATTTTGGAAGGTGGTAATTTGAAATAATATGACTCATCATTTCCAGTGTCACGCCCAGTGAAATATGCAAACTTTTCTACATATGTTTTGGAGCTCCCCACGGGTGGAGTCTGACAATGTTCCCATTGTGTGTAATTGAAAACTGATCTGGGTTTACTAGCTCAGTGCAGAAAGTAATGTCCCCAATGGTAATAATAGAACATTTCCCCATACTTTGCTGTGTTCATATACACACTTTCACCTTCTAATACAATGCAGTATTCAAGCTCAGAAAACATAGAATCAAGGAGCCGATTTAAGAAATGTGGTGCTATATCCAATGCAGCACCATTTTTCTTCCCCCTTAGCGCCCTCATAACGCTACCATGTGTGCGCCACATTTAAGATAAGGAGCACCATGCTGGTAGTTAGGGAACTAGTGTCAAAAACTTTGACGCTGGTTTGGCGCTTTGCAGGATTAGCATAAAAAATGTTGACGCTAATCCTGCAAAACACATTGAAGCTTATTATAAATAATGGTGTGCCTCCTTTTAACGCCTGCTCTGTGCAGGTGTTAAAAATGCAGCAACAAATAGGGCAAAGAAATCTAAAATCTTTTAAATTTCTTTGCACCATTTTTTGGCCCTCCTAACAGAGGAATGCCCCCCTTACATACATTTTGCCTGGTACAGGAATAATGTAGTGCAAGGGGTTACAGAGTGGCGCAATGCATGCATTGTGACACTGTAAATCTGGGGTAGCGATTTTTGAAGCCTAACACCACATTAGAATAAAAAAAAATTATGGTAATGTGGTGCTAGAGCTTTTTATATCTGGGCCCAACTGTTTTAACATCCCAGTAATCGGAAACAACACCAGGTGTAAGAACATCAGCCAATGAGATTTTAAACACGTGGAATTTGAATGAGCTCAGTAGAACTGTATATATTTCAAAGGTTACTTTATCCCAAACAATCCCATCTTGAATCCAAACTGCTGAAATGTTCACAAGGGAAACGTCTCTTCAAATGTTATGGTAAGATAGGTAAGGTGTTAAGACCTCATTTACCGGCTCAATGGCAGAGCATTCAGGAAGAAGAGAATGAAAACAGTGACAAAACCAATCCAAAGTAGGCAAATAATGTCAACAGTATCCACAGGTAATATCATGGATAAACCAAATTGTTATTTTTCAGTCATATATGCAGCTTACATATTTTTGATACCGTTTCTCTTGCTGATTCAGATGAGTTTGTGGACGAATCATCAATATTGATGAAGTAACCAGAAGCAGTCTGTGGAAACACAGCAGCCAGTGCAGAGCTGGTGGATGAATCTACTTCTTGTGGGGGTTTATAGCAGACAATGCCATCTGTCTCTGTTGAACTGGAGTAGTATAGTTCCACATCGTGGATGCGTCTCATCAGTGAAGTGGTGATTGGAATCAGCAGAATCCCATTCTCTGTCCTCCCCATGCTCAAGGAGGCAATTGTAGCATTGTTGTACACATTGGTGCTTGCAGAAAAGTTGTTTTCTGCTTGCAGATGTATGTCCTGTTGGGCAGTGAGAGGGGATGAGTACTACCCAAGGGACCTCGTGGTCTACTGTGCAGGATCCACCACATGGTGCAATTTGACGTTGTCAATGGAGACTAATCTGTTCACTTTGGAACCAGCCAGCGGTGGTGGGATGATAGTTCTGGTGCTGTCTATTCCCAGTTCTGGAACTGGTGCTCTGCAGGATGGGCCACACTCCTCCTTCACAGCAATCTTTTCACGATCCAGATTCCCAACTTTAGGAATCCAGCCTGTAGATGTTGTTGGCAAATCCCTTATTCCCAAGGTTCATTAATGTCAAACAGTGTGTCAGCTGCCAACACGTCAGAACCATCAAGATCTGGGACATACATGGGTATCTCAAATAACACCTCATAAGGGGTGCTACCTCCTAATAACCTTCTGGGCAGATTATTCAATGCTCTCTGGACACCATATAGGTGATTAAACCAACTATGGCCTGAACCTAAGACTCTTGCTGTTAAGGATTGCTTTTAGTCTCAAATCCTCTTATCCACAGCTGAATTACCCTCAGGATGGTAGGGGGAGGAGTAATGGAGCTCAACATCCATCGTCCTCATGGTGTTCATGAATGCCCTAGGGACAAACGCAGGGCCCTGGTCCAAATGGAATGCTGCAATCACATATGTACTGATAAAGACCTGCAAATCTTTAATAACAGTTCCAACATCAGCCGACTGTTGTGGCCATACCCAGAGGAATCTAGAACAGGAATCAACCGCGACTAAGATGTATTTTTATGCACCATTAGGTTGTAAGGGACTGCAATGGTCCAGTTACACACACCATAGTAGTCTGCTTGACACTAGGAGAGATGTCTGTGGCAGGCATTCAAAGGCGAATCATTTTATTTGTTGGCAAATGTCACAACAAAGGACATATTGCTTGGTCTGTTTGTATAGACCTGGTCACCAAAAGCAGTTTTGCAAAAGAGAAATTGTGGCCGCCACACCTGTGTGAACAGAAGCGACACTCTCAATGCGCTGCTTTGATAAGACATAGGCCCTCATTCCAACCCTGGCAGTCTATGACCGCCAGGGTGGAGGATGCCGGAAGCACCGCCAACAGGCTGGCGGTGCTTCACATGGCATTACAGCCGCGGTCTCCCAGCCACCATGGGGATTCCGACCCCCTTCCTGCCATCCTGTTTCTGGCGGTTTTTACCGCCAGGAACAGGATGGCGGGAATGGGTGTTGTGGGGCCCCTGGGGGCCCCTGCACTGCCCATGCCACTGGCATGGGCAGTGCAGGGGCCCCCTAACAGGGCCCCACAAGGATTTTCACTGTCTGCATTGCAGACAGTGAAAATGGCGACGGGTGCAACTGCACCCGTCGCACCCCTGCAACTCCGCCGGCTCCATTCGAAGCCGGCTTCATTGTTGCAGGGCCTTTCCCGCTGGGCCGGCGGGCGATCTTTTGGCGGTCGCCCGCCGGCCCAGCGGGAAAGTCGAAATGACCCCCGCGGTCTTTCGACGGGGTAACATTGGCGGGCGGCGTCCGCCGCCCGCCAAAGTCAGAATGACCCCCATAATCTCTGGGTTTCTAGCAATAAGATGATGTCATCACTGATGACATCTCAAATTACATCATTGATGACACCACTGAACAAAATAGGGTTTCTTTCTGTCATAGAAATCGTGGATTTCTAAAATAAGGACACATTTTCCATGAGCTTCAAATATCTTCCGCGCCTTACAATTGCCATGCTCTGTTTGAACTCTCACATATTACATCAGTTATGACATGTTCAGTGACTACATTGATAACTTCCCTAATGATATGTGAAATTACATCATTAATAATAATACTGTGCATAGCGAGAGAGGGAGTTACTGCCACCTTAGAAGATGACTTATAGTTACTTGAGATAACTATAACTGGTGTATTTCAGTGGATTTATTTGTTTAAAATGTCATGTTTTTAACTGACATTTTCACCTGAGTATGACATGCTTCTAACCTTTGTTTTTGTGAATATATATGCAATACCAGCGTTTCAGGTTTGGATGCACTCTTACTTCCGTGTTGTACGTTATCCTATAAACAACTCCTTGTTGAGTCAATGAATTCCTACACACATGGAAAGACAACACGGGGCTTGGCTTGGGGTGTCAAGATGGCAGTCGCACTTTAAGAGTGCTCCTGACCCCTCCATCATCCGCCACCATCTAGTGCCCTGCTCAGCCCCCTGAATAGCTGCTGCACTGTGCCTGGAGTGGCACATGAATTGGGTGAGGAGGAATCGAACCCTAGACATCCGTGGAGATGGCATTTCTGAGGTTTCAGTGTAGCAGCCTACAAAATGGAAGGCGCAGAGGACGGCTCGGATGTGCCGCAGTGCAAATAGCCGGGAGGCAGCATAAAGAGAGAGGTGGCACAGATTTGCTGCCGGCCCCAGGGACACAGGAACTTGCCTGGGCCAGAGGGGAGATGCTGCCTGTAAAGAGAGTTTGGTGGCCACGACCTGAGGAGAGGTATTTCTATGACGCTCCAGAGGCCCTGAATGAGAGATGCTTGCTCTTCCGAGGTTTGGAGGTGATTCAGGGTGGCCAGCGACCTGAGGAGTACAGCGGGGATGACGTGGCATGGAGTGGCATTGCGTGGCCTCGCATGAGTGAGCACAAAGATGGTGAGGTGCTGCGAGGGAGAACCCAGTGGGAGCGCCCTACCACAGTGCGAAGTGGGCCAGCCTGGTGTAGAGGCTACATGACAGGGGTTGCAGTGGGAGACTCAGATGAGATGCAGTGAAGCAGCTATGTGGTGGCGCTGAGAGGTAAGCGACTGAGCCCAGCTGATGACCATGGGGAGACAAGGGCCTGGTTGGGCTGAATGGGGGATCCAGCCAGCGAGGAGAGGAGCATGGCTGCGGCCAGAGAAGCGGTGATCATTTGGCCCTCAGAGGCCCTATGTGAAAGGTGTCCATCCTCCCAAGAATAGAGGAGGTCCAGGACGGCCGAAGGCTGGAGTTGTCAGTGGGAGAATGATGTGTGGTGCCGTCTCTCCCAAAGGAGTATGGAGATAGAAGCGTGGTGAGGGAAGCCCCAGCAGTCATGCTTGGGGCCGGTCGGGGACCTGAAGTACCAAGATACCCCACCCCAAGACCTGGGAAAAGTAGGATTAAAGTTACCCTACTATCCCAGAAAGACAGTAAAGTCGAGATAAGGGATTCTGCAAAGACAACTGCAAAGCACTGAAGACGGATTCCTGGACCTGATGACCTGCAAAGGAGTGGGACCAAGTCCAAGAGTCACGCAAGTGTCCGGGGGGGCAGGAGCCCCCTAAACCCCAGATGAAGGTGCAAAAGGGCTGCCTCCGGGTGGAAGAAGCTGAAGATTCTGCACCTGGGCTGTGCTGTGCACAAAGGAAGTCTTGCAAAAGAGCACAAAAGCCCTAGCAGCTACAGATCACGCAGTTCACAGGATTACTGTCTGGCGTGAGGAGGCAAGGACTTACCTCCACCATATTTGGACAGAAGGACCACTGGACTGTCGGGGTCATTTGGATCCAGCTCCTGTGTCCCAGGGACCACGCTCGTCAAAATGAGAGGGCACCCAGAGGACCGGTGATGCAGAAGTTTGGTGCCTGCATTGGCAGGTGGAAGATTCCGTCGACCCACAGGAGATTTCTTCTTGGCTTCCAGTGCAGGGTGAAGGCAGACAGCACTCAGAGTATGCACCACCAGGAAACAGTTGAGAAAGCCGGCAGGATTAGGCACAACAATGTTGCTGGTAGTCTTCTTGCTACTTTGTTGCAGTTTTGCAGGTGTCCTGCAGCAGTCAGCGGTCGATCCTTGGCAGAAGTCAAAGAGAGAAGTGCAGAGGAACTCTGGTGAGCTCTTGCATTTCTTATCTGAAGAGAAACCCACAGGAGAGACCCTAAATAGCCCTCAGAGGAGGATTGGCTACCTAACTAGGTAAGAGACTATCAGGAGGGGTCTCTGATGTCACCTGCTGACGCTGGCCATTCAGAGGTCTCCATTGTGCCCTCACACCTATGCATTCAAGATGGCAGAGGTCTGGGACACACTGGAGGAGCTCTGGGCACCACCCCTGGGGTGGTGATGGACAGGGGAGTGGTCACTCCCCTTTCCTTTGTCCATTTTCGTGCCAGAGCAGGGGCTGGGGGCTCCCTGAACCGATGTAGACTGGTTTATGCAAGGAGGGCACCATCTGTGCCCTTCAAAGCATTTCCAGAGGCCAGGAGAGGCTACTTCTCTCGGGCCCTGAACACCTATTTCCAAAGGGAGAAGGTGTAACACCCTCTCTCAGAGGAAATCCTTTGTTCTGCCTGCAGGTGGCTGGACTGGCTTGTAGTGAGTACCAAGGGGTACTTGCACCTTGCACCAGGCCCAGTTATCCCTTATTAGTGTATAGGGTGTCTAGCAGCTTAGGCTGATAGATAATGGTAGCTTAGCAGAGCAGCTTAGGCTGAACTAGGAGACGGGTGAAGCTACTACAGTACCACTTAGTGTCATATGCACAATATCATAAGAAAACACAATACACAGTTATACTAAAAATAAAGGTACTTTATTTTTATGACAATGTGCCAAAGTATCTTAGAGTGTACCCTCAGTGAGAGGATAGGAAATATACACAAGATATATATACACAATAGCAAAAATATGCAGTGTAGTCTTAGAAAACAGTGCAAACAATGTATAGTTACAATAGGATGCAATGGGGAAACATAGGGATAGGGGCAACACAAACCATATACTCCAAAAGTGGAATGCGAACCACGAATGGACCCCAAACCTATGTGACCTTGTAGAGGGTCGCTGGGACTATCAGAAAATAGTGAGAGTTAGAAAAATAACCCTCCACAAGACCCTGAAAAGTGAGTGCAAAGTGCACAAAGTTCCCCTAAGGACAAAGAAGTCGTGTTAGAGGAATAATGCAGGAAAGACACCAACCAACAATGCAACAACGCTGGATTTCCAATCTGGGGTACCTGTGGAACAAGGGGACCAAGTCCAAAAGTCACAAGCAAGTCGGAGATGGGCAGATGCCCAGGAAATGCCAGCTGCGGGTGCAAAGAAGCTTCCACTGGACAGAAGAAGCTGCGGTTTCTGCAGGAACGCAAAGGGCTAGAGACTTCCCCTTTGGAGGACGGATCCCTCTTGCCTTGTAGAGTCGTGCAGAAGTTCCTGCCGAAAGAACGCCAACAAGCCTTGCTAGCTGCAAATCATGTGGTTAGCGTTTTTGGAAGCTGCTGCGGCCCAGGAGGGACCAGGAGGTCGCAAATTGGACCAGGAGAGAGAAGGGACGTCGAGCAAGACAAGGAGCCTTCTCAGCAGCAGGTAGCACCCGGAGAAGTGCCAGAAACAGGCACTACAAGGATGCGTGAAACGGTGCTCACCCGAAGTCACACAAAGGAGTCCCACATCGCCGGAGACCAACTTAGAAAGTCGTGCAATGCAGGTTAGAGTGGCGTGGACCCAGGCTTGGCTGTGCACAAAGGATTTCCGCCGGAAGTGCACAGGGTTCGGAGTAGCTGCAAAAGTCGCGGTTCCCAGCAATGCAGCCCAGTGAGGTGAGGCAAGGACTTACCTCCACCAAACTTGGACTGAAGAGTCACTGGACTGTGGGGGTCACTTGGACAGAGTCGCTGGATTCGAGGGACCTCGCTCGTCGTGCTGAGAGGAGACCCAAGGGACCGGTAATGCAGCTTTTTGGTGCCTGCGGTTGCAGGGGGAAGATTCCGTCGACCCACGGGAGATTTCTTCGGAGCTTCTGGTGCAGAGAGGAGGCAGACTACCCCCACAGCATGCACAAGCAGGAAAACAGTCGAGAAGGCGGCAGGATCAGCGTTACAGAGTTGCAGTAGTCGTCTTTGCTACTATGTTGCAGGTTTGCAGGCTTCCAGCGCGGTCAGCAGTCGATTCCTTATCAGAAGGTGAAGAGAGAGATGCAGAGGAACTCGGATGAGGTCTTGCATTCGTTATCTAATGTTTCCCCAGAGACAGAGACCCTAAATAGCCAGAAAAGAGGGTTTGGCTACTTAGGAGAGAGGATAGGCTAGCAACACCTGAAGGAGCCTATCACAAGGAGTCTCTGACGTCACCTGGTGGCACTGGCCACTCAGAGCAGTCCAGTGTGCCAGCAGCACCTCTGTTTCCAAGATGGCAGAGGTCTGGAGCACACTGGAGGAGCTCTGGACACCTCCCAGGGGAGGTGCAGGTCAGGGGAGTGGTCACTCCCCTTTCCTTTGTCCAGTTTCGCGCCAGAGCAGGGCTAAGGGGTCCCCTGAACTGGTGTAGACTGGCTTATGCAGAATTGGGCACATCTGTGCCCAAGAAAGCATTTCCAGAGGCTGGGGGAGGCTACTCCTCCCCTGCCTTCACACCATTTTCCAAAGGGAGAGGGTGTAACACCCTCTCTCAGAGGAAGTTCTTTGTTCTGCCATCCTGGGCCAGGCCTGGCTGGACCCCAGGAGGGCAGATGCCTGTCTGAGGGGTTGGCAGCAGCAGCAGCTGCAGTGAAACCCCAGGAAGGGCAGTTTGGCAGTACCAGGGTCTGTGCTACAGACCACTGGGATCATGGGATTGTGCCAACTATGCCAGGATGGCATAGAGGGGGCAATTCCATGATCATAGACATGTTACATGGCCATATTCGGAGTTACCATTGTGAAGCTACATATAGGTAGTGACCTATATGTAGTGCACGCGTGTAATGGTGTCCCCGCACTCACAAAGTTCAGGGAATTTGCTCTGAACAATGTGGGGGCACCTTGGCTAGTGCCAGGGTGCCCTCACACTAAGTAACTTTGCACCTAACCTTTACCAGGTAAAGGTTAGACATATAGGTGACTTATAAGTTACTTAAGTGCAGTGTAAAATGGCTGTGAAATAACGTGGACGTTATTTCACTCAGGCTGCAGTGGCAGGCCTGTGTAAGAATTGTCAGAGCTCCCTATGGGTGGCAAAAGAAATGCTGCAGCCCATAGGGATCTCCTGGAACCCCAATACTCTGGGTACCTCAGTACCATATACTAGGGAATTATAAGGGTGTTCCAGTAAGCCAATGTAAATTGGTAAAAATGGTCACTAGCCTGTTAGTGACAATTTGGAAAGAAATGAGAGAGCATAACCACTGAGGTTCTGATTAGCAGAGCCTCAGTGAGACAGTTAGTCACTACACAGGTAACACAATCAGGCACACTTATGAGCACTGGGGCCCTGGGTTACCAGGGTCCCAGTGACACATACAACTAAAACAACATATATACAGTGAAAAATGGGGGTAACATGCCAGGCAAGATGGTACTTTCCTACACAACCCCCCCCCCCAAACGAAGGACAATAAGACTAGCCATGACCTGATGAGTCTTCATTGTCTAAGTGGAAATATCTGGAGAGTCCATCTGCATTGGAGTGGCTACTCCCCGGTCTATGTTCCACTGTATAGTCCATTCCCTGTAGGGATATGGACCACCTCAACAATTTAGGATTTTCACCTTTCATTTGTTTTAGCCAAAGTAGAGGTTTGTGGTCTGTCTGAACAATGAAGTGAGTGCCAAACAGGTATGGCCTCAACTTCTTCAGAGCCCAGACCACAGCAAAGGCCTCCCTCTCTATGGCAGACCAACGCTTTTCTCTAGGGGTCAACCTCCTACTAATAAAAGCAACAGGTTGATCCTGGCCCTCAGAATTAAGTTGTGATAGGACTGCCCCTACTCCTAATTCAGATGCATCAGTTTGGACATAGAATTTTTTAGAGTAACAAGGGCTTTTCAGGACAGGTGCAGAGCACATGGCCTGCTTCAGCTCCTCAAAAGCTTTCTGACAGTTTGCTGTCCATAATACCTTTTTAGGCATCTTTTTGGAAGTGAGGTCATTAAGAGGGGCTGCAATGGAGCCATAGTTCTTAATGAACCTCCTGTAATACCCAGTGAGGCCTAGGAAGGCTCTCACCTGAGTCTGAGTGGTAGGGGGAACCCAATCAATAATTGTTTGGATTTTCCCCTGAAGTGGTGCAATCTGTTCCCCACCAACAAGGTGTCCCAGATAAACCACCTTACCCTGCCCTATCTGGCACTTTGAAGCCTTGATAGTGAGGCCTGCCTTTTGCAGGGCCTCCAGAACTTTCCATAGGTGGACCAGGTGATCATCCCAGCTGGAGCTAAAGACAGCTATATCGTCCAAATATGCTGCACTGAAAGCTTCCAGCCCTTGCAGGACTGTGTTCACCAACCTCTGAAAAGTGGCAGGTGCATTTTTCAAACCAAAAGGCATTACAGTAAACTGGTAATGTCCTCCAATGGTTGAAAATGCAGTCTTAGGTTTAGCATCTTCTGACAATTTGATCTGCCAATACCCTGCAGTCAAGTCAAAAGTGCTTAGATACTTGGCAGATGCCAGTGTATCTATGAGCTCATCTGCCCTGGGTATAGGGTGAGCATCAGTTTTGGTTACCAAGTTGAGACCTCTATAGTCTACACAAAACCGCATTTCCTTCTTTCCATCTTTGGAATGGGGTTTTGGTACCAGTACCACAGGAGAAGCCCATGGACTGTCAGAGTGCTCAACCACTCCTAGTTCTAACATTTTCTGGACCTCTTGCTTTATGCAGTCCCTGACATGGTCAGGCTGCCTATAGATCTTACTTTTGACAGGCAAGCTGTCTCCAGTATCTATAGTGTGCTCACACCAAGAAGTGGTACCTGGCACAGTAGAGAAGAGTTCAGAGAATTGATCTAGGAGATTTATGCAATTGTCTTTCTGCTCAGCAGTAAGACAATCAGCCAAAACTACACCTTCCACCAGAGCATCTTGTTCTGTGGAAGAGAAGAGATCAGGTAGAGGATCACTGTCTTCTTCCTGTCCCTCATCTGTTGCCATGAGCAGGGTGAGATCAGCCCTGTCATAGTAGGGTTTCAGGCGGTTGACATGGAGCACCCTAAGGGGACTCCTGGCAGTGCCTAAGTCAACTAAATAGGTGACTTTTCCCTTCTTTTCAACAATTGTGTGGGGTCCACTCCATTTATCTTGGAGTGCTCTTGGGGCCACAGGCTCCAAGACCCACACTTTCTGCCCTGGTTGGTACTGAACCAAAACAGCCTTCTGATCATGCCATTGCTTCTGGAGCTCTTGGCTGGCCTGAAGGTTTTTACTGGCCTTTTTCATGTACTCAGCCATCCTTGATCTGAGGCCAAGTACATAATCCACAATATCCTGCTTAGGAGCTTTTAAAGGTTGTTCCCAACCCTCCTTTACAAGTGTGAGTGGACCCCTAACAGGGTGTCCAAAAAGAAGTTCAAAGGGGCTGAAGCCCACTCCTTTCTGGGGTACCTCCCTGTAGGCAAAAAGGAGGCATGGTAGAAGGATATCCCATCTCCTGCGGAGTTTTTCAGGGAGACCCATAATCATGCCTTTGAGAGTTTTATTAAATCTCTCCACCAGTCCATTTGTTTGTGGATGATCGGGTGTTGTGAACTTGTATGTTACACCACACTCCTTCCACATGGCCTTTAAGTATGCAGACATGAAATTGCTTCCCCTGTCTGATACTACTTCCTTTGGGAAGCCCACCCTGGAAAATATTCCCAGGAGGGCCTTTGCCACTGCAGGTGCTGTAGTGGTCCTTAAAGGAATAGCTTCAGGATATCTTGTGGCATGGTCCACTACCACCAAGATAAACCTATTGCCTGAAGCAGTAGGAGGGTCAAGGGGGCCAACTATGTCAACCCCTACCCTTTCAAAGGGAACCCCAACCACAGGCAGTGGGATAAGGGGTGCCTTTGGGGTGCCACCTGTCTTGCCACTGGCTTGACAGGTTTCACAGGACTTACAAAATTCCTTTGTGTCCTCAGGCATTCTAGGCCAATGAAACAGGGGAACAAGCCTGTCCCAAGTTTTCATTTGTCCTAGATGCCCAGCTAGGGGAATGTCATGTGCCAGGGTTAGGAGGAACTTTCTGTACTCCTGAGGAATCACTAATCTCCTGGCAGCTCCAGGTTTCGGATCCCTATGCTCAGTGTACAAGAGGTTGTCCTCCCAGTAAACTCTGTGAGAGTCACTGACATCCCCATTAGCCTGTTTGACAGCTTGCTGTCTGAGACCCTCTAATGTGGGACAGGTTTGCTGTGCCACACTCAGCTCCTCTCTGGCAGGCCCCCCTTCACCCAAAAGCTCAGCAGTGTCTGCTTCCAGCTCCTCTGGTGTAGGTTCTGCACAGGGAGGGAATTCTTCTTCCTCAGAAGTTGAATCCACTGTAGAGGGAGGGATAGTAGGAAGTGGTTTGCTTCTACTAGCCCTAGCTTTAGGGAGCACTTGGTCCATTGTTCCAGGATCCAAGCTTCCCTGTCCTTTTTGCTTTTTGGCCTGAGCCCTTGTCAAAGCAAAAATATGCCCTGGGATGCCCAGCATTGCTGCATGGGCCTCCAACTCCACATCTGACCAAGCTGATGTCTCCAAATCATTTCCTAGTAGACAGTCTACAGGTAAATCTGTGGCTACCACAACTTTCTTTGGACCAGTAACCCCCCCCCCCAGTTTTGAGATTAACAACAGCCATGGGGTGGCTAAGTGTGTTGTTGTGAGCATCGGTAACTTGGTACTGGTGACCAAGTAGGTGTTGTTCAGGGTGGACCAGTTTCTCTATGACCATAGTCACACTGGCTCCAGTGTCCCTGTAGGCCTGAACCTTAACACCATTTATTAGGGGTATCTGCTTGTACTTATCCATATTAAGGGGACAAGCAACTAAGGTGGCTAAATCAATAGCCCCCTCAGAGACTAACACAGCCTCTGTGGCCTCCCTAACAAGGCCAACCCCAACTAAGTTACCAATAGTGAGCCCAGCTACTCCCTTGGATTGGCTATTAGTAGGTTTGCTCCCACCACCACTGCTATTAGTAGGGACACTAGGGGTAGCAGTAGGGGTTGTAGTGGTAGGAGCATTGGTGCTTTTCTTTGGACAACTGGGATCTGTTGTCCAATGGCCTTTTATTTTACATAAATAGCACCATGGTTTCTTTTCCTTGTTCTGATTAAAAGAGGATTTGGGCCCACCACCCCCACCAGAGTGTTTTTGTGGGCCTGATGAAGACTCATTTTTAGATTTGTCCCCACCCTTGTCAGAAGACTTACCATCCTTCTTTTTGTTGCCATCTTTGTCACCCCCTGTATGAACTTTTCTGTTCACCCTTGTTCTGACCCATTTGTCTGCCTTCTTTCCCAATTCTTGGGGAGAGGTCAGATCAGAGTCCACCAAGTACTGGTGCAACAAATCAGACACACAATTATTAAGAATATGCTCTCTCAGGATCAAGTTATACAGGCTGTCATAATCAGTAACTTTACTGCCATGTAACCACCCCTCCAAGGCCTTCACTGAATGGTCAATGAAATCAACCCAGTCTTGTGAAGACTCCTTTTTGGTCTCTCTGAACTTTATCCTGTATTGTTCAGTGGTTAAGCCATAACCATCCAGGAGTGCATTCCTAAGAACTTGGAAATTATTAGCATCATTTTCTTTCACAGTAAGGAGCCTATCCCTACCTTTTCCACTAAATGATAGCCATAGGATAGCAGCCCACTGCCTTTGAGGGACATCCTGTACAACACAGGCCCTCTCAAGTGCAGCAAACCACTTGTTAATGTCATCCCCCTCCTTATAAGGGGGAACTATCTTGTGCAGATTCCTGGAATCATGCTCTTTTGCAGGATGACTATGGGGAATACTGCTGCTGCCACCATGGGTATCTAAACCCAACTTCTGTCTTTCCTTCTCTAGTTCAAAAGACTGTCTATCCAAATCCAGCTGTTGCTTTTTAAGCTTCAGTCTGGTTTGTTCCACCCTCAACTTATTGAGTTCCCTCTCTAACATTCTGTCATCAGGGTTGGTGGGAGGGACATTCCTAGATACAGAGGTATGATGGGAATGAACAGAAGGAGACCTGTCCCTTACAGAAGCCACCCTAACAGCTTGGCTAACAGAAACATCACTACCAGTATGGTGAGAATAAATGCTTTTGCTATGATGTGAGACAACACTATTTGTATGGTATGGCTCATCATCATTACCAACTATGCTAGACTGTCTAGTAATGGGCAGGCTAAGAGGTTTCTTTCCTGAACGTTTTCCTGGGGGAGTCCCTGGATCAGATTGAGAACCATTAGCTACTTTTTCAACAGATGGGGCACTTTTAGCCTTATCTTGTTCTCTAAGCATATTAATTAACAGTTCCAAGGAAGGATTCTTCCCTACACTCAAACCTCTCTCTATGCAGAGACTCCTTGCTCCTTTCCAGCTAAGGTGATCATATGCAAGTTTGGACAGATCAACATTTTGGCTTGTGCCAGACATTTTTTAGAGAGAGTTAAAGTGATAGAAAAAGAGAAAAAAGTTTTCAGAACTTTTTAGAAAGACAGAAAAAAACTTTTTAAACTTTTAAGAACTTTTTGAAAGTTTAGAAGTACTTTTCAGCACTTAGAAAAGAGTGAAAAGAGGAAATGCAAAACTTTTTGGCTATGTGTATATACACTGACCTTGTTTTGTATATTTTTCTCTTATGAAAGGTACAATGACAAGAGTGGTAAGTAGTCTCAAAGCACTTATCCCACCACTGCACAACCAATGTAGGAGGCTGGACTGGCTTGTAGTGAGTACCAAGGGGTACTTGCACCTTGCACCAGGCCCAGTTATCCCTTGTTAGTGTATAGGGTGTCTAGCAGCTTAGGCTGATAGATAATGGTAGCTTAGCAGAGCAGCTTAGGCTGAACTAGGAGACGGGTGAAGCTACTACAGTACCACTTAGTGTCATATGCACAATATCATAAGAAAACACAATACACAGTTATACTAAAAATAAAGGTACTTTATTTTTATGACAATATGCCAAAGTATCTTAGAGTGTACCCTCAGTGAGAGGATAGGAAATATACACAAGATATATATACACAATAGCAAAAATATGCAGTATAGTCTTAGAAAACAGTGCAAACAATGTATAGTTACAATAGGGTGCAATGAGGAAACATAGGGATAGGGGCAACACAAACCATATACTCAAAAAGTGGAATGCGAACCACGAATGGACCCCAAACCTATGTGACCTTGTAGAGGGTCGCTGGGACTATCAGAAAATAGTGAGAGTTAGAAAAATAACCCTCCCCAAGACCCTGAAAAGTGAGTGCAAAGTGCACCAAAGTTCCCCTAAGGACAAAGAAGTCGTGTTAGAGGAATAATGCAGGAAAGACACCAACCAACAATGCAACAACGCTGGATTTCCAATCTGGGGTACCTGTGGAACAAGGGGACCAAGTCCAAAAGTCACAAGCAAGTCGGAGATGGGCCCAGGAAATGCCAGCTGCGGGTGCAAAGAAGCTTCCACTGGACAGAAGAAGCTGCAGTTTCTGCAGGAACGCAAAGGGCTAGAGACTTCCCCTTTGGAGGACGGATCCCTCTCGCCCTGTAGAGTCGTGCAGAAGTGTTTTTCCGCCAAAAGAACGCCAACAAGCCTTGCTAGCTGCAAATCGTGTGGTTAGCGTTTTTGGACGCTGCTGCAACCCAGGAGGGACCAGGAGGTCGCAAATTGGACCAGGAGAGAGAGGGGACATCAAGCAAGACAAGGAGCCCTCTCAGCAGCAGGTAGCACCCGGAGAAGTGCCAGAAACAGGCACTACGAGGATGCGTGAAACGGTGCTCACCCGAAGTCGCACAAAGGAGTCCCACGTCGCCGGAGACCAACTTAGAAAGTTGTGCAATGCAGGTTAGAGTGCCGTGGACCCAGGCTTGGCTGTGCACAAAGGATTTCCGCCGGAAGTGCACAGGGGCCGGAGTAGCTGCAAAAGTCGCGGTTCCCTGCAATGCAGCCCAGCGAGGTGAGGCAAGGACTTACCTCCACCAAACTTGGACTGAAGAGTCACTGGACTGTGGGGGTCACTTGGACAGAGTCCTGCTGAGAGGAGACCCAAGGGACCGGTAATGCAGCTTTTTGGTGCCTGCGGTTGCAGGGGGAAGATTCCATCGACCCACGGGAGATTTCTTCGGAGCTTCTGGTGCAGAGAGGAGGCAGACTATCCCCACAGCATGCACAAGCAGGAAAACAGTCGAGAAGGCGGCAGGATCAGCGTTACAGAGTTGCAGTAGTCGTCTTTGCTACTATGTTGCAGGTTTGCAGGCTTCCAGCGCGGTCAGCAGTCGATTCCTTATCAGAAGGTGAAGAGAGAGATGCAGAGGAACTCGGATGAGCTCTTGCATTCGTTATCTAAAGTTTCCCCAGAGACAGAGACCCTAAATAGCCAGAAAAGAGGGTTTGGCTACTTAGGAGAGAGGATAGGCTAGCAACACCTGAAGGAGCCTATCACAAGGAGTCTCTGACGTCACCTGGTGGCACTGGCCACTCAGAGCAGTCCAGTGTGCCAGCAGCACCTCTGTTTCCAAGATGGCAGAGGTCTGGAGCACACTGGAGGAGCTCTGGACACCTCCCAGGGGAGGTGCAAGTCAGGGGAGTGGTCACTCCCCTTTCCTTTGTCCAGTTTCGCGCCAGAGCAGGGCTAAGGGGTCCCCTGAACCGGTGTAGACTGGCTTATGCAGAATTGGGCACATCTGTGCCCAAGAAAGCATTTCCAGAGGATGGGGGAGGCTACTCCTCCCCTGCCTTCACACCATTTTCCAAAGGGAGAGGGTGTAACACCCTCTCTCAGAGGAAGTTCTTTGTTCTGCCATCCTGGGCCAGGCCTGGCTGGACCCCAGGAGGGCAGATGCCTGTCTGAGGGGTTGGCAGCAGCAGCAGCTGCAGTGAAACCCCAGGAAGGGCAGTTTGGCAGTACCAGGGTCTGTGCTACAGACCACTGGGATCATGGGATTGTGCCAACTATGCCAGGATGGCATAGAGGGGGCAATTCCATGATCATAGACATGTTACATGGCCATATTCGGAGTTACCATTGTGAAGCTACATATAGGTAGTGACCTATATGTAGTGCACGCGTGTAATGGTGTCCCCGCACTCACAAAGTTCAGGGAATTTGCTCTGTACAATGTGGGGGCACCTTGGCTAGTGCCAGGGTGCCCTCACACTAAGTAACTTTGCACCTAACCTTTACCAGGTAAAGGTTAGACATATAGGTGACTTATAAGTTACTTAAGTGCAGTGTAAAATGGCTGTGAAATAACGTGGACGTTATTTCACTCAGGCTGCAGTGGCAGGCCTGTGTAAGAATTGTCAGAGCTCCCTATGGGTGGCAAAAGAAATGCTGCAGCCCATAGGGATCTCCTGGAACCCCAATACCCTGGGTACCTCAGTACCATATACTAGGGAATTATAAGGGTGTTCCAGTAAGCCAATGTAAATTGGTAAAAATGGTCACTAGCCTGTTAGTGACAATTTGGAAAGAAATGAGAGAGCATAACCACTGAGGTTCTGATTAGCAGAGCCTCAGTGAGACAGTTAGTCACTACACAGGTAACACAATCAGGCACACTTATGAGCACTGCGGCCCTGGGTTACCAGGGTCCCAGTGACACATACAACTAAAACAACATATATACAGTGACAAATGGGGGTAACATGCCAGGCAAGATGGTACTTTCCTACACTGCCTTCCTGGCAATGGGCTGTCCAGGCCCCAGGGGGCCAGAAACCTGTCTGAGGGTTGGCAGCAGCAGTAGCAGCAGAGAAAACCCCAGAGAGATAGTTTGGCAGTACCCGGGGTCCATGCTGGAACCCCGGTGATGCATGGGATTGTCACCCCAATACCAGATTGGTATTGGGGAGACAAATCCATGATCTTAGACATGTTACATGGCCATGTTCGGAGTTACCATTGTGAAGCTACACATAGTTAGTTCACGCGTGTAATGGTGTCCCCGCACTCACAAAGTCTGGGGAAATTGCCCTGAGCAATGTGGGGGCACCTTGGCTAGTGCCAGGGTGCCCTCACACTTAGTAACTTTGCACCTAATCTTCACTAAGTGAGGGTTAGACATATAGGTGACTTATAAGTTACTTAAGTGCAGTGTAAAATGGCTGTGAGATAACGTGGAAGTTATTTCACTCAAGCTGCAGTGGCAGTCCTGTGTAAGAATTGTCTGAGATCCCTATGGGTGGCAAAAGAAATGCTGCAGCCCATAGGGATCTCCTGGAACCCCAATACCCTGGGCACCTAGGTACCATATGCTATGGAATTAAAAGGGTGTTCCAGTGTGCCAATCAGAATGGATAAAATTAATCGCTAGCCTGCAGTGACAATTTTAAAAGCAGAGAGAGCATAAACACTGAGGTTCTGGTTAGCAGAACCTCAGTGATACAGTTAGGCACCACACAGGGAACACATACAGGGCACAACTTATGAGCACTGGGGTCCTGGCTAGCAGGATCCCAGTAGCACAGGCAAAAACAAACATACATTTAAGTAAAAAATGGGGGTAACATGCCAGGCAAGATGGTACTTTCCTACAAGTACTAGATCCAGCGGTAGACACTACAGGAGTAGCTTCAGGGGAGAGATACAGGTACTCAGTACTCCTGGGTCAATGTGTGTCAAATCTGGAGTTGTGCAAGATCTGGAGGACCTGGAACCCTTGTTCCAAGCAGTACACGCATACTTCTACAGCACACCATACACAGGAAGTATTTGACATGGTCTTGATGCCGGCGGCCGAGCTCCCCAGGATTCAGCAGGTCCAGATCCTTGCTCCGGGTATATCGGACCATGCCCCGGTCCTCCTGGTCATTGGTTCAGCTGTTCAGACGCAGCACCCCATGTGGCTCCTTAAAGCCTGGCTATTGCAGTGAACTTGAGGGAGGAGATTGCCCAATATTTTGAGCTTAATGAAGGGACAATACATATGAAAGCAATGCTGGGAAGGCTGGAAAGACCACAATAAGAGGCCGAGCTAGGGCCCTTCTCCGAGTAAAGGAGAGAGCCGGGCAAGCCCATATTGCCTGGCTGGAGGCCCAGGCGCTCCAACTGGAAAAGGGCACGGAGCAGAACGGACAGACAGCAAATGAGAACACGTTGAGCCTGGTGAGGGAGGAAATCAGGGCACAGTCGTTGGAGACAATGAAACAGTTATGGCATGCATCACAAGTGAGGATATATGGATTGGGAGACAAGAGTAGTAAACTGCTATACTGGCTGGCCACAAAACCTATGGAGGGACGGGTGATACCAGAGGTGGCTGATAAAGGGGGGGGGGGGGGTCGTCCACTCATCTCCGGCTGAGATAGCAGCCACGTTAGCACAACATTATGAAACGCTATATGCTGCATCCCCTAAGCCCCAGGTGGAACTAGAGGAGCCACTGTTAAACAAGCTGACCCTTCCGAGAATTCCAGAGCAGGAGCGAAAAGCGCAACATAAACCTACATACCTGGAGGAGATAGGCAATGCCATCTCATCCTTTCAGACTGGGAAGGCTCTGGGTCCAGATGGATACCCCAGGAGTTTTATTCTAGGTTTAAAGACCTCTTGGTGCCTCACCTGCTTGATCTGTACGAGGAAGACCTGGAAGTGCAAGCCTACCCAGATAATTTAGACCAAGACTCCATAGTGGTCCTACCAAAGGCAAAGACACCTTCCTTGTCATGTGCCGATTACAGACCGATATTGCTGATCAATGGGGAGCTGAAGATATTTGCAACAGTGTTGGCGAATCTTCTGCAAAAGGTTCTGTGAGGTTTAGTTCACCCGGACAAGTGTGGATTTATGCACAACCGGAGTACTAGGCACTGTAGAAGGAGGTTGAACGTAGCACTGGTGCATAGACATATCCATCCAGGCCCGCTAGTGCTGATGTTAATAGGCTTTGAGAAAGCGTTTGACACAGTTCACTGGAGTTATTTACAAGAGGTGCTCATTAAGGCGGGCTTGGGTGGAAGGTTAGGAGCATGTTGGAACTACTACATTGTAACCTGATGGCCAGGGTACTGGTCAATGGGACAGTGTCGGAGGTGTTTCCTATCTGCAGGGGAATGCGTCAGGGATGCCCATAGTCCCCACTTCTCTGTCCAATCCGATGGAGAGTGTGCCCAGATGTCTCTATCTCCTGCGCCTGTTTGCAGAAGCGTCCGGGTTGGTTCTTATTCTAAGGAAATCACTTCTGCTTCCACTGGCTGGGTCTTGAAAGGCATTTGAGTGGCAGTCTGAATTACCTAAAAGGCACCTTAGCTTCACCTACTTGGAAATTAAAATAGCATTGGAACCACCCCTTATATGGGCGCTCAACATCACGCCGCTTGTTCATAGAGTCAAAGGGGACTTGAAGAGGTGGCAAGTGCTATCTCTAGATATTCTAGGACGTATTGCTCTATTTAAAATGCTGGTGTTGCCACGTTTCCTTTATATTCTTCAAAATCTCTCCATACAGTTACCGGCCAAGTGGTTCAGAGAGATGGACACATTGGCCAACTCCTTCCTCTGGCAGAATAAGAGAAGGTGCCTCAATAGAGAGATCTGCCATTGAAGCAGGTATGAGGGAGGGATGGGTATTTCAATCAATCAATCAATCAATCATTTGTAAAGAGCACTACTCACCCGTGAGGGTCTGAAGGCGCTGAGGGGGGGCGGGTAGGGGAGCTGCTACTGCTCGAACAGCCAGGTTTTGAGGTGTCTGCTGAAGGCCAGCAGGTCCTGGGTCTGTTGAAGGTGGATGGGGAGGGTGTTCCGGGTCTTGACGGCGAGGGGGAGATTGATCTGCCACCGGCTGTTGTCCTGTGGATGCGTGGAATGGTGGCGAGGGCGAGGTTGGCGGAGCGGAGCTGTCGGTTCGGGTGTGGAAGGTGAGTCGTTCATTGAGGTATGCTGGTCCGGTGTTGTGGAGTGCTTTGTGAGCGTGGGTGAGGAGCTTGAAGATGATCCTTTTGTTGACGGTGAGCCAGTGCAGGTCTTTCAGGTGGGCTATGATGTGGCTGCGGCGGGGATGTCGAGGATTAGGCGTGAAGAGACGTTCTGTATGCGTTGCAGTCTTTTTTGGAGATTAACCTGGGTGACCGTCCTTCTGGTTTCGGTGGGGATAAAATATATTTTATTACTACCTGGCAGCTCAGGCACTTCTGCTCCATGATTTGGTCACAGGAGAATGGGCCGACCCGGATTAACAGCTGGAGATAGAGACCCTGGGGCTAACACGCATCATGGATCTTCTATATGGTGGATCAGTATCACAGAACATCCTGGAGATGACTGGGACTGGGATGGTGTTTCTGGAATGAAGGGAGGCACAGCGTCGGATTGAGTGGTGGAAGAAAGTAACATACCAAACTCCGTTGTGGCGGGCGTAACTGTGCTTGGGGACGTGTGGACTGGGAATCACATTCAGTCCTTCCAGGAACTTCAACAAGGGTACAGATTGTCACCCATACAGTTCCATAAATATTTGCAATTGCAGCATGCCCTAAGATCCCACATACCTGAGGCCATCTAAATTGCTGAATTCAGTCCTGTGGAAGTGAAGGTCATGATGGGAGCGTTGGGCAAGGGGGGAATCTCCCAAATCTACTGTTCGATTGTGTTAAATGACTCTGAGTTACTTCATGCCCTGAGACCTAGGTGGTAAGCCTGGGTGGGACCAAAGGATGAGGAGGACTGGCAGGATGCCTTAATGGCACCGCATGTGATTGCAATATCAGCTAAATTGAGACTGGTGCAATTATACTACCTACACTGTACATACCTAACACCAATTTGATTGTACCATGTAGGGCTCAGGGCCACACCCCAGTGTGGACGTTGTGGTGGATCCCCAGCAGGCTTCTTTCACACAGCGTTGTCCTGTCCCATTATCGTACACTATTGGGAACAGGTGTTGTCAGAACTCGCTACGGTGGTGGGACAAACTCTAGAGCTGTCTCCGGTGATAGGCCTGTTGTGAGTGATGGAAGGGATGGGAGGTCCCTGAGCGGATAGACAACGGGTGAGCCCTTCTGGTAGCAAAGAGAGACATTGCAAGACATTGGCCGATGACCGGTCCCCCTACGAGGAGGGGACTAGACTGGTGTGCCCAAATGGAGAAACCTGTTTATGAGGCGCGCTGGTGCCCACGGAAACACAGTAGAATCTGGCCTAAATGGAATGGCAACCAAGGAACAGATGTGGTAGACAACCTGTAGATCTGTTAAATGTGTACTAATGCACTACAAATGAGCCTCGCTTGTAGGGACTGTTTGGGGTGACTGGACATGCTGGAAACACAGATATACATACAGGCGTATCATCCTTGTTGTGTCATAAATGAGACTAAAAATAAAAATTAGGTTATAAAAAAAACACAACACATTTCAACCAAAGGCTTTTTCATGGGCAAGATTTTTCCCATCTTTTCTGCATTACTTATATTCCTGGGAGATAACTTTCTGGTAGATGGAGAGTCTGTTGGTTAAAGTACTAGTGCAACATGTAGTTCAACAGTATTTTCTCTATTGTCTTTGTAGACATTCTGTCTGATACTCATGGGTTACTTAGTAACACTGGATTCTGGGAAATGAATTTTAAAAAGTGTTTCTTCCATGTGTAAAAGTTACGAAGGTTAAAATATAAGTTTCCATATTAAGTACTAATACAAATGTCATGATGGATTGATTCACTCTTAAAATTGTAATAGCTTTTAATTTCATCATTTGTTTCTCTGAAGTTATTGCACTGGTGTTTTTAGTATTACGGTACCTAAACAGATCTCACTGAGCAGGCAGTGGCTTCAGGGCTCCAATTATGTCAATTGTAGTCATTTGTGTCGTCCGTCCTGGGACTAAGGTATTTCTGGACTGATAAATGATTACCAAGTAAAACCGTTTATCAGTCCAAGATTACTCACGAATGTAGAGATGGGTCAGAGACTTAGAACTCGTTGGACATCATTAACTTATATCCAACCAGTACTTTTTTATTTCTTCACAACGAAATGCAACACATTTATTCATACAGATTGAGGTAGCTTCACAGTTCAATGGCCAGACAGAAGCCAGTAGCTAAACATAATGAAGTATTCCTAAATATATGAGGCATTCCCTCCTCTGTGTATGCAGACCCCACTCCCACAATCGCTTCCTGATTAAGGTTAAGCTGTCCTGGTATTCACTAAGACTGATAGTCAAATATCATTACTCCCACCCGCAACCTGCGCAAACCCAACGTTAGTTACCCTGTCTAATACACTGCCTAGTGCCTAGACAGGGTAACTAACTTACCACTTAGGAATTCTCAGGAGGTATATTTACTAAAATGGCTTTCAATGCAGCAACCAAAGTTCCTTTGCTGTGTTGTGTGAGAATGAGAGAGCAAGAAAGCATCCTATCTACATAGACTGCACTATCCTGCTCTTTCTCCATTGCTGGTGCAATATTAGGTGCCAGAAACACACATACACTTTTGCACCATAGTGCAAAGGTGTCTGTGTAATGTCTAGCACAGATTTTGTACTGGACATATACCCTTCCAGTACAATATACAATGCTTAAACCAAATTTTAAACTTTTTCTACTTTGCATGTGTGACATACAGTGCAGCATACATGCAAAGTCGGAAATCATTGCAGAAATAAAAGCATTTCTCCTCGATAACGCCAATGTTAAAAGGCATAATTTTTTGAAGCAAAGAAAGTAGAGAGGGTTTCGTATCGCATACCATGGGTGGTTTCATGGGAATGCTCATGTACCACTCAAAGATCACCCCTTTGATGCTACGTGCTACTTTGCATTACTTTCAGGCAAGCTTCCAGTGCATACATTTTTTTACACTGGAATGTTAATTTCAAATAAATATTTTGTGCCAATTTGTGTCATTTTTGTGACACAATGTTGGCACAAAATATTAATAAATATTCCTTTTAGTCTATTTTAACACATGCAGTTTAAGTTCTCATTCTTCCTTGGTGGGCTTCACACTTCGTTAACCGTAAACATTCAGATGACTGTCACTCACGAACACATGTGCGCAGGCCACTTGGGGAATGTGTGTAGTCACTAACCACTAACAGAAGACAAGCACAGGCCTAGCACTGTGTTTGGCCTTCAAAGTGTTCGTTCAGGCCCAATAGTGCTTCCCACCCAAAATGGAGCCTACCCTAATGCTAGGTCTCCAAAGTCAGTGTAAGATTGGGAGTCTATGGGCATCTGCTGGGGGACCAGAGGTGGTAATTAGTGCTGATGCACTTCGATCGCTCCGTCACTGCACTGCTATCACATAGACACAATGGAGGGGTTTGATCAGACCATGCTTCTGGTCGCTATTTCATCCTTATATTGACTCCAGAATATTGCGCTACTACGATATCATGGCCAAAATGCTGAGGACCAAAATATTGTGAAGATAAATTTATGTAGGCAAGTATAGATTTACTATGTACATCTCAGGCAAACGCAAAGGGAGGGGGTATGTGGCACATATCTCCATGGAGGAATGCTATGCATCGTAAGAGGGATGCGATCGGTTAACTATATGTACTGTGACATGGTAGAGATAATTGTAGCATTATATGATCACTGCTATATCATTACTGTGAAAACAAAAAAACAATAAAGAAATTTCGAGAAAAAAAAGCATAGATTTACTATTCTTGACCCCACATAATCGACAATATTTTGATAGCAGGATGATTCCGTTATCAATATATAATCCTTATGATAATTTGGGTGACTCATACTTAAGGTATCTTCTGTACCACAAAAGAATAAGGTAATGCATTTACCGAGATGAAAGATCTTATTGCTCCTAAGGGCACATCTCTGCTCAGGGCAACTTTAGGAAAGCAGGCCCGATTCAGGCAGGCGACTCCCAATTTTTAAAGCCAAAACTGACTTTATTATAGCTGTCTCCCATTTAAAATTGCCTCCATTTCAATGTTAGTCAAGGGGGGGAATAAGTCCCCCCAACAAACACCCTTGAGTTATGTTCCTCTTCCTAACTGTGGTCTGCTCCATGTAGGAGAAATTACGTTGAATCAGAAACATATACTACAATGGAGGGTTGCTAAAACATATAAAATACTGGCTGGAAGGAAATCTATAATTGGGATTGCTCTAATGCATGACATAATATCCTGCTTGATAGTTTATGAATACCACGTTGGCGCTGCACAGGTAGTGATTACATACTTGGTTGTAACTTGTCTGATATTGAGCATGGAACTGTTACATTGTGAATCACTGCATAATAGTTATCCACAACTTACAATCGCTGATATATTGATGATATTTTATACTGTTGATTTCAGCCCTACAAAATCTGTGACAAACGGTTTAGTGTTGTAAAACAATGGAATGGTGGAAGGACTAGTGTTGACTTAACAAGAGTTTACCAATAAATTGCAATGTGTACGGAAAATGTTGGTGATTTTGGCTCCACCAAATCTATGATAAGCGATCTAGGGTTGTGAAACAATGGATATGGGAGAAGGACCACTGTTTATTTAACTTGACTAATGGAAGCGAGTCAGGCCTAGTTGAAGACATCTTGCCAAAACGCATGAGCTAAAGATCCCGTTTTCATCTAGCTGTCATGACTTGATAATAATGTGAAGACTGGAGCTGTCTGTGTTCGTGCTAGTTCATTAGGATATATATATATATATGTAAATATATAGTTAATAATACAGAAAGCTAAAATGAGGACATGTTTTCTATAAATTTTCAAATATTTTTCTTATCAGTGTCAGAAAAAGAAGCCTGGCATGCTGGGTGAAACGTGCGCCCAACACAAGCAGTAGACTGTTGGTTGATTCCTCAGTGTTCTACTGCAACTTCACCACAGAGTTCTAATGAGCACCTAGAGTGTTAACCTTCTGTATTTAGGAAAAATGTGTTGCATGGAATCAAAGTTGTAAAAGTGAAATGAGGTGTTTATTTTTATCATAGAAATTATGATTAGTGCTCTAGAAAGCTAAAATGATGATACATTTTCTGTGAGTTTCAAAATATCCTCCCATCCATGTCAATAAAACAATCTGACATGCAGAGTGAAAAATGTACTTCCCACACCAGTATCTGTCTGCCAGGTAACTCCAAAGTGATCAACTGCAACATCAGCCAAGGGGCTGGTGTCCCTGGATCCTAATTAGGCTCCAGGAGGGAGACTGCGTGCCCCCTCCCTTCTTTTTTTTTACTGGAACCCCAAAGGATGGGGTTCACAGGGCGTCCCAGAGGCTCAGGAAGGGGAAGTCATGCACATCCTCCCCATAATATGAAGCTACCATTGCTCCCCCGGCCCTGACCCACCCAGGTTTTTTTGTTTAAAAAAAAGAAGCATGAGAACCCACGCTGTTGTTTTTTTATTTTGCTACCGATTTGCGGATCCTCTGTGAATTTACAGCAACATTTAAAAACAACATTTTGACTCTAACAGCAGGCCCAGTGGGTCAGGGTATCTCTACCCTGCCCCTTTATGTTTATTTTACCTTTTTTTCTTAGGACTCAGGACTTTGATCATTATTTCAATCATTTATCAAAAATTACTGAATGGATTTATACCAAATCCCAAAAAAGCACTCTTTCTGGACCACGATCTAGCTTTCTGCCACATTAGGTGTAAATCAGTGGTTTATGGCTGTAGCTGTGGCTAAAAATGAATGGGGGAAATGCATTTTGTGACCTCCCTTTTTCTCGGCCCCTGCTTGAAGAATCACCTTGAAATTTTCCATGCCGAATCCAGTAAAAAAATAGGACTTTTTTTGGAAAATGTTATGGAGATTCGTCAAGCATCACCAAAATTATTAGCAAAACAAAAAACATTTCCTATGGAAACACAATTCTAAGTATAACTTCCCAGTTGCGACCACACCTGGCTAATATATATACAGTGAAAAAAGATAAGATGAAAGTGACAATATTAGTTAGGTCAGTGCTACAACCTTATCTTATGTTAATAAAAAACCCAGAAAGTAAGTAAAAACCCAACAATTAAAGTGACGTTATTGTTAGGTGTTGACATGTGAGACCTACTAATATTAAAAAACCCTAATAAGCAATGAAATATGGCAGTTACCATTTGATGTACTAGCTATAACTTGCACAACCAACATGCACTGCTTATAACCTCATATATTACATTACTCATGACATGCTAAATTGCACCATTGATGACATCATTGATTGTGATTGAATAACATTAGAAATTTCAACAAAGGGATAACAAAGGGATCAACCAATGATTCTGACAGTGTGCTATAGGAGTAATGCAACAATCTAAATTGGTATTTGATCTTTTTAAGCTTGTCTCTAGCCTTTTGAAACATGCAAAAGCAATGGGATATTCCAGAAGTGAAGCACTTTTGATGGATGTTATTGTTTTCTTAGTTGCATTCAGCAAAAGGATGGGTGCAGAGGGGGTAGGTTACTTGTAGGGAGATGGCTTCTGAACATTAATGAACAATAACCCTTTGGTCAACCTTTGCTGTGAATGTAGTTCAGATAACCTTAACTTGCTTAAGAGTTAAAACATTTCTGTAAGGACAGAGGTGACCAAGTAGGATAGAAGATCAAGCTATTGGTGAAGGCACTCTGAGTACGTTTTCACATGTCCAGGACAGCATATGTATATCTAGTGCAGCGATGGCAAGTGAGCAGAGTTTTGAGAAACCAGTTATCTTGGAAATCTTGCAAGTCCAATCCATGCAGTGGATGGTCCGCAACGAGGTCAAAGGACAGGGTGTGCTCTTTGCAAATGCCTTTTTGGAGTGGGGTGGGCTCAAAGCAATACGGTCCCTCTGATGAATCAAATGAGGTAAGAACCGGCGAAGGTAGTATCATAGGAATTTATGTTGAGGCTCTACTGCAAACTAGCACTTCTCAACATCAGAAGCTGAGAAACTCTCTCTGTCATAAGGGAGGATAAGAAAATCACATTGTATCTATGGTTGTTTGCCAGCCCAGATCAATATAGATATCAAAGAAGGAAGTCTCCAAAAAAAAAAATAACTAATCATGCGGGATTCAATCCTTGCTAAAATACATAAAAATTAGGTACTATTACCATCTTAATGATTGCTACTATACTAGCATCGTTTGAGGCAGAGCAATTCAACACTAAGACGGTCATGATGAACATGGTGGGAAAGACCGTCGACCGCCGTGTCGGCAGTGAACAGAATCCCGCCGTTGGCGGTGAATGGAAACCCACCATATAATGAACGAAAAACCCAACCCGCCAAACATTCCAAGACCACCACTCCCTGCCATGACTCTGTTGGCCGGAATCCCGGACCACCCCGCCACCGCCAAGCACACCCACATCCCGCCCTCCAAATAATGGTGCACAAATCACCTCGGCAGACAGTGGAGGCCGGACGACCATTGGTGGCTGCGACCGCCACGGGCAGCAAGTGGACTCAACAGCAAGAAGTGCACACATTGGATAGGCATTTGACCCACACACCTGACACACATCCAGAACCCCATATAATACCCCCAGACACACCCCACAATCCCTTGCAATGAAAGCAGGACAAGAAGACGGAGAGCACCAGAGCCAGACAGCAAATGCCAGCATACAGGAGACACACATTGACCCACAGAAGAGCACCCTTACCTCGTTCCCAGTCCCAACACCATCCACCACACTCACCATGTCCCCCCCCAAAAATGCACGCTTCACTGAAAGGGAGTTAAGGACCATGGGGGATGAGATCTTGAAGGTGGAGCCACAAATCTTCAGGGCTGAGGTGCAGCACACACCCATAGCCCGGAAATTGGAGCTGTGGCAGACCATTGTGAACAGGGTGAATGCAGTGGGACACCATCCACGCACAGGGACAACATCCAGAAGAAATGCAACGACCTGTGGGGGAAGGTCCGGGGCATGGCATCCAGGCACCACGTCGCAATGCAGAAGACTAGGGGAGGACCGCCACCAACACCACCCGACTACACCGACTGGAAGGAAAAGGTACTGGCCATCCTGCATCCAGAGGGACTCACAGGGCTCACTTGAGGAAGGGACTCAGGTAAGTCATCTACAACTACCCCATATCCACCACAGCTGCAATGCATGCACCACCCCACCCGACCCACACCCACCTGGACCTACCCTCCACCCAGCCATTACCCACTAGATCCACCCCCTGCATGACCTCAAACCCACTAACAGGCCCACATAACTCCCACTGTGCACAGCCACCCACCCCTGCACGTACCTACAATGGAACAATACCCCCCACCACAATGCAACCCCACACTGGCGCTAAATGTAATCTCAACCTCACAAAGGCACCCTGGAAGGCCACTGAAAGTAACACCAGCACAAAATAGCCCAGTCCTGTACACCTCAAACCTTCATGCACATGTAACAGACATGTCTATGTCCCCCAACAGGCACCACCACCCATGCAACCCTAACGGACGGGACAAGGAGTGCCACTGCCCTCCAGGGAGACAGAGGCACCTCACAAGACACTGGCAAAGGATCCCTGGACACTGATGAGCAGGCAGGCCCCTCACACAGTCCTGGACTCTCACCATGCAGCAGACCCACCCAGGAAACCACTGTCACCCCTACCACCCAGTCAAGACCAGCAGCCCAGGGCAGGCGTACCCACACCAGTGTACCCAGGGCACAGACTGGTGGAACACAGGTACAGAGGCCACAGTCTCCCACTCCCATCATGCAGGAAGGCGAGGGCCCCAGTACAAGTAGTACTGCCAGACCTGTGCAGGGGACACAGGCACAGGGGGCTAGAACAAATGCAAGGGTCTCAGTGGGCCGGGGAGGCCACAGGATGGATGCAGCAGCCCAGGACGTCGGTTCAGGCCTACCAACATACCCAAGACAGGTTGGCACAGACTGTGTCCACCCTGGAGCAAAGTGGAAAGAGCACAATGCCACAATGGAAACCATAGCAGGAGCACTGCTGCAGTTGGTCAAAAACCAGTCTGACACCCACACTGGACAAGAGGCCCCCACAACAGCCCTGGACAACCAGCATCAGATGACCCAAGCAGCAGAAACATCCCAGGAACTACCCTCCCAGGAAACCCAAGGGCCAACCATGTCACCCCAAGAAGCTCCACAGCAGGCGCCCAAACGTACTCTCAGGCCAAGATATGACACAGGAAACCCAGCTAAGAACAAGGCCCCCTCCAACAATTGACTCTGCTACAAATGCAAAGCAACCATCCCACCCATTCCCCAACAACACTTAGCTGAGGGCAATTTGAAGTACTGTTCGACAAAATGGACCCATCAATACTACCAACAAGGCTGCCACCATGTTGGTTTTGAGGACCCCCCACCCTCACGACTCCCATCACTGTAAATAGCGCAATTCACTCTCTTCTACCAATAAAACACATTTCACACCTGTAACACTGTCCCCTGTCTTAAATTGTGAACAAAGTGGAGTATGGATGCAACTGGCAGAGAACAACTTTATTGTCAATGCTGTGCATGATGGTAGTCCTGTGTGCCCAAATGGTGGCAAGGAGGGAATGCATATATTTTCAGTCAGTACCATGCAGAAGTGGGCCATGTATCACCTATCATGACCAACCCCCCCTATATGACAGAGCACACTGACAGTATTAGTCACTAACCCCAACGACAGGCTTAAGTCCCACACAGTTATTGGAAGTAGAGTTGTATCAGTTGGTTCCTGGAACTTACATCTTCCCCTTCCTCATCCTCACCATCACTCTCCTCACCTCTCTGAGGTAGCTGATCAGGACCTATATCACCCTCCATCTCCATGTGCAGCATGCAGCAGGCCACCACTATTCTACACACCTCATCAGGACCATAGGCCAGGGAACCCCAAGAGATATGTAGACTACAGAGTCTAGCCTTCAGGAGACCTATAGTTCGCTCTATTACCCTCCTAGTACGTCCATGGGCCTCATTGTAATTCCTCTCTGCATCCATCCTGGGATTCCTCACTGGTGTCAGTAGCCAGCGCAAGTTAGGGTAGCCAGAATCACCTACAAAATGGTTCAATACAGACTCGTCATTGTTATGACCCTTAGTCAGACAGGCTGTTTTTCTGCAATGTGTCAGTTAGTGACAGGCAAACTTACCTATGATCCACCCTCTTTCCTCTTGTAGTTGTTCCATCTTCTATAGCACACTACTGTTCCTCAACACAAATGAATCATGGACTGAACCTGGAAACATGGCATTCACATGAGAAATGTACTGGTATGCAGAACAAACCAATTGGATGTTCATGGAGTGAAAGCTCTTCCTGTTTCTGTACACCTGTTCACTCACTCTTGGGGGGATGATAGCTATGTGTGTGCCATCAATGGCACCTATGACATGGGGAGTGTTGGCAAAGGCATAGAATTCAGACTTGATGGCAGGGAGGTCAGCACTTTGGGGAAACCTCACACAGGATTGCAGACATTGTACAAATGCATTCAGAAATCATGTCAGTACCTGGCTGAACATTGGCTGTGAAAAACCAGCACCCATGCCCACTGTCACCTGAAATGAGCCTGTGGCCAGGAAATGGAGTCCGGAGAGCACCTGCACTTCAGTTGGAATGGCATGCTGATTAAGATTTCCAGGAGTTAGTGCAGGATCCAGTAATGCACAAAGGTCCTGAATAGTTGCACGTGTGAGTCTGTAAGTGATTATGATCTAACGCTCCACCATGTTCCCCATATCCACAAGTGGTCTGTACACCGATGGTGCCCTTCCTCGCCACAAGAGTCGGTACCTACGAGGGGTTACAAAAAGGAGTGATGAAAACACATACATAGGCACAC
This sequence comes from Pleurodeles waltl, assembly GCF_031143425.1. Taxonomy (NCBI): domain Eukaryota; kingdom Metazoa; phylum Chordata; class Amphibia; order Caudata; family Salamandridae; genus Pleurodeles; species Pleurodeles waltl. The sequence continues at coordinate 486,884,257 of NC_090436.1, forward strand.
TTGTCCTCATTTGTGCATGGCATTGCTCATTGCGGTGTCCCTACAATAACTGCTACCTGACAGATATACATGTACATCACAATGAGGGAACAGAGTATTTCATGTGTGCTACAATACCGAATGGACAGAGGCCTAGGTGCTTCATGTGGCTAGTAGGGCCTGCATTGTGAGTATTAATTAATTGTAGATTCGTAGGTGAAGGTAAAATGTCTGCCCACTGTTGTTCTGCCCTTTCGTTGTGGAAGTGACTTCATACCGCTAGCGGTTGACATCGCAGCGTAAGGCTGTGTTTACCACTGTTCGCACCCTCATTGGTTAACATCGATGCCAATGAGGAATCTTGGCGTATCATGATTGCCGCCAGCGGTGACGGTGCACACCGCCGTGGAACAGATGCGCGTTCGTCATCGTTTGATCACTTGACTCCCTGATCTCATGCCGACAAGTACTCCACTCTGTGTACTGCTGTAGACTGCCTCTGGCAATGGATGTGCCACGTGTTGCAGGGGAAAGAGCCCTGGCCTTCACCCAGGGAGAACTGGAGAAGCTAGTGGACGGGGTCCTGCCACTGTGCGCAAAACTGTATGGACGGCCAGAGGTACAGGTGAGTCTGGGTTTCAGGGTCCCTGTGTGTGTGTAATGGATGGTGTTGATTGCACTTATGTTTGCACCACTGAGCCTGCATGGGCCATGTTGCATGGCATGCTGTGTGCGACTGTCCTGTATGTCTGAGAGTACTGTCCGTCCCATAGTGGACGATTAGCCAGCTGTTCCCATCGTGCAAGTTCCTGACCTCTGTGTTCCATTTCTGTGTCGCCCTTTTAGGTCAGCGCCCACCAGAAGAGGGCACATTGGCATGCCATCGCCAAGGAGGTACGGACATTGGGGGTCTACAACCGTCGGAGCACCCACTGTAGAAAGAGGTGGGAGGACCTGCAGCAGTGGGCACAAAAGATCAGTGAAGCACAGCTGGGGAAGTCCTCCCAACGTGGAAGGGGTGCCCGTCGGGCACTGACCCCCCTCATGCGACAGATACTGGCTGTGGCGTACCCAGACCTGGATGGGTGATTGAAGGCTGCACAGCAGTCACAAGGGGGTGACTACTCATTGACCATACTTCAGTCTGGAAGGATGTCTGGGTGTGCAATAGGGCTCATGCTGCTTAGAGGCAGGGAATTTGACTGGTGTCCATCTACTGTATGCTCCCCAAAGGGTGCAGGGGTGTCTCTGTCAGGTTTCACCTGCTTCTGCTCCGTAGGTATTTCAGGGGATGGCTGTAGAGCAGTATTCTGGTCAGTAGTCAGGGGCATGGCCATGGGCATAGTGAACGGTGCTGCCTGTTGGGTGTGTTTTCTGGGTGGGTGTGTGTCTGGCCATTATGTACGTGCATTCAGCTATTTACAAGTGCCTCTCCTGTTTTGTCTCCCCATCCCTGTTCTCTTATGTTGGTTTGGTACAGCATCAACATCAGGCGAGTGAGCTGAGGCACTGGCACGTGGGGAGGCAGTGGCCCACGGATCCTCCGAGGCAGAGACAACTGATGCCCAGGGGACCAGTGGGTGTGAGGGCGAGGGGACTTCCACGGGGAGGCTACTACCACAGAAGGTAGTGACTCAGACCTCCTCCGATTGGGGCCCCCTGGCGGTGGCGGACCCTAGTGCACACATCACTACCATTACATCTTCCGTCACCCCCTATTCCATCACCGCCCTCCTTTCTGCTCCCCACCGAGTTGCCTGTGCCCACCCACCCAGAAAGGTGGGCGTCTCCTTCGCCCCAGGCACCTCCTCCCCTGCCCCAGTCAGCCCTGCTGCCCTCACAGAGGAGGCTATTAACCTCCTGAGAACCATCTCTGTAGGGCAGACAACCATTGTCAATGCCATCCAGGGAATAGCATCAGAGGTGGAGCAGACAAATGCCTATCTAGATTGCATTCACGGTGCCGTGTCTGCCCTACAGAGATCTTTTCAGGCTCTGGCCTCCTCTTGGACTGCAGCCAGTTTCCCTGGCCATTCTGTCCCCCCCTCCAACCTCCTCTACCCCTTCCAGCACCCCACTCCCTTCGCCCATCCAAAGCACACATTCAGACACGCTGACAAGCACATCAACACACAAGAAGCACACTTCAAAACACAAGCACCACACATCCCACCACAAGCATTCACACAGCCAACAGATATCTGCACATACAACGTCCACTTCCCCCAGTGTGCCCACCTCTTCTGCCTCCCTGTCTGTCCCCTCCACATCCACACCCTCATGCACTGCACCTTCACTCACTGTTACTGCTCCTCTTCCTGCACTTACCACAATAGAAGACAGCCATACATGCACCCCATACACCACACTTGCACTCACCACCTCTACTGTAGTTGACACATGCAGCACACTCACCAGACTTGCAGACACCCACACAACATACATCCACACTAGCTGTCTGTCTTCTCCCACTGTGTCCACCCCCCACATCCCAAGAAACACAAACGCACCAAGACACCCACCCATCAGACATCCATCACACCACAGCCTACTGAGCAGTCACCTGCACCCACTACACGCACCCCTACACCACATACATCCACTCCCTCTGCCTCCACTCCCACGCCCTCATCCACACCCACACCAATTGCTCCAAAGAAAGTTTTCCTCTCCCGTGCTGACCTCTTCCAAAACACTGGCCCACCCCGTCTTGTCACCAAACGTGCTCACCTCCTTGCCCTTTCCGCTCCTTCCACATCACAGCCCACCCCTGTCCGCCCTTCACATTCCTGTGCCCCTTCCCCAGATAAGAAAAAGGCCCGGACAGAGCCTGGGCCATCCAGCTCCACCTGAGCCAAACAGCCCCCACCCCCTTCAAAGGAGAAGCCTACCCTCTCCACCTTCCCAAAGAAAGACAAAGGCCCACCCCCGCCAAAAATCCCCACCCCCACCACCCCCTGCCCCCCTTCCATGAGGTGCCTGGATGCCCATATGGTGCCCCATTATGTGGAGTACCAAGCACTTGTGGGAGTCAGGTTGGGCCCGTTGTGGCCCATGACAATTGTCACGTTATGGACTGGCCATTGGCCGTGTTTGGCTCTGTGAGCTTGTGATTAAAGTTTCTGTGTGGCCTGTGTTTGGGCTGCACAACGTTGAACCCAGGTCATTTGTTTCATTTTTATGGGTGTGGGCCTTTTGTATGTACTATGGTCAAGTTGGATTAGCCTTGTGTCGGGTAATTACCTCTTGCTGTGGGGTGTATGACTTGTGCTGCTGTGAAGGGTTGGGGGGCGTTGCAGGGTGGGTGGAGTGGGTGGGTACGTAACTGTGCTCTTTCACTTGTTTTGTAGGTTGTGATACTTACCGTCATCGTCTTCGTCGGCGGTTTTGGTCATGGAGGTATATGGCAAGGAGCAGGGCTGGCATGATCTGCAGCTCTCTATCCATGGCTGCCGCAGCGCGTTCTGTGGGACTCCGGTGCATGGTCCTTATATTTGGTTCAATTCCGTCTGGCTTTGTGTGGCAGTGGCTCCCGCCCCGGAACTGGCGGCAGAATGGTGGTTCATAGTTTGATGGGTGGGTTGGGCCTTTCCGACGGCCTGTGGGCGGACTCTGCCATCGTCGTCAGCACTCCTCTCCTGGCGGTGGGTGGTTCGCGGGATGCGTGTGTTTCCTTTGGATCATTATTTGGCGGTCCGGACCGCTCCTCTGTTGGCGGATTCTACCGCCGGCGGAGCGTAACGACCGCCATGTTCATAATGAGGTCGTAAGTCGGTGCCTCCGACAAACAGTAATAGGATCCCAATTATCTTGTAATACAATGGCTTTGTCCCTGTGTGTAAGAATTCCCAGATATAAAAGAGTCCTCACACTAACGTAGTGGGATATCAGGAGCTGCGTGCTGGGAATTGAAAGTAAGTCAAAGGATCTCCAACTTACCCTAGATAATTTGGATGCCTGTGTCTGTGCCATACCTGAGACATTGATTCAACATCCCAACAAGTTGAAGCTGTCGTCCTTTACAAAGAGTAGGTTGTCATCTGCATAATATAAGACAATGAACTGTCTGAAAAGGAAACGTTATAACTCTGTGGGAGTGGTGCTATCTCAGGCAGCAAGCCAGAGGGTTCCTAGAAAGGGTCAACAGGAGCCACCCTGATACACCTGTGTTAAAGAGAGAACCTGTTGGAAATTATCGTGGTCACAAATGTGCAATATAAATTGAAGAGTGAGAGTGGGCGTTATAAAATGTTTTATTAGGATATCACCTAGTTATGACAGTCTCTGTGATAGAGGGGACGAGGCTTCAGTTTCCAGGGCTACACTGCACACAATGAGGAGGTGTGGAGCCAACTGATTTTTACATGCTTTGCAGAATGTGGGCGTAAGGCCATCCAGATCCAAGAATCTACTTAAAGCCATGATCTGTATTGTGGTTTTAATTATTTCTTCAGTTAACCGCACATTAATCCAAGCAAGGGGCATTGATGGTAAGATAGGATACAAACCACAGGAGCACAGGTGATGTCTTTGATGCAAACAGGTTAGAGCAGAGGTCCCCAAACGTTACTGTAATAACGGCTACTTATCATCAAAGGATATGTGCCGGTGCAACTCTTATTACTACTGCAACAATGAGACTATCAGCAAGTTTATATTAGTGACCACCCCGTGCAAGATTACCAACAGTGATGAACTCAATACCACAGAGCACGTTACCACCAGTAACGTAAAAAAGGCATATCAATTTGCAATGCCCCTATATTAGTAATACATAAAAGCCGTAACTGTATTACCCCTATTACCAAAGAAATCAGATGAGTTATTATCTATTACCATAGGTTACCTGGTGGTGCATGATTTATCACTCAAATATCGTTTTTAAATATATTTTACAAAAGTCTATCATTTTCCTCAAAATGTCAGCATATGAGTTCTGAAAACATCTGCATTTTCATCTCAAATACACTCTTTTCAATTTTGGTATATCTATGACCTCCCGGACAGCAGCCTCCATGAAAAGGAGCAAGTGTTGATTTATGTCTGCCAGAGTGTTCACCTCTTTGCATTCCATTTTTTACGAAAGTGACCTGATAGATGTCAAAACATCTGTCTGTTTAGAAAAAACTACACACCAAATGTGAAATTTTAATGTCTCTCATGCGGTGGAGTATTGGGAAAGAGATTCTACGTAGGTTTTGAAATAATGAGTGCTAGAAGTACAGACCACTAACTGAAAAGCCTTATTCGGTAAGCCCTCTGAAGAAAAGCACCATTGCTGGGAGTAGGACATTCAAACAGAAACCCCGACTTCTGTCAGAACTGGTGAATGGTAAGAGAATGTTCAGGGTACGTAGGAAATGCTAGCCACTTACATTGAGAGTCTTCAAGAGAACAGCCAGTAATCTATCCTGGACTATGAATCATTTACAAAAGAATAGAAAGAGGAAATCTGATTCTACTGATCAAGCGCGTGCCAAGCCTGGAACAGGGCCATCCTTACCCTTCACACTTGCTTATCATGAGATGTGGAACTGTCAATTCTCAGATATTGGGTCAGATTAAAGTCTCCCCAGATGTAATTGGGGGAACTGAGTGGCCGACATATAAATGTCAATGTACAAAAGAAATCTAGGGACTACCCTCCCATCCAGTTATTGAATGTACTTTTTGGAATTTAAAGTCACCAGATTTCCATGTGAGAATTGCCACTCCTCATGAATAAGTGATGAATGAAGAGAAGTATCTAAAAGAAACCTACTTGGAAGCTACTTTCTTGTTGTATGTTGTTTTAGACACGTTCATTCTGTTTGTATTGCATATAATTTGTATGACTGTAAACAATCCGTGCCAAAAGAAAGCATTTTTCTACTACAGTGGGCTGCCGTAGGTTTTCCTAGTTACCAGCAGAACTATAAATTGTACACATGACAGTCATGTGCGTCACACCCGGTATCGTTCCGTGAATCCAGGCACTGTTTTTCGCTGTTTCCGTCATAATGCAACTTTTAAGGAGGAACGTTGGACAGAAAAATAAAGGTGCCTATGCTTCTAAATATCTCTTAGAGATCAGTACACGCTGATGCTATTAATGATAACAATAATAATATATATATATATTTTTTTAGTAGTAGTTAATATGTTTTTTTTTATTTTTTTTATCTGATGTAAAATTTACCAGCAGAAATACCCACACTTACTGAAAATGTTCTCTTGCAACGTCCGTATTTAACAAGGCCGCTATTCGTCGAGCGTTGCAATAAATTGTATTCTTCTGAACTAACGTTCAGACTGGGGCAACATCAACAGTACTTCATTGTACCATTCACACTGCAGAGGGATCCCGGGTCTGCGAGAAGTGAAAGTGGAGCTGAATGGGCACAAAGACAGAGGCGCTGCATTAATCTCCTGTACCCCGCTCGCCATGCCCCGTTAATCCCTTTGGGGTATTCTGAAACTGTGAAACCGCAATAATGGCTTCTCGTTTTACACCTATTTCACAGCCCAGTGTGTGCCCCGAGGTTGTATTACACTGTACTTATGTTTGAAAATGAAACAGGAGTTCAGTCCGGGAAGGACCAGTGGAATATGATACTGCCTGATAACAAACAGTTAACAGGAGCTAAAAGGAGTGGAAGGCCCTGCCCCATCTGTCAAAGTGAGTGTATGACATCATCAGATATTCAGCACTTGTTTGCAGCTATTCAAGGCCAACCCACCCTGTAGTCTCAGCTTTGTGTCGCGGCGCTCTTTACAAGGGCACTGGGCTGGAAAATTACCACATGCTGCCACAGTTAGCTCAGCCGGGTCTTGTTATCATTGTTTCCAAGGAGCCCTTTCATTGGGCTGCTTTACATATCGGGCAGACGCCCTGCCACTAAAGCCTGGGCTGCTCCAACTTGAAGGGCCAAACGTTAATGGCCTCTATTGTTGGCATAATAGCAGAGCAATACGTGGGAAAAAATACCCAGACAGCTCCTTGACACTGCTGGGGGACCTCCAGACCGAGGGGGTAGCATGTGAATATCCTTAATGTAAACAGGCATTAAAGATACCAAGAACACCCCTCGCGCTAGTTTTCATAACCCATAAATTACGACAAAAAAAGGCGGCCAGTCTTCAGGGGGACGTGCTGGGCATATGAGACAAATGTCTGTTTTCTGAAAAGTTCACCACTTTTTTCTGTTCTTTTCTTTGTCAGGACAGTTTCTATCGAGGTGCCAGCAGTACTCAAAGGTGTTCCTCAAAGGCAAAAGGAGCAGAAAAAGAAGCAGAATTTACAAGCACAATTTCACGTTTTTCTTCATCGAAAATAACCGAGTCACTGAGATTGATTAATTCAAAAATATCAGTTTAATGAATAAGTAAATTATTGCGGCAAATACATGTAGTGGTCCAAAAAAAAAACAATAACAAACAAATATGCCTCCATAAATAGAACACACCACTTATACTCTGCCTATTTAAAGAGGAAAGGAGTGGTGTAAAATGATTGTTACATTGAGCATGAATTAATGTATAAAACTAATTTAAGGAAAAAATCACATCACAAGGGAACTTTCTGGAATAGGTTTATATAGTCCAAATATTTCCAATAAAACAGGCGAAGGCATGTATACTTGAAGGGTTTAATGAAGCACACTTATGTGTGGATTAAGAGTGGACAACACAACACAAAATCAAGGCTCCTGAGATTTGCTCGGCATGTAGAGGTAGATGAGCGGTCTGCTTGTGTGCCACCCTAATGAAGTATACATTTTGCCAAATATTGTGGTGAAGATCTACTACTGACATAGAGCAGGTACTATAAAACACAAGGGAAAATGTGTGACTTGTCTTATTAATGTAAAACTCATTTGCTCAGGGGTATGCGGTAAATAGCTGCACTCCCCACCAGGACAGACTGGAAGCAGGAACAAGAATGAGATCCTTTCAGAGGCTTATTGTGGACATGAAGTCTTTATTCAAGAGATTTGCCAAGCCATGGGCAGCAGCTTTAAAGGTCGCCAACAACGGGGTCCATGCATTCTCCTTAACTGAACTAATCTTCTAAAATAATTTCCTTTGATGTGCGTCTATACGTCAACACCTCAACTAAGGCTTCAGGGATTTATTGCAGGGAGAGGGGTTTTCACTTTTAGTCACTTCATTCCACGGTGAAAAATGACGCTATTTTGTCTTTTCAGTAGCTTTGTAAAGGAGTTGTGTTCAGGATCATATGCAGTGAATTCAAGGAAAACTTTGGCATATACTTGTTTTTTTCCGAGCTAATATGCGTTTCACAAGTTTTTTTGAGCCTCTTTAAGCAGGTGTCACATAAATAGGTAAAATGCTATGTGATATCACAAAATAAAATGGTGGACGGAGTGTTGAAAATCTTCAAGCACTCACCCCCAGTCACTGATCTGGTTTGAATCCATCGTTATTTTGCTTGCCACGTCACCCCAGTTTAGACCCAGCCATATGCAAATCAATCTTGACCCTGCTCCCTATAGGAGATTTCCAGCCCGAACTGCCGAGCCAGGTTCTCCCTGGACAGGATTTAAGCATCCTGGGAAGGGTTTCAGGATATCACCCTTCATCAGCCAGACTAGCTTGAAGCCAGTGGCGCAGTAAGCGAGGGACCCACGTCTGGGCATACCCCAGCCACTTAGGGTGCACAAGGCAATATCACAAAATAAAATGATGGACGGAGTGTTGACACTTTTCAAACACTCACCCCCAGTCACAGATCTGGGTTTAATCCATCGTTATTTTGCTTGCCACGTCACCCCAGTTCAGACCCAGCCATATGCAAATCAGTCTTGACCCGGCTCCCTATGGGAGCAGTCCAGCCCAAACTGCCAAGCCAGGACCTCCCTGGATAGGATTCAAGCATCCTGGGACCGGTTTCAGGGTGCCTGGCCTGGCATATGGCTGGGTCCAAACTAGGGTAGCATGGTGAGCAAAAGAGTGATGGATTAAACCCAGCTCTGTGACTGGGGTGAGTGTTTGCATTGTTCAGCACTCCATCCATCATCTTTTTGTGTTTTTAAAGTTGCCTAAGTGGAAAGGGTATGCCCAGACATGGGTCCCGTGCTCACTGTGCCACTGGATTTAAGCCAGCCTGGCTGATGAAGTGTGATACCCTGAAACCGTTCCCAGGATGCTTGTTTCCAGTCCAGGGAGGACCGGACTGGCAGTTTGGGCTGGACTGTTCCCAAGAGGAACTGGGTCAAGATTGATTTGCATATGGCACACCTCCCCAGTGTTGAAGGTGGCCAGGTGAGCCCCCAGCTAGAGCTAGGTCGCATGATACCAGCAGCATCCAGTACGAGGAGTACCAGGACATGGGAGGGGGGTCCCTGGCAGATACTGTTTGCTCCAAAAATTCAATAGGTGTTGGATCCATTTGTGATGTTGGGGACCGTTAGCCATTTCCAAGCTGCCTCTGGGATATCGAAAAAGATGGTTTTGTGATCAAAGATCACTTTGAGGCGTGCAGGAAACATAAACATGTATGACAAGTTTGTGGCCCTCAGTTTCTTTCTGACTTTAGTATAGGATCTCCTTCTGATATGCACCGCTCTAGTGTAGTTGGGGAACACAGTTATTATAGATTTTTGGTAATACAATTCCTTGGCCCGCCAGGCCTCATGGAGGATGGCATCTCTATCGTGGAAATTTAAAATGCGGGCAATCATGGGTCTATGTGGGGTCACAAGTAGCGGCTTGGGGAACAACACTCTGTCTGCCCACTCTACCTCAAACTGGGCCAAGAGCGCATCTGCTGGCATCCAGGATTTAAATCATGTTTCTTGAAACTCTGCAGGGTGTAAGGTCTCTGAGCCCTGTGGGACGCTGGCAAGTCTAAGGTTATGGCAGAGGGACTGTTTCTCAGCCTCTTGCGCCTGGATGTGCAACACCACATTTTGGGACAGGAGACCTTAGCTTTAAGGTCAGGGACATCATCCTCCACTTTATATAAATCACTTTCTGTAACTCTGCTGACCATGTTGCACAGGTCTTGGCACAGTAGCGCCACATCATTTTGAACCTCAAAATTTTATTCTCTACTGCTGTCTGCTATGCGTGAATGGCCTGTAGTATCATGGAGAGACCTCCAGTTCCTGGAGCCTGTGAGGCAGCATGAGCAGCCAGGATGTCAGGAGTGGAAGGTGGTGGTCCGACAGCCCCATGAGGTGGCGTCAGACAGATGAAGGAGGAATTTCTGCTGACAGTAAGCACACAGGCCTGGTCGGCCAACTCAGTCCTTCTGCTGGTGATAGGTGTAGGGCATGTCTGCCTACACCTATCAAAACACACCTAAGCAAACACACCTAAGCAAAAGGACCACCCTTTGGGAGAAGAGAAGGAGAGTCTATTCTGGTGCTGCCCCTTTCATGGTTGCCAGGTGGCAGCCACTTGATCGCTGTGTGCCCTCTTCATATGCAGGAGAGCAGTGCAGGCTGATTCCAGTTTGCATTCATATGGCAGGGCCTGGGCGGTAAGTTGCCTATGAAGAAGCGGGGGCAGTGGCCCAGCACAGTACTCACTGCACTCCAACACTCCCATCTGGCTGGCCTCCTCCCACATTAAGAAGTGGGGGAGGGGCTGCAGAACACACACCGGCAACAGGCATTGCGGGGTCAGCAAACACAGCACTGTGGCACCTGGCTAGATACAGCAACACCAGCTACCACCTCAGAAAGGATTCCAGGCCTGCCTCATGGCTTCACTTCTTACGTGCAGGCTGTCCTAGTGCAGGACAGGGTCATCTTTGGATGAGACCTTCAAATCAAGAGTGAAGGAGGCCTCAGCTGCACAGGTCCACAGCAGGCCCGGATTCACCACAGGCCACAATCTTGGGCGCCACTGGTGCTCGCTTCAAAGAAGAGTGCCCATAGCGGCTGGACCCTCGGCGCTGTGGCTCCTTTTGATCATTTCCAGTGACAACCAGCCCCCACCATCCTCCTGTGACAAGGAGGTATGTCGGGGGCACTTGGCAGCATTAGCTTGTGGAGGTGGATGACGGAGAAGAGTCATCTGATATTCCTCTAGAGAGAATTTCCACCTCTGAAATCTGGAGGCATTCCAGAGCACTGTTAGAGTTTGACTACCATCTTGATGCCTGAAGCCACGTCCCCTGTTCTTTTTTATTTAAGGGGGGGGCTGAGTGGACCCTTTCCCCTTGCCTTGTTAGACCATGGTGACCCCATTTCCCAAAGCCACTCTTTTGAATAAATGGTAGGAGGTGCACGCGACCCTCCTCCCTGGACCAATTTCTGTCTTGGGTACCCTATCCTCTATGGCCCAGCATGTTATTTAGGGGAGGGGTCACACAGTCCTTAGGCCGATTTCAGCCCCAAGGACCCCATCATGTAGGGTCTGGCATAATTTTAATAGGTTGGGGGCACATGGCCACTTGCTCAGGTTGATTGAGGCTCAGGCAGGGTGGCTGTGTGGCCCCCCCCTTCTCATTTTGTTACATTTCAGGTCTGGGGATGGGCTCCCTGGGACCTGTTGAGGCTTCGTGAGGGGGCCGTGTGACCCCCTCCCCATTTTCTTAAATTTTGTCCCCTGATGTGGGCTATCTGATGCCTTTTGAGGCTCGAGGTGAGGTCATGAATACAGCCTTGTGGATGGGCTCACCTGGGCTTCTAGTTATTGAATGCAGCCTGGCCACCATTTTGTTTATTTTGTTTCAAGCCTGCAAGAGTCGTGCCTTATAGCTGCATTCTTTGCCATTGTTTTCTATTTTAAGGCCTAGGGGGTCAGGGTATACCTACCCTGCCCCCATACATTATTTTTATTTCTAAGTTCAGGAAAAGGGAACTGAGTTCCTGAGTCCTGTAAAGGCTGCCAGCAACATTTTTCTCATGGTGCTGACAGCAAATGAGAGTGCTCGCTCTTGTGGGAGTTTGACTCTTGTGGGAACAAGATGGCCCAAGGGAAATAAAGCTTCCTGGGCCAATCAAACCACTCTATTTTCATATGGGCGCTCCCTTGAGAGAGCCCAACTGTCCAGATATACAATTATTTTGGACCATTAATTTCTCACAAACTACTGAATGGATTTACATAAAAAAACAAAAAGCACAATTTGTTTTAGCAAGATACAGCTTCCTGATGAATTGAATGGATTTACATAAAAAAACAAAAAGCACAATTTGTGTAGCAAGATCCAGCTTCCTGACGAATTTGGTATAATTCGGTTCAGCATATATAACACAGTTATTTGGACACATCTTTTTTCTCAATGCCCACAATCTCCAACAACACTGACATAAACCTACACACCACAAGGGTGCCATTCTGGATCTGATAATCTCCAATCCCCCCTACCTAAAGCCATATGCCCCCATCCAAGTTGACTGGTCTGATCACATGCAGATCTCATTCGCTCTAACTGGTTCTTACACCAAAACATATGGGCAACCCAAGAAAGCGAAAATATGGCTTTAGAGATACATACAACCTTGACACAGAAGCCATGGCTTTTCCTACCCTAATTGCGATTACACCTCATCTTACATCAGTGCGGCCACTGACAAGTTGAACCCCTTCCTGGCATCCCTTTTTGACAAATGTGCACCCCTGAAGTGCAAATTATCCAAACCAAAAGCCTCCAGTCCCTGGTTCTCTAAAAAGATTTACGAAGAACAAAAGCTTATCAGAAATTACGAGAAAGAATGGAGAAAAGCACCATCCTTCCTTAGTATGACTAAGCTTCGCAAAGCAAGAAAACAATACAAAGGCAGGTCCTGAGAGCCAAATCTTCTCATATCAGAGTCCTTGTGAAATCTGCAAACAATAGACTAAAGTGCCTGTTTGAGGTTAATATGCAATCTACTAACCCCTCTCTCACTTCTGCTACTAAGCCACCCGTGGCCCATTTCAACGACTTCGTGGATTTCTTTGATAAAAAGGGTAGAGACATCCATATTTCACTTCCCATCAAAGAGTCCCTTGAAACGGTTCAGTCTCTACCATGCAAGGCACTACATTCTAGGTCACCTTTCTCTCCAACCTCCGAACAGGTTCTACAATGAACTATCTCCAAAATAAAACCCTTAAACCATCATCAGGATGCTTTTCCAGGCTCTATCAGCACATCCCTTGCCACACACCTACTCCCTATATGACCATAATTTGTCAATTCCTCTCTCAAACAGGAAATCTTCTCTAAACAACTAAAAATGGGTGAAATCACTCCACACTTAAAACAAACAACCTGTTGATCCAGAGAACCTGAACAGCTATCTCTCAGTTTCCACACTCCCATTTGTAAGCAAAGTCATCGAAAGTTGCGTAGCATCCCAACTAGCCTCATACATCCAAACAAACAACCTCCTAGACACTCTCCAATCAGGGTTCCACCATGGTCACAGTACAAAAACTATGATCCCCCAAATAGTCGATGACTCCCTTAGAATTCTCGACTCCGGCAACTCCTGCCTCCTGGTTCTCCTGGATTTATCTGCCACATTAGACACTCTCAGCCGTCAGGACCTACTTCATATTTTTGACCTACGCATGGAATGGAGAGGCATTGTCGTGAACTGGTTCTCCTCTTACCTATCCAACCATTCCCAAATTGTGAAAATGGGCAACTCGATCTCGAGACAAGTCAGCATTCACGAAGGTGTTCCTCAAGGTTTGATTGTCTGTGGCCACTCTAACATTACCTCTTATTCACTAACTGGTGCCCAAAATTGTGTTTTTGCATCTATACATGGAAAGTATCAAAAAGGCCAGGGATCAAAAAGAGTCACAGATCATGCTTGGTCATCCTGCCAAGATAACATAACTGATGTGACAGAGCCTTTCCATGAGAATTTAGATATTAGTGAAGAGGCAGGGCTTGGTGATTCTCTGTAGGTCATGATCCCTTTCTAATTGAATCTAAATTGCAAATGGTCTACTCAGACATGATAATGCAGCAGTATTCCTCAAACAAATAAAAGGCCTCCTCAACAAAATAGCCCATAAACTGGGTAACATGGTTGCCACTGTGGCCGAAAGGCCTTTGTTTGAGGACAGTTTTATAAAGGAGCTGGGCACGCATGCTACAGCATTAACCTTTGGTTAAAGCACAATTAACATTAAGGAGAACAGTAAGTTCTTGTGCTTTTTGCAATGGCTGAAACTACTCAAATACCTGTTTCAACAGCTTCAAGGGATTTAAGTACCTATTCAGCTATTCTTAATTCAGTTGTCAAACGTTCAGACCATCATTCTTTCTACAGAGAGTGAGGACACCATTCTTGCAGAAATTGTGCAAAGAGTTTTCTCCAGTGGCATGAGAATTGGCCCTTTTCTAATAGGGACCAGAATTTCAAAGTCCCTAAGGAAATTGAAAGACATGTCTTTAGGAGCAACAGAACTGACATTTACTTCATCCTTCAGGTTTTGTAAGAATAAAACTGTGGCAATTTTATAAACCTAAGACATTTTAAATATTTTACAATTGTTTTTGTCAGTAGTTCAAAAGGGAAATTAAAGTACATATCAGAGACCCCAGTATAGGGAGATTGGCTGGTCAGATTAGCTCTACAAGTGATGTCAATACACTAGAAGTTCAGTTTCAGTTGCAAGGCACAACTTAATTCATTCATCCATCTCCTTTTAGGTTTAACATCAGCCCCATGGTGCTTCACCAAACTAATAAAACTAGTGAGCACCACATTGAAGTCTCAAGAGGTGAGAATGGTTATCTACTTGGAAAATATTTGTTTATGAAACACAAGCACTATATTCATTCATTCAGTCAGTTTTCTTCTTCAAGACTTGGGTTTTGTGATCAGTCAAGACAAATCCATTCTAACGCCCTCCAAACAAAACACAGAAGTTCCAAGATCTATAATCAATTATCCAATTTTCAAAAATAAATAGCCACATTTGTCAACCGCTGCTCATTTGTCAGATTTATGTGTCTCATAGTCAGGGTTATATGACTATTCCATTCAAGGGGTCTTTCCTGGGCCACTTCATTCCTGTACACTGCATAGTTTGATGGTTTCACATGTGAAAATAGGGTTCTAATGTTGTTCCTTTGAATTACAAGACTTGACTAGAGTTCCATTTGTGGTAATTGTCTATATATCTGGAATGCAAGAGCAATGTTTCCTTCCAGTCCAAGTCGTGATTTGATACATGCCTCATAGGTTGAGGAGCAGAGTGTGGCTAATTCTCAATTGGAGGAACATAGATTAAATGGGAGTGGTCACTATAATTAAACTATTCAGGCAGAACCATTTGAAATTCAAAGTTTTGCAAAAACAGTGTGCAGCGTGATGTGCATGAACAACAGGATAAATAATTAATTTAGGAGGCATTCAGTTAAAGCACTGGCAGCGTCAGCAACAGGATTTGTGAATTCTGCCTTGAATACAAAATAACAGTTAAGGCAGAATAACTCCCAGAAAACCTTACTAAAGTGTGAGACTGGCACTCCATAAATCTGTAACATTTCAGTGATTGGTTTCTACATTTTGTGATAGCCAGCAAGTTTTTTCCCATTTGAGGGATTTGTCAGTAGGTCTATTTGCATCTTGTTTAAATTCCCAACTTCTATCTTTATTCACTTTGACCCTAGAACCTCTGAATTTAGCAACATTTGTCTTCCTGCTGGATTAGTCTTGAGGAAGTTTAATTTTTTTCTTCTATTCTCAATAATTTAAAGGGAAACTAGCACTGTTTTGATAATAATAATTCCCTCTTGGCAGTCTCTTGTTTCCCAATCTTATTGGAACTTTCACTAGATTGTCTAATGCTGTTGCTTTAGTTTCTGAGTATATTAATTAACCCACAAAATCAATGTTATAATGTTATCATCTATTTCTAAATTGCAATTCTTCTCTGGTGGTCTGGAAGGATTTGGGTGAGTTTTGTGAAGTGCAGATATTTCATCCGAAACTGCTAACCTCGTTTGCAGCTCTTGGGCTTCCAGCACATCAAAAGTCCCAAATCTGCCTGGTCAGCATGGAGTAGCTGTATCATTAAGCATAAAGAAGGTGATGGAGGAATGCTTGCAATTTGTCTAACCACTGGCAATTGCTGAGGGTAGCATTCTAAACCATAATTCTTTAGAACACCACACCACCTCAGGTTTGACCCAGCCATATGCAAGTCAGTCTTGACCCTGCTTTATTATCAAGCAGTCCAGCTGGAACTGCCTGGCCAGGTCTTCCCTGAATCAGAACACAAACAACCCAAGACCATTTTCATCCTGATTGAGGCTTAGTAAGGTTTAGCCCGGCTCCAGTGGCTCAGTGAACACGGGACCCACAGCTAGGCATACCATTGCCAGCCACTATGGTATATCAAATACATAAAAGATAATGGTAGGAATACTTGGAATTTGCCTAACCAGTGGCAATCACTCGGGTAGCATTCTAACCTATTGTTCCTTTGCCCACGATGCCACAATGGATTGGAATGCTACCCTGAGTGATTGACAGTGATTAGACTTATTGCAAGCATCCTTCCATTACCTTTTGTGTGTGCAGTTGGTGCGTTGAAAACTTGTGTTGATTCCTTTTCAGCTGTCATCACTCTCATTATGAGGTTTTCTATACTCTTGGGGCATCAGGTAAATCTTACTGGATGCTTAACACTTACCGTTCAACAATGTGGGAGGAACGTGCATGAACAGGGTTTTTCCGAATGTCAATTCCAGAATATCATCTGACATTACTATTGCTTCCTAAACATTGTTTACAAAAATATTGCCTTAGTAGGGCAATAAAAATACCACACACAATGGGATAATACTTTTGTAAACAATATTTATGACCACATTTATGTCAGACAATATTTCTGTACACAAACGCCCTCATTTCGACCTCTGCGGTCTTTTTTAAAGGCCGCTGAGGTACCGCCATGCTGAAGACCGCCAATGCAGGTGGTTTTCCGCACAGCATATTATGACTGCTGCCAGCCCTCTGTCCTTTTTCGGACGGAGAGCCACCAGAAGCCGTAATGGCGGTCGGCGGGGAAGTGGAGGCTGTTCCACCTCCACCGCCCGTCATCAGAACACTGCCCACCGAATCACATCCCATGATTCGGTGTGGCGGTGTTCTGGTGACGGGGAGCTGGCGGCGGAGCAGCCCCCATGGATCACTTCCCCTCCCGGAGGATCAACGGACAAGGTGAGTTGATCGTCCGTTAGGGGAGGGGGGTAGGGGTGGGTGTTGTGTGTTGTGTGCGTGCATGGGGGTGTGCGTGTGAGTATGTAGTGGGGGTGTGTGAGTGCGTGTATGCATGCGGGGCTGTGTTCTGTGTATGGGAAATGTGTGCAGGTCGGTCTGTGTGCATGTCTGTGTGTATGTGTGCGGGTATGTGTTGTTGTAGTGTTTGTGTGCGTGTAGGGGTGTGTGTATGTGCATGTTGGGGGTGGGGTGGGTAGGGTGTGTGTGTGTGCATACTGGGGGTGAGGGTGGGGAGGGGGGTCCTGCCACCTTTGGGGGGTGGCAGGAGGGTGGGGGAGTGGGGGGAGGACTCGGGGTGGGGAGACCCCTATCAGTGCCATGGAAGGAATTCCCTGGCACTTATAGTGCCTACCGCCATGGATTTCGTGGTGGTTCCAAACCACCCAAAATCCATGGCGGTATGCAGGGTCCTGATACCACCGGCAGTCTGGTGACGGCCGCTGGGCTGGCGACCGAAGTCTCCAGCCCAGCGGTCATCACCGCCCTGGCAGTCGGAGTGGTAAAGTGACGGATGACCATGGCGGTAACCACCATGGTAATAACTCCATTTTTTTTTCCCCCGTCCGCCAGGGTCATAATGAGGGCCAATATTTTGACACACACCCATGAGCAGTCAACAGGTCTATTAAAGTACATCTTCATCTCTTAGCATCTGTTACAAGGAACACATTTAGCTAATTCTCCTATTCCAAAATACCATTGTCTGTTGATGCTAATCGAATTTTATGTTTGTATATTTCTTGAGCTCACAATGACCTGTTACCTCTCAAATGTTTTCCAATAAAATGATGGTGCTTCTCATTTTAGCGTATATTTATAGAATATCTGAATTCACAGCTTTGGATGTTTCTACTAGACAATTTTGTCCTATCTGATTTTATTTTACTATCTCCGAAAGTACATTAACTAAATAAATGCCCATTTAATAGCTATACCATTCAGATCAGTTAAAATTATGTGTAAGAGGATACCTGAAGGCTTATAAGAGGAAAAACAAAGATCCGTGGATGTCCTTGATTACTGGCTCCTAATTCTTCTCCATATGATCTTGGTGGATATGTTGGATTATAAATCTTGCTGACGCTGAGGGGCTCATTTACAAGCCCCTTACACTGTTTTAGCATCATTTGTTTACACTATGGGGGCGCAAACAGTCCCCCACACAGCGCTGCATTTACAAACTGGCACAAACGGACCATTGCACCAGTTTGTAAAACATTGTGCCAAATTATACCTGCACCAGGTATAATGTATGCAAGGGAGGCGTTTCCCCGCTATAAGGCCTGAAGGAATGGCGCAGTGAAATCTACAAGATTTCTCTGCATCATGTTAGTGTCATTTTTTAACACCTGCTCAAGGGCAGGCTAATGCCCTTGGCGCTAGGCTGTTTTAAATGGGCCTCCCCGAGCTTTGCTGAACTAGAGTCAACATTTTTTACGCTAGTCCAGCAGCGTGCCACAACTCTGTCAGAAATTCTCACTCAGCTGTGCTAACAAGCGCCATGGTGTGCAGTATTGTAAATACAGCGCTACCATGGTGTCGTAAGGGGGCACAGGGCGGTGCAAGCACACTGGTGCATTGTGGTTGATGCACCAGTTTATTGTAAATGAGTCCTTGAGTCTTTCAGAGCTGATTCCACAAGGGCTACCTTGGATTCTAAAGTTTTCTAGCTAGGGGAGGCTCTTGAGCACGTTCTTCGGTCAACTGATGGAACTAATGACACTACTTTCAAACCTTTTTCTTGCTAGTCACTTCTGCATTCTGCTGCCTCTACTCTTGTCATTAAATATAGATTTTCCCAGCTAAATAGAGTCATAAGGTCCAGGCTTTATCGAAAACATGGAGATGATTATGTCCCACCTTAATGTACTTCACACCATGTATGCCACTCCTGATCTGTTTTGTACGGCGTTTCCTTTTTCATGTTGGCATAGCTTCCTATTCTCTGTGTTGTTCCAGTGATCCCTCAAACTTGATTGCCTCTCACGTTACATAACACGCTATGCTACTTGCAATCAAGGATGATTTAGGAAACAATGACGTGATTGTTGGCCTTTATTTGTTTTTTAGACTTGTTACTCACATCCGTCAGAGTTTTGGAAAATATAGTTTTTTTAAAACTTGGCCGCATTTAAAATAATACAATGGATAATAAATCCAATACTCGCCTAGAAGTCTTTATTAAAAACCAGACATTTCAGTATTACTTGAGCCTCGATTGCAATTGCCCCGGAATAAACCCTGTTGGTTTCCACCATGGAATTATTATTACTGGGGGTCCCGGTAAATTACAATGGTGGGAATTAAATGAGTATTCCAAATCTTTGAGGGCCAACATGTAAGAGTCCAACAGAGATTCTGGCTGCTTCCATCAACAGGTGAATATAGATTGGACAGTTAAAGTCCAGTCAATGAAAGGAGGATCCTAATTCCATATTCTTCTGCCACTAATCCCAGAGAAATGCGGTTTGCTATACCGATTAAAAGGAGACCGTAAAATATATGACACCGCAAACACAGTTACCTTTAATCAAGCAGTTATGCTATCAGTACTTACAAATATTAGTCAAATCTAACTGCGAGTATGCTGACCATATGGTTTATTTTCCATACCTGTAAACAGAGATACTGATGTCATAAAAAATGTCCTCGTGAGACATTGCAAGAATCTTATCAAGGCTGATTATTGTAATTGGGTTCTGTGGGTAACTAAATATGTATTTTATTACTACGCGAAAGAAATGTGAATAACTCCTTGCATCGATTTCTTAAAATATGTTATTGACTTAATAACTCCATGTACTTAAAATGACAGTATTTTCACCCATTTAGTGTTTCTCTTTTTGCTATGCATTGTTAAATTGTTTCTCTTGTACCATGGCTCATTTCCCATAGTCTGAAAATCTTTGACTGTTTTGCTCTTGGTTTTATTTCTACCTAGCCGGTCTTAATCCTAGGGCATCTTGGTTATTATACCATGCAGAACCATGCAGTGCTGTTTTTACCCCATTCTTCTGAGTCTTTCTCCAATTCACTGCATGTGTTACTCTCCTGCACTGTTGCTCTTTCCTATTCTTTGCTTATTCCCTATTCACTGCTGGCTTCTCTCCCCCTCACCATGATATTTGTGACAAGGTTAATCCAGGGCTAAGCGTTTGTAATGCACCTTCATCTGCTGTTTCAGATGTTAATGGATCCTACAGGAAATCTATGCATCCAAGAAAAGGAAAACATTTAGGGCCTGATTACGACCTTGGTGGATGGGATACTCCATCACAAACATGACAGATATCCAGCCTGCCGTTTTACAAGGTTCATTGGATATAATGGACGACTCCCAGCTTTGAGAAGGTAGCCTCTTTCTAGCATTGTTACCCCCACTTTTAGCCTGTTTGTGAGTATATGTCAGCCAGGACCCCAGTGTTCATAGTGAAAACCCAGTTTGTCAGTGTGTTTTATCTGTCTCACTGGGATCCTGCTAGCCAGGACCCCAGTGCTCATAGTTTGTGGCCTGAATGTGTATACCTGCGAAGTGCCTAACTGTGTCACTGAGGCTCTGCTAACCAGAACCTCAGTGCCTATACTCTCTCTGCCTTTAAATTTGTTACTAAAGGCTAGTGACCACTTTTACCAATTTTAATTGGCACACTGGAACACCCTTATAATTCCCTAGTATATGATACCTAGGTACCCAGAGTATTGGGGTTCCAGGAGATCCCTATGGGCTGCAGCATTTCTTTTGCCACACATAGGGAGCTCAGAAAAAATTTACACAGAACTGCCATTGCAGTCTGAGTGAAATAACGCACATGTTATTTCACAGCCATTTCCACTGCACTTAAGTAACTTATAAGTCACCTACATGTCTAACCTTCACTTGCTGAAGGTTAGGTGCAAAGTTACTAAGTGTTAGGGCACCCTTGCACCAGCAGAGGTGCACCCACATAGTTCAGGTCAATTTCCCCAGACTTTGTGAGTGCGGAGACACCATTACACGCGTGCACTACATTTAGGTCAATACCTATATCTAGCTTCACAATGGTAACTCTGAATATGGCCATGTAACATGTCTAAGATCATGGAATTGTCCCCCCATGCCAAATATGGTATTGGGGTGCCAATCCCATGCATCCCCGGGGCTCCACCATGGACCCCGGGTACTGCCAAACCAGCTTTCTGGGGTTTTCTCTGCAGCCACCGCTGCTGCCAACCCACAGACAGGGTTCTGCCCTCCTGGGGTCTGGGCGGCCCAGTCCCAGGAAGGCAGAACAAAGGATTTCCTCTGAGAGAGGGTGTTACACCCTCTCCCTTTGGAAATAGGTGTTCAGGGCTGGGGAGGAGTAGACTCCCCCAGCCTCTGGAAATGCTTTGAAGGGCACAGATGGTGCCCTCCTTGCTAAACCCGTCTACACCCCCTGCTCTGGTGTGAAACTGGACAAAGGAAAGGGGAGTGACCACTCCCCTGTCCATCACCACCCCAGGGGAGCTCCTCCAGTGTGTCCCAGACCTCTGCCATCTTGACTCCAGAGGTGTGAGGGCACTCTGGAGGCCTCTGAGTGGCCATTGGCAGCAGGTGACGTAAGAGACCCCTCCTGATAGGTGCTTAGCTGACTAGGTGGCCAGTCCTCCTCTGAGGGCTATTTAGGGTCTCTTCAGTGGACTTTTCCTCAGATAACGACTTTCAAGAATTCACCAGAGTTCCTCTACACCTCTCTCTTCAACTTCTGCCAAGGATCGACCCCTGACTGCTCCAGGATGCCTGCAAAACTGCAACAAAGTAGCAAGAAGACTTCCAGCGACATTGTTGTGCCTAATCCTGCCGGCTTTCTCGACTGTTTACCAGTGGTGCATACTTTGGGGGCTGCCTGCCTTCATCCTGCACTGGAAGCCACAAAGAAATCTCCAGTGGGTTGACAGAATCTTCCCCCAGCTCCAGCAGGCACCAAACCTCAGCGTCACCGGTACTCTGGGACCCCTCTCACCCTGACGAGCATGGCCCCTGGAACACAGGTGGAGGACCCAAGTGACCCAGACTGCCCAATGGTCCAACTGTCCAAATTTGGAGGAGGTAAGTCCTTGCCTCCCCTCTCCAGACAGTAATCCTGTGCACCACATGAACTGCAACTTCTAGGGCTCCTGTGCACATTTCCAAGGAATTCTTCATGCACAGCCAAGCCCAGGTCCCCAGCACTCTGTCCTGCTTTGCTCAACCCTCTGAGTTGACCTCCAGCTTCGTGGGACCCTCTTTTGTAGTGTTGAGATGACCGCCATGCTCAGTCTTCTTGAACCTGTGTTCAAGGAATTCTGCAGATGCTGCCTTCTTGTGCATGGGCTCTTTACATTGCTGAGTGCTCCCTCTGTCTCCTCTCCCAAGTGGCGACATCCTGGTCCTTCCTGGGCCCAGGCATCACCCTTTTTCTTCAACTGCAACCTTTGCAGCTAGCAAAGCTTTTTTGCAATATTTTGCCAAAGTAACAACTCTGCATCCTCCAGCACTCCGTGGAACATCTTCTGCATGAAGGAGAAGTTCCTAGCACCTTTCATTGTTGCAGAATCTTCAGCTTCTTCCATCTAGAGGCAGCCATTTTGCACCTTCATCTGGGGTTTAGTGGGCTCCTGCCCCCCCTGGACACTTTCACGACTCTTGGACTTGGTCCCCTTCCTTTGCAGGTCCTCAGGTCCAGAAATCCGTCTTCAGTGCTTTGCAGTCTGTTGTGGTCTTTGCAAAATCCTCTATCACAAGTTTAGTGTGTTTCTGGGGAAGTAGTGGCACTTTACTCCTACTTTTCAGGGTCTTGGTGTGGGATATCTTGGCACCCTCAGTGTTTTCTTACACTCCCACTGACCCTTTATACACTACACTAGCCTAGGGGTCCATTCGTGGTTCCCATTCCACTTTCTCAGTATATGGTTTGTGTTGCCCCTAGGCATTTTGCATCCTATTGTATTCTACAGTGTTTGCACTACTTTCTGACTGTTTAACTTACCTGATTTGGTTAGTTGTGTATATTTTGTGTATTTTACTTACCTCCTAAGGGAGTATATCCTCTGAGATATTTTTGGCACATTGTCACTAAAATAAAGTACCTTTATTTTTAGTAACCCTGAGTATTGTGTTTCTTGTGATGTGGTACCTATATGATATAAGTGGTATATTAGGAGCTTTGCATGTCTCCTAGTTCAGTCTAAGCTGCTATGCTATAGCTACCTCTATCAGCCTAAGCTGCTAGAACACTACTAATCTACTAATAAGGGAAAACTGGACCTGGCACAAGGTGTAAGTACCATCAGGTACCCACTATAAGCCCGGCCAGCCTCCTACACCAGCCCACTATTGCTGGCTGACAGAGCAGTATTAAACTGCTAACTTCACTTTGCCATTTAAAGTAACGACACAGCTCAAACCTTCCTTTTTAATATCAATAAGTCACCCCATATTGTAGGCCTACTGACCCCCAAAGGCAGGGTGTGTTATCATAAAAAAGATGGGCTTGTTTTTTAGCAACTTTAAATGTCCTGGAAGTAAAAACCCTGCATTGTCTTTTTTACTGTGGAAAGGCTAGGAGCCCCATTTTCGAGTACAGAGTTACACGCTGACAACTCAGCAGTGCTAACTTCTGAATGGGACTACCAAATATGATAATTCATGGTATCTAAAGAAATGTTTCATTAAACATGACTTGTTGCCCAAGATTCATTCAATGTAATTTCTACACAAATGGCAACTTTAGAAATTTGTCACTTTATTATCCAAAGTTTCCAGTGACAATCTATGGTTGCAGACAAGCTGCGGTCCTTCTGAGAAGAGGTGTGAGTGACTCTCTGGAAGCAACATAAAGGGCCTGCAGAAGGAAGAGCTGTGATCTCCTCCTGACAGAATTGCCAAACATGGTGGGAGCCCAAAAAGTGACCTTCAATTGGGAAGCTACCTTTGAAGGGCAAATGGTTGTCATAAATAAGATGGGCTGCTCTTTTGTTTCAGCAGACAGGCTGGCATCTTGGACAGAGATGGAGAAGTGATTGCCAAACCAGTTTTTCTGAGAGCCTGTAACCTCCCAGGTAGCCAAACCTCTGGGGTAGACTAGGGAGCTCCACCCACCAAGAGAAGGTTCTGCCATGCTGGTAGTGCACAGAAAGGTGCATTGTGGGATTGCCAGATGCCACAGTTTGTTGGAAGTTGTCACTATGTTGGAGGGGACCTGGTAGCCCATTAGTTAATAGTATCCACACTCCCAGAGGGCAAGAAACAGGCATAAAAATTGGCACCCCTGGCACCCAGACCTTAGATCCAATCTGTACTGGAGAGAGGGCTGAAAAAAGTCTGGCCTCTTGTTCTCCAGACCCAAGAAAAACTGAGGCTGCACCAAAGACTGGATTGCACCTGCTGCACCTTGGGCTAGAAAAGAAAGGACTGTGCCTGTGGTGTCTCACCTCAGAAAAAGTTATCATAGCCTCACAGACAGATGAGGAGTCTCCAAGATTCAGTTGGCTGTCTCCCTGGTACAGCTACAGGGCCATAAAAGCTGAAGAGGCCAGCCTTGGAGAGTTGGTAGCCTGGAATACCCAATCACCACTGACTGCCAAAGTACAGCTTGGGAGACCGAGTCCCGACCCTCAAAATTTGACCTCACTCTGATTCACTCAGGAGAGTCATTGGAGCGCAGGTGGTCTCCCAGCATGGAAGTTACTGCAAGTTAAAGGAAACTGCTGAGTTCACTATAACCAGAGACCAGTAGACCAGTGGCATCTGTTTTTTGCCTGGACTTAATCCAGACTTTGAAAGATATTGCCCCTTTAGGCCAAAGTCACCCTACTGTGATCACGGACCGAGGGGTAGTCACATGAAGATCTCTAACACGTCCCAGCATCCTAAGCATCCTTATTCCTCTTCAGCATTCCACAACCGTTGCACCTGGACTTCTTCATAGATTCCTATGGCGGTTTGCCCATAGAGCCTGTAATTGGATGGGAGACTGTTTTCTTTGCAAGGTAACTGTTCTGTTGGACCTTATCCTGTGACTGGCTCCCTGATGGAGCTGGTGGTCACAAGAGAGCCTGCATAACATTTAAAGTTACATTTTGTCAGTAACTCTAAACTGTGAGTTTTAGTAGATTACAATGATATATTTAGCTAAGTGAAAAATTGTGAGTTATTGTTTCTTTAAAAAATCATATTTCTGGAACACTCCAGTGAATTTTCGTTTTTGAGGTGTTTATTTATAGATAAAAGCGCATCCTATGTTTATAAATTGGTGTCAGAATTTTACTGTGTTGTATTTTCATCCTATTCAACTGTTTTAGTACTTCTAAATGCTTTACACTTGTTACTTTGATAAAGCCTGACTACTCTGAGCCACAGCTACCAAGGACTGAGCTAAGGTTTTACAAACAAACCTGATTGAACGTGATAGAGGATTGTGCCTTTATTACATGGTGAGATCTCACAAACACACCATACAATAAACTGCCTTCCTCACAGGACAATTAAGGATCACCATCCTGGTGTGTTCAGATGTTAAAACCTCTTACAAGTAGAAC
The DNA here is from genome assembly GCF_031143425.1 of Pleurodeles waltl. NCBI lineage: Eukaryota > Metazoa > Chordata > Amphibia > Caudata > Salamandridae > Pleurodeles > Pleurodeles waltl. Next base: position 486,909,966 of record NC_090436.1, read on the forward strand.
CTGGCCATTATCAACAATTATTGAGTTGTAAAGATGTGTGCAATCTTCTTCAACAATGGCATTAGCCCTGGGGCCCTGTACAAAACAAAATAACCCAAGGTATTTTAGAGGATATAAATTATTTGCATACACCATCATTTAAAGACAGATACCCTTTCAATTCAGTTCAATAGCACTGCACAATGTGAAGAAGTGGTGTCCAGAAGTCCTGCCTTTAACTCACATACTACACTCTTACACCTATACTCACCTCTCTAATGACCATCTACCTTTTACCCATTGTTGTCTCCTTATGGACATCCTCTCCACTAGATTCTTCCATCAGGTAGTTTGTGTGTAAGGATAAGGATCTGAACTTGAGATTTTCTGCTTGCTCCTTCTGTTTCTGGTCTCACAGAAATCCTTGTGTGAAAATGGAAAGATTCGGCATTCTGTATTCTCTACTGTGGCCATAAGTTCATAACACATCAATAACCCTCGGCAGACATAAGCAATTGGAAAACCATAAATCAAAACTATTAAAGACTTGTAATACAGGAAACTGTCTACATGTGCACCAATGCCCATGTGGATTTGCATATGTTGAAAGACCGGGGTAAAAGTCACATAGAGGAATGTGCCATATCTTATAGATATGGCATGTTCCTGCCTTTTTCTTTTGACACTGGGCAGCACACTAAAAAGGCATGTGGCACTGCCCTGCATCAAAAGTTTATAAATATGGCCTATAGTTGAGGAAATTTGGATTAGGTGTAGGAATTAGGAAAGTAAAAATAATAGGTCAATTCAAGTTGAGTTGATCATTACTAAGCTATCTGATTGTCAAAATATTTTATGGGAGATTAACTCTAGCACTAATCTTTTTTTTACTTCTTTACTTCTTACCTCAGCACCCAAGGAGAAGGACAGAGCAACATCCGAGGTGGTCCAGGAGGAGACGAGGGTGCCAGTGCTACCACAAATGTGGATGATGGCAGATCTGCTGGCCCCTGTAAGTCTTCCTGCTATATTATTATTACCCTAATTTTCACCTCTCCTCATTTTAAATAATTTTTCTTTTATTTTTACTGTGCCTGCCTACCTTTTTAAAATTATTTTAATTCTATTGAAGCTTTGTTAAACTCTTGTTATCCCTCCATTTATCTCATGTGCATGTTTCTGTACCTGATATCCGCCTGTCTGTACTAGCTTTCTTCTGCTTGGTACTAAGCTTTACCTTCTCACCTTATATATCTTGTGGACTGCTACTTTAAAACTAAGAGGACAGATTTTTAGGACATGTACTCTACAAACAAGATTGCATGCCCAAGTCAGCTTTTCTACGCATGTTTGTAAAAGTTTTCTTTGTCTTGCTCATGCCCATTGCATTTGCCAACCAAGAGTGCACCATAGGTTCTCCTGGATTGACCAAAGTATTCAACCCATTTATTGCACGTCAGTGACTTAGCTCTGCCCTTCCATTACAAAACAATTGCAGTTGATTTGTGAATAATAAAAGAAGATAGAGCTGTAGTGATCTATTGCAGTTGTATTTTGTTGGAATCTAAAATGTGTAACTTTTTTTCCAGTCGCATCAATCACCAGTGCAGTGAACAGTGGCAGCACCAGTGGACCAGATGTGGCAGTGGCCGCAGGGGGAGAATTGGCGGCAGTGGGGACGGGTGTTGGTAAGTCATGTTGCTCTTGCTCATTGACAATTACTAGTATACTCACTGCAAGGGCGTTGCTTGTGAAGCCCCTGGTTTAGCAGCTACACCAGGGTTGAGTTCTTAATGGTCTTTTCTCTCTGCAAATCAGAAGACAAAAGCTCATAATAAATGGGCGCTACAAATAATGGCTTGATGGAAAAGCGAGAGAAGAATGGACAGCTAAAAGAAAGAATGGGTGAAATGGTATATGAGGGAAAGGATGTGTAGGCAAAAGGATGCATGGGTGTGTGAAAGGATAGATGAAATGGGTGAAAGGGGTGAAAGGGGTGAAAGGATGCCTCAGTGGGTGAAGAATGGATGGGTAAAAATATGATAGGGTGCGGAATGGGTGGGTGTTAACAAATGATGGTAACAAACAATGATTGGGTAAATGGATAAATAGATGAAAGCAGAGTGTTTGGTGGGTGGATACTGGATAGATGCGTGTATGGATGGACGGATGGATTTATGGATGGCTGGATTAGAATAGTCAAAAACTAGATAAAAGAGTGTAAAGCTTAAATGGTGGGTATCAAAGGGTGAATAGAATATATGAATGCAAAGATGATTGTATAATTACTTATTGAAATAAGGGAGCTCTTCTGGAGAAGGATGTGTCTGTTCACCTGCTTCGCTTGGTTTGCATGATTATCAAAGCTTTGGTTCAAAGTGGGGATATTTTAATTTTCTGTCTTCTCTTTTAAGTCACAGAGAGAAGAGAAGAAAAAGTGACGAATGAACAGAGAAGAAGAGGAAAAGTGGAGAAACAGCAAAATCCCACAAGACCTGACCACCTTCAAAGCCCCCACAAGATCGCACCACAGCTTCATCAGGTCCTCCAGAAAATTCGCACTACAGGACAGCATCAACTCCACCACCCACAACACCAAAGAACTCTACAATATCATCAAATAATTTGCCAAACCCCAAGCTGAGACCACGGATATCCCTCCATTGCAGGATCTCTGCGATATACTGACCACCTTCTTCCACCGGAAGTTCCAAGAAATCTACATCAGTTTTGGACCACAAGAGTTTCCAAACCCACCAACAACATCCCTGCCAGGACCAGCTGAACCCACACAACTCCTGCATGCCTGGATCCCCCTCACAACAAATGATACCCACTCCATCATTAGCAGCATCCATTTGGGAGCCCCGACTGACTCCTGCCCACACTACATCTTCAACAAGGCCAGCGCCTCAACCGCGCCTGAACTCTGCAAGACCATCGACTGCTCCCTAGAGTCAGCAACCTACCCTGAAGGCTGAAAGCATGCCCAGATTGGCCCACTCCTGAAAAAACCAACAGCCAACCCGACGGACCTCAAGAACTACCGACCCAACTCACTGCTACCCTTCCAGTGAAAGTCACCAAGAAAGCAATCAACACTCAGCTACGCCAACACATCGAAGACAACAACATCCTGGATGTCTCCCGATCAGAACGAACCACAGCACTGAAACCTCCCTGCTTGCAGCCATAGATTACATCCACTTCCTCCTCGACCACGGTTAAACAGTAGCCCTCATCCTACTGGATCTCTCAGCCGCCTTCGATACAGTGTCAAACTGTACACTATGCACCAGACTCCATGCGGCAGGCATACGTGGCAAGGCCCTTCAATGGATACACTCCTTCCTAACAGGCAGAACACAGAAAGTCAGGCTCCGGTCACACCTATCAGAACCCACTGATCTCAGCTGCGGAGTACCCCAAGGATCATCGCTGAGCCCCACGCTATTCAACATCTACATGATCCCACTCGCCCCATCATCAGGAACTATGGCATGAGCATCATCTACTACGCTGATGACACCCAGGTGATCCTCTCCCTGACCAACACCCCCTCAACAGCCATGAAGAATTTCAGAGACGGGATGGAAGCAGTCGGCACCTAGATGAGGGAGAGCTGCCTAATGCTGAACTCCGACAAAACGGAGATCCTCATCTTGGGACCATCCCCTTCAGCTTGAGATGACTTCTAGTGGCCCTGTACACTCGGCACGCCCCCACCCCTCAGACCATAATAGAAACCTTAGCATCATCCTCGACTCAATGTTCACATTGACCAGGCAGGTCAACTCCGTTGCCTCCACCTTCTACCACACCTTCCGACTCCTCTAAAAGATTTTCAGATGGATACCAACCAACTGCTAGAAAAACAATGATACACACCCTAATCACAAGCACACTCGACTATGGCAGCACCCTCTATGCTGGAACTTCAAAGAAGAACATAAACAAGATGCAACAAATTCAGAACGCTGCCTGACTCATCCTAGACATCCCCCGCCGAGAACACATCACAGAACATCTGAAGAACCTCCATTGGCTCACGTCGAGAATAGGATCAACTTCAAACTCCTCGTATACTCCTACAAAGAGAGTCCTCAAAAACAACAGACCCATCTATCTCAACCATCGCATCGCCTGGTACTCCCCTTCCAGACCTCTCTGCTTGGCCCAACGTGCCCCGCATAAAGAAGTCCTCAGCTGGAGGAAGACCATTCTTATGCCTGGCAGCTAAAGGTTGGAACAGCTTACCACCACACCTCAGACAGTTGCCATTGCTGCCTCAGTTCAAGAAGGACCTCAAGACCTGGCTCTTCATCTGATCTCTGTGGACCCTCGCTAGCACCTTGAAACCCTAAGGGTGAGTAGTGTGCTCTAGATGTGATTGATTGATTGATTGATTGACTGTAAAATCAAGGCAGATATGTATCCTCCCACCCATCATCACACCCCTCTCCCCATTAGTCACCCATGCTACTATGACGTATATGCATTGTGGTTCAATTCAGCAGTACAATAATGTTGTCTGTGCAACGTGCATCTGCTTCAGTTAAAGCAGCATTTAGAAAGTTGACAATGCATTGCAAACTTAAAAGTTGTGTTTCACTACTCTCCCAGTGCCCACTCTGTCACTTCCTAGTACTTCACTCCTTTATTCTTTCCAAAGTTCTGTGCCAGCCACCCAAAAAAAATGAAAAATCCCTTTTGGCATGTGCCACATTTATGTACAAGGGATTAATATTTCATGGCTTCCATAACAGATTCATGCCAGTTCAGATTTGACCCTTTTGACATTCCTTAACTACAGTGAGGCATGTGTGGGTAAAAAAATGACCCTGTGACTCGTCATAATCAGTCACATCAAATTCCAGTGGCCCTAGGGGACCAGCAAATCACTACTACTGTGCCACACTACTTTTTAAAACATTGTTTGCACAGATCACTGTTTATAATTTGTCATTTTCCTTTTTCTTTCCCACTATATCTACTCTGGTTGGACATCCAATTCACCAGGAGATAGCAGCCCAGCTGTAGCAGCAGAGACTGGAGGGCATCTGCAATGAATATCGGCAGCTGGTGGCTCTTCAGGAGGAGCTGGGTGAGGCAAAGGCAGCAGCCAACATGCCTGCCAGTCCTATCCCCTCCAAACATCGGCCAGTGCCTCCAGCCTCCCAGCAGCAGCAGCACCGTCAGCACCGTCACCAGCTGGCATCAGCCCATCCCCATTCCACTACAAAAGCTCAGACTGCAACCTCCAATGCTGCACAAAAAGGCTGCCAGCCACATGGTTAAGCAACAACAATGAGAAAGGAGGCCTGGCAAACAAAGAACACATGCAAACCTATGGCAAAAGACACTGGCTGGATGCACAAAATGACCGCCAGCCACGTGGTCAAACAACAAGGATCAAGGAGAACAAAGAACACATGCAAGCCTATGGCAAAAACACACTGGCTTCATTCGGATGCACAAAACAGTTGCCAGCCACATGGACAAAGACGAACTAAGAGCAAGGAGACATGACAAACAAATAACACATGTGAGCCTATGGCAAAGGGGCACTGGCCGGATGCACAAATTGGCCACCAGCCACATGGTTAAACAACAACAACAAGGAGAAAGGAAGCACGGGGAACAAAGAACGCATGGGAACATGTGGTAAAGAGACACTGGCTGGATGCACAATAAGGCCACCAGCTTCATGGTCAAACAACAACAACAAGGAGCAAGGAGGCATGGGGAACAAAGAACACATGCAAGCCTATGGCAAAGGCCCACTGGCTGGATGTACAAAACGGCCACCAGCCACATGGTCAAACAACAAGGCGCAATGAGGCATACGGAACAAAGAAAACATGCAAGCCTATGGAAAAGACACACTGGCTGGATGCACAAAACGGTTGCCAGCCCCATGATCGAAGAACAACTAGGAGCAAGGAGGCATGACAAATAAAGAGCACATGCAAGCCTATGGCAAAGGGACACTGGCTGAGTGCATAAAATGGCTGCCAGCCACATAGTCAAACAACAACAATAAGGAGCAAGGAGGCATGGGGAACAAAGAACGCATGGAAGCCTATGGTAAGGAGACACTGGCTGGATGCGCTATCGGCCACCAACCACGTGGTCAAATAACAACAACAAGGAGAAGGGGTATGGGGAACAAAGAACACATGCAAGCCTATGGCAAAGACACACTGGCTAGATGCACAACATGTCTGCCAGCCACAGAGTCAAATAACAACAAGGAGCAAGGAGGGATGGCAAACAAAGAACATATGTAAGCCTATGGCAAAGGCCCACTGGCTGGATGTGCAAAATGGCCTCCAGCCACATGGTCAAACAACAAGGCGCAAGGAGGCATAAGGAACAAAGAACAAATGCAAGGCTAAGGAAAAGACACACTGGCTGGATGCACAAAACGGCTGCCAGCCACATGATCGAAGAACAACTAGGAGCAAGGAGGCATGACAAACAAAGAGCACATGCAAGCCTATGGCAAAGGGACACTAGCTGGATACACAAATAGGCCACCAGCCACATGGGCAAACAACAAGGAGCAAGAAGGCAGGGGAAACAAAGAACACATGCAAGCCTATGATAAAGAGACACTGGTTGGATGCACAAGAAGGCCACCAGCAACATGATCAAACAACAACAAGAAGCAGCAAGGAGGCATGGGGAACAAAGAACGCATGCAAGCTTATGGCAAAGTCACTCGCTGCCTGCACAAAATGGCCACTAGCCACATGGTCAAACAACAACAACAAGGAGCAAGGACAATAAAGAACACATGCAAGTCTATGACAAAGACCCACTGGCTGGATGCACAATATGGTCACCAGCCACATGGTCAAACAACAACTGTGAACAAAAAGGCATGGAGAACGAAGAACACATGCAACACTAAGAACACGGCATGGAGAACTAAGACAAATGGTGGATGATGAGAAAGACACATACACACTGGCCATAAGGTGGCATGGTGATAACATTGAAGAAAACACTAACATTAATTCAGCAATGCAAAACACGAAATTAACTGAGCAAGAAAAATGTCACAACAACAGTACACATCCTCCTATGCCACCAAATATTGCCCCACAACATATACACTTTTTGGGAAAAAAAGGAAATGCAAACAATAGCCAAAATATTTAATTTAATCTACTGCCATCCCTGCCCTAAATTAAGTTTTAAAAACAGATACCACTGAAACATTTATTTCATACACCGATGACTACTAGTACAGGGCCTACTGGCTAGATGGCCCTTTGGAAATCGAGGCCACATAGTAAAATAATATTGCAAATGTTACAGACATGTAGAAAATGCATTGAGCTGTGCAACAATTTTCCTTTACAAAATATGAAACATCAATTAAATGCAAAATAAATAATAACTAGGCCCATACTTAAACTGTAGGCTAATCATCACTATAAAATTTTAAAATTGAATTTAAGTACAATGAATACTGGTGCATGCCAAGCAAAAACGCAACGTCCTTCTTGAATAGTTTTTTAACTTCTTTGTGTTTTTTCACAAAAATTGAGGCCTTAAATTTAAAGGTATATCCAGGAGACAAAGAGAGTGATCCTTCTACCTCGAAATCCTTGTAAAATGTAACCAGGAAATGGGCAGAGCACTGTGAGGAGTATGCTGAACAGGAACAGGAAGCTGGAGTCTCTGAGGTACTTCCTGTTTGAAAAAAAATAAAAAAAGCTTCTCACACTAAAAAACAATTTGAAGGTTCCATTGGAGAAGAAAATCCATTCAAAAACCTATTTTGACTAGATTTAGATGCAATCTACACCAGGTGCATTTGTGTTCGTGAGCAGGACTGTTTTGATTGCAGTTGTGGCCAGAATCAGTGCGCACAAATGAAAAGTCTCACACACACGGCCAGAATTAGGGCGAGCGAACACAGTCTTGCGTGCACTCACTAGTGGCCGGAAAGTATCATGGCACTCTGAGGGTAGCACCAAAACTGAAACTCGCACACAAGAATGAACTCTGCTCCGTACCGAATTGCGTAATTTGTGAACTCTGCCAGCAGTGCTGAGTTCTACGCACAGGCCTACAAACTGAATGTTTCTAATAATGTCTTTGACAAAATTTAGGTTTAAAATAGTGTAGGAAAGAAACTCAGGGCTGTCAATTCTAGAGAGTACTTCTAGTGCTATTACACATAAAATGTTCTTTGATCAAAGAATGTTTTATTACAGAGCATTGTACAATTGGTTATGCTTATATTACATTTTTGAGACATGGTCACATCATCTGATAAATGACTCCCAGAATTAATTAAGTACTCTTCCATTCACAAGGGAATCATTGTAAATTCTTAAGCCCTCCTTACATACTGCACCATTTCAACCAGATTGATGACTTTTCAGAGCAGGCAGAAAATGTCATCATTCTTCTCCCCAACAGGGGGGAAAATGCATGGTGAAGGACCAGGTATTTCCATGTCCATGCATTTATTCCTGATTCCTGAGAGGAAACGTGGAATGGCTGGAATTTGTTTCAGGATACCAGCCTGAATCAAAGATTCTGGCCACTGGGCAACACTGTTCCAAACTTCGGCCAACTCGTAATGAAGGCCTTAGTTCATTATTTGGACAATGATGTATAGCAGTCCTTCATGATGTAACATTTTTCTGCCTAGACATAAAATGGGTAACTAGCTATTTGACTCAGTGAATAGAACCTCAAACTACCAAAAAAATCTTTTAAATGAAAACCATTACTTACTGGCCATCTTGTATTCTAAACAAAGCATACTTTCTTCCACAAATCATAGGTTTATTCATAACTACCATTGACAGAGTAGATATATGAGGATTAAAAGGTATGAATCAGTTTGACAATCTATATTTAGACATCATCTAATAATTTCCTCAATAAATCAATCAATCTTTCAAACAAAAATACGAGGTTGTATCAGAACTTGGTAGTAACTCAACAGTTCTATCAATAGAAACGAGGAGAGGTGACCCATTCAATATGAACTACATGGTCTAGCTGTGGAGCTCGCTAGTATAGAACAAGTGCTTAATTTGACAACTGAGGTTTAAAAATCCACATAACAATTTGCCTAATAAGTTATTGTTTCTAAAAGTAAAATTATTCTGAAACATTGGGAATGATTTTGTTAACTTGGGAACTGTGTAAACCTTGCTTGATAGAAAGGAAGAAAAAACTAACCTGGCCAGCTCTCCACCCATACGCTACACATAGGAGAGAGTAACCATGCAAAACAACTAGTAATAACGATGAGCAGCAGACTGGCTGCCAAGACTCCTGCTTTCGGAACAGACTCATCACAACGAAAAGCTGCACACCAGGGTCAAGTCCCTCTCCTGTGAGATAGACTTAATGGCACACAAGTTGTTTCTATTTATTTGTTTCATTTTAACAAGAATGGCAGACAGATGTATATGTGTCACATAATCATTTATACTATTCCGTATATGCAACATAATACAACTTACTGCAACTATTTTAGCTCCATTGAAGGAACGCATATACAGTAGTGGCTCGTGGATCGCAGAGGGGGCAGGGGGGATGAATACACATAACATTAAAAAAATATAAGAAAAACACTTACCTCCACTCCTGCGCCGTGCTCACTGTTCCTCTGCTCTTCCATCTTGCTCCAGCCCAGGCTCTCAGCCTGCCTTGCGGCCAATACTGACGCTGCTCAAAGCATCTTCAGGATTGGCTGGGAACACCTAGTCAGGGTGCTCCCAGGCAGACTGGGAGCCTGTGCAGGCTCTCTCCAGCCCAGCAACTGTGTTGCTGGGCTGGAGAGACAATGCTGTGTATGTGTGTTTGGCCGGCCCGAGACGGCCAGCCAAACATACATGCACAGTTGCTTGTCACCCCCGTGGCCCTGCCACTTTTCCCCCAAAACTATAATAAACCTGGTTTATTATAGTTTATGGGGAAAAGGTTTGCAGCTGCTGCTGCTGGCGGGAGGGGCAATGCTTCTCCGCCCTTATGGAGAAGCGGCCCCTGCATATATCCAGAACTGTGTAACTCTATATCATTGGGATCAAAATGCTAACTGACCATAAATTAGATGAATTGTAAGTAGTACAAACTTTCAATGATAGAAAGTAACTCACAATCAATTTAATCTATAAATACTTACACCTCTCTCCATGCTGATAGTATTCTTAAAGTGGAACTACCTTTGGTTAATAGGTCAGGCATTAATATGAGGTTTAAAAACACAAGGATACATTTATTCAGAGGTGTGTTTATCATTCCAACGTGAGGTAACACAAAAGTGCAGAAATGTGTATAGATAATCACTTTGTAAAGGAAACACTGAGTATCATATCCGTAGCTTGGATTAATGGTTCAGTTTTGGAATTTGGAGATCAATATAGACTACGAATGAAATGCTGTTTTTGTGCACAGATTAAGTAATAATTATGCACAGGCAGGTTTGTATATAATGTTTATGTTGTAACTGCGGGTACTAGAAATTAATATAAAGCTGATGCGCAAAATGAACATGAAATGCATTGAGCATAATTAAAATTAAGGAAAAAGATGGATTAACATTGAAAATATTAACAAAAAAAGTCTGTACTATTGTCATCGAATGGGTAAAATTATGGAGATTATTAATCTACCATTGAATGGTTCCCGTCACTGGGAGATTCTCTTTAAAGGACATGAAATATGTTTCACATGCTACAGAAACTAAATCACACAAGCAAAAAACAAACAAGACCTATTTTGTATGAAAGCTTGAAACAAATTTGGGCTCTCACCAAACCAGCCACTGTGAAGTAGGAATGAACCTCAAACTCTAAAGATTCTGTCTACCATCAAACTCCAGCCTTTCTGGGGGAAATGAGTGAGTATGCACCTGTCAGTGTCCTGGGTTTTCAGTCCTACAGGTTTGGGCTATGCATGTAAACATCAGGAAAAGGAAAAGAAATTATCTATCCCAAAAGGGATTGGTATGCTAGAGTTTTGGGCCCACATACACACTAGGGGAAGGAATAACACAGGAGAAGCGACAAACCACACACTGGTAGAGGACAAGTATAACAAGGTAAATGAAACAAAAATCCAACTGATACCATTAAAGGGTCTTGGTGGATTTTTGAAGCACCGGACCCCTGACAGGAGGCCCATCCATTGCAAAAAGCCAAAATCAATAGGCAACAATCTTCAAATTGAAATGCGGCAAAGTGTCACAAGATCACTAAACTAGCAACTGATGTTGTCAATTAAAGCACAGACCATAACATTAAATGGCATGCAAATATTGGAAAATCTAAAACACCAAGGCACAATGAAACTAATTATTCAAGTCATAGTAACTGTTACTATTGTCTATGCCATGACAGAGGAACGAATGCAGAATGTACTGATATCACTCTAAGTTGACAATTAAAGCAAGTCAAATCCATCTCCAAAAGGACTGTCAGAACGGAAGACTGCAGCTGTTTGCACAAGCTGTCCCATCTCACCAATGTCTGCATTATTCCAAACAGCACTTGTGTTTTTCAGCTTCTGGCTGTGATTGAGGGGACCCTTATCTAAGTTATCCACCAAGCAGGCACTCCACTGCTTCACAGGAACATTCTTGAGTCTCCTTTGGAAGAGCTTTTAATCAGGATTGGCCGTGTGTATACCCCAGATGAAAGCTTTGTGTAGAGAGGCAACATTTCCTGGCTTCACTTGAAGCAAAGTGTAACTCTCCCAACCACCAGCAATGAAGATTTACTGAGGCACAATGTCCTGTCATCAGGAAAATCGACCAGGTTGAAGTTATGGCTTTGACCATCACGCTGCTCTCCCAAAATAATCAGTGCTAAGGGATGGTGTAAAAGTGTAGGAGGTTGAGAGCAGCAGGGATTCTGATACCAGACAAAGGACTTTGCTGTGGGCTAGCGGTTAAAAGCATGGGAATCCAAAGAATTTCTGACTCACTACACCCTTGAAAGATTCAATCGATACCAGAAATATTCCAGCACACATATCAGTGCAATGTGGCTTAACAGACATTGTTAGTTGTGAGTTGCTCATTACCTTGTGGTCAACTGAAGTTTTAAAATGTTTTCATTTTTTAAACCCTTCTTCTTGTATGACTTTGGGCCTGATTTATAATTTGGTGGACAGGTTTTACACTATTGGGGTGATGAAGTAAAGTAATCTGTTGCCCTGAGGAAGTGCCAACTTGCCAGATTTTGAGATGTCCACTTGCCCAGGTGACATCTCTTGCAATTACAGGAACTCTTGCATTTACAGAAACTGCCGTCACAGCGGTTTCTGTAAATGCATTGAAAGTTTGGTGGATGGTTCTGTCAACATGATGGAGCCATGTGGCAAACTTTCAATGTTTTTCTTTTTAAATATAAACAAATATCCCCTCACCAAGAGAGTTTTCTTCCATGGTGTAGGAGTCATTTTACAGTTTTCACTGACCTTTACACCAACTTTTCACTAGCTGTGACAAACAGTGAAAACTGGCCATTGGTCCATCCACTGTAAATAGGGTAGGCTGAAAATGGACAAACCTTCAATGGCCCTTACTCTGTTGGACCTTCGGAGGTACATGTTGGAGGCAGAAATGGAGTAGTCGTCTTCTCTGCCGCAGACATACCGAAGTTCTGCCCAGGTCTAAATGAGGCAGGCAGACCTTCAGTTTGGCGGGGAGAGTAGCCCGTTGTGTAAATTGGGCCCTTTGTCACCTAATTATAATGTCAGTTTGACCTATTTTTTTTTACGTATGCTAAGGTCTTATTTCAATGCACAACTGTAATATCACTTTAACCTTTGTTTTTTTATTGAATTTGTTTTTTAAAGGTTTATGGTTTTAATGTCATACATAGCTAAACTGCCACTTTAGCCTTTGTTTGTTCAGTGAATTTCTTGTAATTTTTTTTATCATACTCTATATGCAGCATATGTTACACCTTCTTAAGGTGGGGAGCCCCACTGCATATGGCACATGGTATTTGGGCAGAAGTTTTTGTCTTTGACCAGACATTATTTAACATCAAAATTATGAAACCATCCAATGAGGCCAGATCTATACATAACCTTCGGTTGTGCATAAATTGATCAATATTAAGCAGGAAATTTAAAACTTTTGGGTACCACGATAGACCTGTTGGAGCAACCATTCAGATGTGCATAACATTTTGTGAGGGTATATCCCATCAGGCCCAACCCAAGCCATCTTTAAATGCAAATTTCTCAGAAATGGCTCAACAGATCTATACCAAATAACAAAAACATGCTTTCTCAGTAAAGGTCTAACTGTTTGCCAAATTTGGTGTAATTCCATTCAGCAGTTTTTACTGTGTTGGACAACGTTTTCTTTGTGAATTAACATGGAAAGCACATTTTTGTAATACACTTTTCCTTGCCCTCCCCTTGATGGTTTGGCTTAAAACTTTCCATGAGAGAACCAAGGTGACTTTGATTTTGATGAATTCCCGCAGGCTACTTTGCACTCCAAAGTTTAGGTTAGGGTTGGCATCAACTGAAGTGTACTTAAGATCATGGCAAAGGTGCTCCCAGCAAGAACATTTTTGTAATGTTGAAGTATAAACATTGCTTTAGGTCATTTGACTGTTATTGGCCATTGTTTGAATATAATAGGCATCTGTTTTGATGGATAAGGTAATGTTATCACACTCTGTGCTGCATTGCTGTTTTGTGGATTTTAAGCGTTTGATCGGGTCCACAGGGAGACTTTGTGGACCAAATTACACGTGCTCTTGGGGGCTATGATTGAGTTGCATACCGACACTGTCCGCATTAAGCTTGGAGATGGCCACTCCCTCGCAAGGAAAATCTCAACTTTCCATGGTGTGACGCAGGGGTGTGTGCTTGCTCCCTTGCTTTTCAATCTCTTTATAGCTGATCTGGCAATTGTTCTTGATACTACTAATTGCCATCCACCCAAGAATCGTGGTCCACAGATCAGTCACTTGCTTTATGCTGATGATCTGACAATGTTTAGCCACACACAGGTAGGCTTGCAGCAGCTATTTAACCAGCTATCACTCTATACAGTTTCCAATAATTTGAAAGTAAATTTGTTAAAAACAAAGATGGTCTCTTTTGGTGGAAAAAGGCTTTTAGGAGGTAGCTGGTATTATAATAGTAACAAAATCACTACAGACCATTGTTATAAATATTTAGGGGTGGATATTGATGCCAGGGGCTGCTTTGTAAAGCAGAAAAAAGAGGTGGAGTAAAAGCATTGGTTATGCAGGTGTCTTTCTCAAAACTATTTAAATCTCTTGGGGTCCAAATTTGTCACCACTGCTGGAAGTCATGAGAGCAAAGATCACACCCTCACAGACCTATTGTCAGGAAGTTATGTTTGGTAGAGACAGTTGTATGATAAATAACTTGGTTACTAAGATTTTTAAGAGTTGTTTTCACCTGCTGAAATCATAACCTCCTGCCCAAGTTCGGCTTGAACTCGGCCTCTTATATCAGCGGGCAGTAGGTGCTGGTGACTTCCTGAAATTGTGTCATAAGTTACGGAGGGCAAAAGAGGGCAGTCTGGAGTCATTTTTATGGCTTGAAATTAGTTCTACTGAGAGAAAAAGGTCACACGCTTACTTTTTCGATGATTGCAGGTTGTTACTGAGAGTAGAGGATCTTTGGGCTGATAACTCATCTCAGTCACTGTTTAAAATCGGCATAAAAAAAGTGTGCAGCTATGGTCCTTCCACTCAGACAGAGCCCTTCTTGTTAAACGTAAGCATGCTTACCCGGCTGGCTAATTTTTATGTACGTATGGTATTCATATGAAAGAGAAATGTAAGGCCCTTAGGTTGGTCTGGGCTTTTCAGAGGCATCTTCCCAACTGGCTGCACCACCCAGTGGATGGTGCAACATGCAGGGGCAGTGGCAGTTGAGAGGAATCTCTCAAACATGTAGTATGTTTGTGCCCAGCTCTGTTGAAGGAGTCTAGATCCATGCTGTGGGGTAAGTGAAATGAAATGGGGGTCCACTCCTGTTGGCAGGCCATAATTGCGTCTTTGAACCCACATGATATGATGCTGAATGTTTCGCTGACTAAATTTATTAATTTTGCACTCATTAAGCTTACTGGGGGCACTGCAAGCAGTGACTAATGGCCTATGTAAATTTCCTTTGCTCTTGCTCCTTTGATTTTTATAGGGTAATGTGATAATGTTTGATTCTTACAAAGTTCATTTTTATTGTTGCCGCTCTATTGATGGATTAACTAAAGCACACAAGCACACAAACACTCTAAGGATTCATGCAGTTGTTTTAGCAACGCATATGTGCACTTGAGGACAAATGTTTTTACCTTCTTATGGGAGATGGAATACGACAGGTATACAAGCACTGTAAGGACTCATGTTGTTGTTTTAGCAATTAGTATGTGCAATATCTTTCTTTCTTCTTTTACTACCCAAAATTTGTAGTCTGGATCTTTTGTTATTATTGAAATGTACCCTCTTGATGCAAATGTATTGCCCTTTTGAGCTGGTGAACTTTCTGCTGCTCCCATGTGTATGTAATTAATATAATTGAGTTTTTAATTGTGATCATATTGTTTGGCATAAGTACTGTGTTATAATGGCAATACGGGCTTTCAAATTGTGCATGTGTCATGAAGTGGGTGTTTTTGTGTTTTTGTAACTGATTGATATTGGTTTTAAATTGTAATGGATTTTAATATCTGTACCATAAATATGCCTTAATAATGGTGACTGTTCTTCTCAGGTAGGCCAGGATGGGGGTGTTCTCCTAAGGCTGTGATTACCAAGCATAGTCCTGTATACCTATGCCACCACACCTGACCAATGCTGTTTGTCTAAGCCTGATGAAAAAACTCACTCCCTTAAAATTGAAAAACGACAATGTCTAAGAACTGCAGTGCAAAACTTGGTTCTCAGATGAACTACTCTAAAAAAGAAAGGATATACAAAAAACCTGAGAGAGACTGGAAGTCCACTTAATTGCTGTGGGCTCTCTTGGTACAGTCTCAAAATCATCAACACCAAAGCTCAAAATCAGCAATTTAAAATATATACAACTCGTGGCTGCAGCTGGCGGGTAGGCGACACTCCTCCGCCCTAACGGACGAGCCGTCGCTGGTACTAATTCATGTAAAATGGGTCCTTGCATCAAAAATTGATGCAAGGTTGTATTTCATGCTAAAATATAATGTTAAATGATGGAATCGCATTTTGCAAAATTATATGAATTTTCTCTTAATTGCGCGAAAGCAAATTATGAGAATTCTGCACATCACTACTATGAACCTTTTGGCTATCACCAGGACTAGGACAAAAAATCTATTGCCGAATATCTTCATCTTAGGTCGAATCATCAGGCCCAAGGGTCAGGTTACTTGCTTAAAGATCTCAAATCTTTGTAACTTATTTTTCCAGTGTGCCAATAGTCCTCCCACAAAACTCTGTAGAAAGTACCAGAACAGGTCATAAAAATCTGTCTCCCGTTTATTACATCTAGAGCAGTTGGCTTATGTAGTAGCATACACCCTCAGGAATCATGCAGGAATGAGGTATTTTCTGTGGAAGAAAAGCAATTGCTGCATACAGAGTCTCATGTATTTATAAACTTCTAGGATTGTTAGGGGTGCTAACGCTGAACAGTACATAGGGCCCATTGTAACCAATGTTGTGCCCCCCTTTAACACTTGCTCTGAGTAGGCGTTACAAATGCCAAAAATAATGGCGCAAATAAATCTTTTAGATTTCTTTGCGCTATATTTTGAGCCCCCCTAACGGGGAACGCCACCTTGCATGCATTATGTCTGATGGAGGCATAATGTGGCACAAAGGGTTAAAAAGTGCCCCAATGCATGAATTGCGCCACTTTGTAAATCTGGCGTGGAGATTTTGGCCTTGTTGGGCAACATTAGCATAAAGAAAGACACTAATGTGGCGCAAAGAGGAGCTAGGCCCTCTTAAATCTGGGCCTAAGATTGCAAAAGCTTTAGATTTTCTATCAAAAAGTATAAATACTTGTCACCTTGAAGCTTCACCTGACTCCAAAGACATGTGCAGCTCATTCATGTGTTGCACTTGGCTTGCCACATCCTTTTCCCTTGGGTTCTTTGTCTGGTGCGTGTTAGTGCAGTCTGGCAATAACTCTTTTTTTTTTATATAGTGCAGGTGCCAGTCTTAACAAAATTGTTATAGTTCATTTGCATTGACCTTGCAGAGATGAAGAGATAAAAAAGATATGTCATGATTGTATTCTGTGACATTCCCGCCCTGTCAAGATGTCTGCAGTGGGTGTATTAACCAACTGACTTGAGTAGAGTATAACACTAGGAGATGCCATGTGCTCTTGATAACCTCCAGAGGGTCACCAACCAACCACATAGGTTAGTTCTAGGCAAAAAGATGACGAAAGGCGTTGGCTCCAAAATGGTGTAAAAGGGGTGATGACTTCCGACCCAAGCACTTTATGGCCTCAGGCTTACTAGCAAAAAACATCTAGCCTTTGGATGTAAATTGGGCCTCTTCAAACAAAGTTCAGTTACTAGAGGCAGCCATTTTCCTAACCCTGTAGTGCAAAGAAGCTAAAACTAGGGTGCCACAGTAAGAGGAGCAGCGTGTCATAGGACACAAAAGTAGAACAAACTCCATCACTTCTTCCTCTCAGAATTCACTGGTATCAAGGCTTTGACAGTCCCCTCACAGCTACTGCAATCTTGCATATACCACTTCTGGAAGCACTGCCTAAAACAGTGCTTGAATAGCACTTCTTCCTGTTTGAAGAGGCCCCACCTAGAATACCCCCCACAGCTGTCACACACCCAAAGCGCTTATCCATCACTCTCTGGACTCCTGTGTGTAATGATCCACGCATGGTCTGTCACAGTCCAGTAATGTTTAACCTGTTCTCTTCTCTTCCAACCCCAGGCTTCATGTAACCACTTCACTAAGTTCACATGCATCATTTGATGTAAACTCTATGCATTATTTCTGATTGTTGTGGTTACCAACTACATGGAAAATCAATGTAAAAAAGATATAATTCTAACCCTATCAAGTGGCCTTTTTCTCACTCCTGCTTCTACTTGGGTTCCCATCAGTGCTTCACTACACCTCCCAGTGTCTATAGGAACATACATGTATATGGGTACACACCCCAAGGACTACATCTCAAATTCAATCCTGGACAGTTACAGTAACGACTCCATGGGCAGGAAATGTTTTAAACAGGAGAACTATTGTTTGACAAACTGTGGCCACCATGATCAGCTACTGCTTGTACTTATGTAACCAAAATGTGTAGTTGTGACTGATGCCTTTTTTTGTATAAAGCAACAAAGAAAGACTACAAATGGACGCTATGACGAGTACAGATTTGTCGCTGGCACAACATTGACAGATTATTATAATATGGCTCCCACAGGGCCATGGTGGAAAGACCCTAGGCAATTGAAATAAGTGTACACCATGTGGGTTTTTTACACAATTGCATCACAGGTTTTGTTCACATTACAAATATGTGAAATTTGAGGTCCCGGCATGAAGTGAAGGTAGCCTGAATGTGGGCTAAGGTAGCCCACAGGCCTAATGAGTCCTCAGCAAAGATCTGTGTGGCAGTAAGGATTAAGGGGGCCATTACAACATTGGCGGTAAAAGCCTCTTACCGCCGTGCAGAAGGCCGCCAACACACCGCCGCGGCCGCGGAATTCCGCGACAGCTATTATGACCCACAGCTCGGAATCCGCCAAAATCTAGACCCCTACACAAGTTCGCCACACCAAAGGTCAGTGATAAACTGGCGATAACAAAACCTCCACCATCACGCCAACAGGAATACGCCCACACTATCACGACCCACGAATCCACGCGGCGGTCTTTCAACCACTGTATTCCATTGGCGGTACACGCCGCCGCGCTCAAAATACACACACTCTTACAAAACACTATCACATTGGACAAATCGAAATACACACACCTGATACACATACACACACCACTCCCACACACCCAATACAATATAAAACACCTACCCACATTACCCACAAACCCTTACAACGAAAAATTTGGAAGAAGCGTAGAGACAGAAAAGCAAAGACCACACCAGCATACAGAGGCACGCAACACCATCACTCACACACATCCACTCACAAAATGTCACACACCCCAAAACATCACCCCACACATCACAACAGACACCACCTCACACATCACCCCATGGCACCGCAAAGACACCCCAGGTTCTCTGAGGAGGAGCTCAGGGTCATGGTGAAGGAAATCATCCGGGTAGAGCCACAGCTATTCGGATCACAGGTGCAGCACACCACCATAGCTAGGCAGATGGAGCTATGGCGCAGAATCATGGACAGGGTCAACGCAGTGGGACAGCACCCAAGAACACGGGATGACATCAGGAAGAGGTGGAACGACCTACGGGGGAAGGTGCGTTCCGTGGTCTCAAGACACCAGATTGCAGTTCAGAGGACTGGCGGCGGACCCCCACCTCCTCCCCCAGGACTAACAACATGGGAGGAGCAGGTCTTGGCTATACTGCATCCTGAGGGCCTCGCAGGAGTAGCTTGAGGAATGGACTCTGGTAAGTCAAACCTTTAACTACCATATCTCCCAACCTACCTGCATGCTATCACATAACCCCACCCTCGCCCTCACCCCCATCACTCCAACTCCTCACACATGTCCCACTATCACAAACCACACATCCGAAACACCCAAGCCCTGCATGCAACACCAAAGCATGGACACCCATCACCAAAGCATGTCCACTGCACATACCCATACACCCCCCTAAACCATTATCACCGAAGGTCCCACACAAGAATGGAAGCACTGGGGTACAGGGTGACCAACCCATTGCACACCATGGCACACACAGATGTAATAATCATGCCTTTACACCCCTGCAGGACCCCTACCCAAACGTCACCAGACAGGAGGGTCCAGAAATGTCCACTCCACCCACAGAAGAGGCCCACAGTGATGACAGCAGCTATGTCCAATTGGATCAAGATGACCAGCCCGGCCCATCTGGGACCTCGGGACAGTCGGTTCACCTAACACAGTCACAGGCCACCACAGAGCCTCCCCCCTCTGGAAACACCAGCACAGCACCCACCCAGCGGGCCCATACATCTGTCCCCAGGACACGTCAAGCAGCAGTGTGTCCACCACTACAGGGAACGCAGGCTAACCCACCACCCCAACAACACCAGGGACCTGGGGGCAGTGGTAGTGGGCACACGGTTCAGGGGACAGAGGCCCAGGAACACAGGGGAACTGGGAGGGCTGCTGTGCGACAGGGGGAGGACAGGCCCAGGGAACCCACTCTCCACGAGGCCCTCTCCAACATAATGGGAGCCTACCACCATTCCCAGGAGATGATGGCAACGGTACTGGCCAAGTTTCAGGGGACCCAGCGGCTGCAGGGGGAACAGTATTTGGGGTTCAGGGAGGAACTCAAATCCATCAATTCCACCCTGGGCACCATTGTAGGGGTGCTGAAGGAACTCGTCAACACCAGGAGGGACACATGCGGCACAACAAGGGGGCCCTGACGGTAGGTTTGTCTTCTTACCTGTGTCTCACTGGAAGTATTACTGGATCACTGTGTTCCTGTTGTCTATGTCCTCTTCTTCTGCTTCCTCATCTTCACTGTCCACAGGCTCCACACCTGCCACAACACCTCAATCTGGACCATCCTCCTGCAGAAAAGGCACCTGTCGTCGCAAAGCCAAGTTGTGAAGCATACAGCAGGCCACGATGATCTGGCACACCTTCTTTGGTAAGTAGAATAGGGAACCACCTGTCACATGGAGGCACCGGAACCTGGCCTTCAGGAGGCCGAAAGTCCTCTCTATAATCCTCCTAGTTCGCCCATGGGCTTCATTGTAGCGTGCCTCTGCCCGTGTCCTGGGATTCCTCACTGGGGTCAGTAGCCATGACAGGTTGGGGTAACCAGAGTCACCTGCAAATGGCGAGGGACAACTGTTAGACACACACTAACTCTTAGGGACATCCCCAGACCCAGACACCTAGTCACAATGTATTGGGTCCATGTCCTCACCAAATAGCCACACACGGTGCCTCTGGAGTTGCCCCATCACATAAGGGATGCTGCTATTCCGCAGAATGTAAGCATCATGCACTGAGCCAGGAAACTGGGCATTTTTTTAATGGGAGATGTACTGGTCGGCCAAACACACCATCTGCACATTCATAGAATGGTAACTCTTCCGGTTTCTGTACACCTGTTCACTGCTGCGGGGGGGACCAAGGCCACATGTGTCCCATCAATGGCACCTATGATGCTGGGGATATGTCCCAGGGCATAGAAGTCACCTTTCACTGTAGGCAAATCCTCCACCTGAGGGAAAACGATGTAGCTGCACGTGTGTTTCAGTAGGGCAGACAACACGTTGGAGAACATAGGCTGGGACATCCCTAATGCAATGGCCACTGTTGTTTGAAAAGACCCACTAGCCAGGAAATGGAGTTCTGACAGGACCTGCTCTAGAGGGGGGCTCCTGTGGGATGGCGGATAGCTGACATCAGGTCTGGCTCCAACTGGGCACACAGTTCCAGGATTGTGGTACGATCAAGTCTGTATGTGACAATTACATGTCGCTCCTCTATGGTCGACAGGTCCACCAGCGGTCTGTACACCGGAGGATGCCGCCATCTCCTCACCTGCCCCAGCGGACGTGCTCTATGGAGGAGAACAGCGAGCAGAGAGTCAACCAACACTGAGGTACGTAAACACAACTTTATAGCAAAATGTTTGAAAATCGATACATGGCTGTCTTAGTGTTTAAGCAAGGCCTAGATATGAGTGACGCAGTCAAAATTAATGCCATGTGGCCCCCTGAAATGACGACTGCCTGACCTGTAATGTGGGACAATGGGATATGAAGTAACTGCGCTGGCGTTGTACACCGTCGCAGTAGGCGGTCGAAGACCGCGGCGCAATCCTGCATTGGTTAACATTGGACTCTATGGGTCCCAGGAGCCAATGACGATGTACGCTGGCGGTGACGGTACGCACCGCAGTGGACGTCACTGCCATTTTCTCTCTGCTCAATCACTTAATACCTGATCTTCGACAGGAGAGGACCTACACTGCAAGTGCTGCTGTGACTTCAGTCTGGAAGAGACGATGGCTCATGTGTCTGGGGAAAGGGCCCCTGCCTTAAGCACGGAGGAGTTGGAGAAACTAGTGGATAGGGTCCTCCCCCAGTACACGCTACTCTACAGTCCTCCAGACAAACAGGTAAGTACACTGTGAGCATGCTGAATGGGCAATGCCTGTGTGGAGTGGTGTTGATGAAAGATAGGGGGGGAAAATGAGCTGTGCATGATACGACGGTGAGTGCATGTGCGTCATGGCAAGGGTAGGGATGCGGGCCAATGACTGTGACGGTGTGGACGGTTATATCTTCTCCTTTTCCCCTGTACTATTTCTGTACGTCAGCGCCCACCAGAAGAAGGATATTTGGCGTGCCATCGCCAAGGAAGTCCAGAACCTGGGGGTCCACCACAGACGGAGCACCCACTGCCGTAAAAGATGGGAGGACATTTGCCGCTGGAGCAAGACGACGGAAAGCCCAGCTGGGGATGGCCTCCCAACGTGGGAGGGGTGCCCGTCGCACCATGACCCTCCTGATCTTCCGGATATTGGCGGAGGCATATCCGGAGTTGGATGGGTGCTTGAGGGCATCAAAGCAGCCACAAGGGGGTGAGTACACTCTCATTCTGCTGATTCAGCGCGCATTGTAGGTGTCTGGGTGGGGGAGGTGGGCTGTGGGTTCCCCTAGGCCAGGGCGCGTTTAGTAGGCAAGGTCCCTTCTTAAGGCAGGCCCTGTGGCACCCCACCCCACCTGTGTTCAGAGCCAACTACACCTAGTCAGGCTCCTGTGACCTCCATGTGCAGCAATCAGGCATAGGTCTTGTAACCCATGTCCCTGTGATTAATTAGGGAACTGTAAGTGCACAGCGTAGTGCAGGGTGCTTCTGTGTCTGTAGTGTCCGCCAACGGTAGCGGTATTGGATGCACTCAACATGTCTTTATTCTGTCTCCCCCCCCCTTTTTTGTGGTCTCCCTGTTCTTGTGTGCATTGGCATCATCAGGCAGAGGAGCAGTGCTAGCGGAGCAGGAGGGAGATGCATCCCACATGGCCCTGGAGGGCGGCACAACGGAGTCAGAAGCCACCAGTGGGACGGAGGGCGAGGGGAGCTCCATGGCAGGGACAGGAGCTGAGACCAGAGACACGGACTGCTCCTCTGATGGGAGCTCCCTTGCGGTGGCGGGCCCCTCTGTGCCCACCGCATCTACAGGTACAGCCGCCACCCCCCCTACCAGCACCGCCCTCCCAGCAGCCCCTCAGCGTGTGCCCCATGGCCACTCACCAAGGAGGGTGGGCATCTCCTTCGCCCCAGGCACCTCAGGCCCTGCCCCAGTCAGCCCTGCTGCCCTCAGTGAGGAGGCCATTGACCTCTTCAGGTCCCTCACTGTTGGGCAGTCTACCATTTTGAATGCCATCCAGGGTGTAGAGAGGCAGTTGCAACAGACCAATGCATACCTGGAGGACATTCATTCTGGTCAGGCAGCCCAACAGCGAGCT